>NC_061510.1:280793567-280854807 GCF_022539505.1 Lolium rigidum
AAAAAATCGTCGTAGGACTTTGCCTGACGCAGTTTCCACAACAGAACCCATATCGTCGGGTTAGGCCCATGGGCGACGAAAAATACCCCTTAGCGGACGATTTTGAGACGTTGTCTATCAGAACTTTTCTTGTAGTGATAATGAATAACATTTAATTTTTTATCTACTCGCTGTCCAAGAACAGCGCCTACAGCAAAATCACTAGCATCACACATAATTTCAAAAGGTAAATTCCAATCAGGAGGTTCAACTATAGGAGCAGTTGTTAAGGCCTTCTTAAGAGTTTCAAAAGCTTCCTTACAATCATCATCAAAAACAAAAGGCACATCTTTTTGAAGAAGATTAGTAAGAGGCTTTGAAATCTTGGAGAAATCTTTAATAAATCTCCTATAAAACCCAGCATGACCAAGAACACTACGAATACCTTTAACATCCCTTGGATAGGGAATCTTCTCAATGGCTTCAACTTTAGCTCTATCAACTTCAATACCTCTCTCAGAAATTTTATGTCCCAATACAATTCCTTCATTAACCATAAAGTGGCATTTCTCCCAATTAAGAACAAGGTTAGTTTCTTCACATCTCTGCAAAACTTTATCAAGGTTTCGCAAACAACTATCAAAAGAATTCCCGTAAACGGAAAAATCATCCATGAATACCTCCACAATACTCTCACAAAAGCCATGAAAAATAGCACACATGCATCTTTGAAAAGTAGCAGGAGCATTACATAAACCAAAAGGCATACGCCTATAAGCATAAGTTCCATAGGGACAAGTAAAAGTGGTTTTCTCTTGATCTTTAGCTTTAACAGCAATTTTTGAAAACCCAGAATAACCATCAAGAAAGCAAAAAATGAGTATTTTTAGACAATCTTTCTAGCATTTGATCAATAAATGGTAAAGGGTAATGATCTTTTTTAGTAACCTTATTAACTTTTCGATAATCAATGCACATTCTATACCCTACAACTACTCTTTGAGGTATAAGCTCATCATTATCATTAGGCACAACAGTTATTCCTCCTTTCTTAGGAACGCAATGCACAGGACTAACCCATCTACTATCAGCAATAGGATATATAATACTAGCTTCAAGAAGTCGCAATACCTCATTTCTTACCACATCCTTCATCTTGGGAATTAGACGACGCTGAGGTTCAACAACAGGCTTCGCATCATCTTCCATATTAATGGCGTGTTGGCAAATAGAGGGAGAAATCCCCTTCAAGTCATCAAGAGTATAGCCAATAGCACCTCGGTGTTTCTTCAATATTTGCAATAATCTTTCTTCTTCAAACTCTGTAAGCTTAGAACTAATAATAACAGGATATATTTTCTTATCATCAATATGAGCATATTTAAGATTATCAGGCAAAGGCTTTAAATCAAAAACAGGATCTTCCTTTGGTGGGGGTGTTGTACCCAAATCTTCCACCGGTAAATCATGCTTGAGAATAGGTTGTCGAAGAAAAATCTCCTCAAGCTCATCTCTTTCTTTCCTAAAAACTTCACTCTCGCTATTCTCCAAATGTTGCTTCAAAGGATTATTAGGAACAAGAACAATAGATGCACACTGCTCCATTTTAAAATCATTACTAGGCAAATCAGCTTTATAAGGAGTTTTGGTAAATTTAGAGAAGTTAAACTCATAAGATTCACCAGCAAATTTAGTCAAAATTTTCACTTTCTTGCAATCTATAATAGCTCCACAAGTATTTAGAAAAGGTCTACCAAAAATGATAGGACAATAATCACTAGCAGCAGAACCAAGTACCAAAAAAGTCAGCAGGATATTTAATCTTACCACATAGAACTTCCACATCTCGAACAATACCAATTGGAGAAATAGTTTCTCTATTAGCCAGCTGAATAACCACATCAATATCTTCAAGTTCACAAGAATCAATTTCGTGCATAATCTCCGTGTAAAGCTCATAAGGAATAGCACTAACACTTGCACCAATATCACATAAACCATAATAGCAATGATCACCAATTCTAACGAGATAGCATAGGAACACTAGCTTGTTTGGGTTTATTAGGATGTGAGACAATATTAGAAGCATCTTCACGAGAAAATAATATGACCATCCTCCACATTTTCGAGTCACAAGATCTTTAACTATTGCAACGAGCGAGGTTCAACTTTTATTTGTTCTTCAGGTTCTATAGGTTTCTTTTCACTTTTATGAACCGCACTATTTATAACAGAGTACTCCTTCATTTTAGCGGGAAAAGGAGTTTTTTCAATATAAGCTTCAGGAATAACATGATCAGCAGTTTCAACTACAACACATTTATTAATAGATGAATCAATTTTATCTTTATACGGTTCATGATACTTGTCAAAATTCTTCTTAGGCAATTCATAATGAGAGGCAAAAGCTTTATAAAGATTTGCAGCAACTTGAGAATCAAGACCATATATAGCACTCATATTACAAAATTTATCAGTATCCATAAAAGCTTCAATGCATTTATAATCATAAATTATACCGATTCTCTATCCTTGTCGTTCTCCCAACCTTCGGTATTTTCTTGGATCCGATCAAGAAGGTCCCTTTTAAAATCTTCTTTGTTGCGTGTAAATGATCCGAGAACAAGAAGTATCCAGCAAGGTCTTGTCTTGAAAAGAAAGTCTTGCATAGAAATTATCAATAATAACATTACCGGGAAGCTCATGAATGGGGCATTTGAGCATTAAAGACTTCAATCTCCCCCAAGCTTGGGCAATACTTTCTCCATCATGAGGCCAGAAATTATATATGCGGTTCCGATCCTTGTGAATTTCACTTGGAGGATAGAACTTAGAATAAAACCGGGGCACAATATCATCCCATTCAAGAGAATCCCCATTATCCAATAATTTATACCAATGCGCCGCTTTACCAGACAGCGATAAAGAGAATAGTTTCTTCCTCACTTCATTCATAGCAATACCTGCACATTTGAATAACCCGCATAGTTCATGCAAAAACAGTAAATGATCACCGGGATGAACAGTTCCATCCCCTTCATAGCGGTTATCCATAACACGTTCAATAATTTTCATAGGTATTTTATATGGTATTACTTCCTCACCTGGCGCCTCATCCACTACCGTTGCGGTAGTAGTAGATTTCCCAAATAGAAATTGAAGAGAAGATCTCTCCATAATGAATTATAGCAGCAGGAAGAAATAAAATCAGCACAAACAGTAAAGGTTTTCCTTACCAATTCCACTTACCAATAGCGCTTCACTCCCCGGCAACGGCGCCAGAAAATAGTCTTGATGACCCACAAGTATAGGGGGTGTATCGTAGTATCTTCGATAAATAAGAGTGTCGAACCCAACGAGGAGCGAGAAGGTGTTGACAAGCGGTTTCGATGAAGGATTCACCTGTAAATGCTCACGAGACAAGTATTCGGGGGGTTTTGATGTAACGGATGAATAAAGTACGAGTAAGTAAAATGCGAGAGAAATAATTGCAGCGAGTGGCCCAATCCTTTTTAGCACAAAGGACAAGCCGGTTTGTTTACTTATAATGACCAAACGTTCTTGAGGACACACGGGATTTTAGTCTAGTGCTTTCGCTACATACAACTGATTAATCTTCATTGTTTTGATAAGTGTTGTGTGGGTGAACCTATGCTAATGTACCGCCCTTCCTAGGACTAATACATACTTGTGATTATACCCCTTGCAAGCATCCGCAACTACAAGAAAGTAATTAAGATAAATCTAACCACAGCCTTAAACTCTGAGATCCTGCGATCCCTCCTGCATCGATATACCAACGGGGGCTTAGGTTTCTGTCACTCCGGCAACCCCGCAATTGGCAAACGAATACAAGATGCATTCCCCTAGGCCCATAAAGGTGAAGTGTCGTGTAGTCGGCATTCACACGACACCACTAGAAGAATAACACCACAACTTAAATATCATAACATTGAATATTACTCAACCATAGTTCACTACTAACATTTAGACTTCACCCATGTCCTCAAGAACTAAACGAACTACTCACGAGACATCATATGGAACATGATCAGAGGTGATATGATGATGAATAACAATCTGAACATAAACCTTGGTTCAATGGTTTCACTCAATAGCATCAATAACAAGTAGAAATCAATACCGGGAGAGTTTCCCCTATCAAACAATCAAGATCAAACCCAAATTGCTACAACGGTGATGATGTCCAGCGGTGGTGATGGCGGTGATGATGATGGAGATGATGATGATGGTGATGGAGATGATGTCCAGCTTGATGACGGTGACGATGGCGTCGATTTCCCCCTCCGGGAGGGAATTTCCCCGGCGGATTCCTGCCCGCCGGAGAGCTCTTTTCTCTCTGGTGTTCTCCGCCCCGCAGAGGCGGCTGTAACCCTTCGCGAGGATTCCTCTGTGGCTTAGGTTTTCGGGACGAAGAGTTTCGCGAAGAAAAGGAGGCGAAAGGGGCTGTGTGGGCCCCACACCACATGGTGGCGCGGCCAGGCCATGGGCCGCGCCGCCCTATGGTGTGGGCCCACCTTGGGTCCACCTGGCTCCCCCTTCTGGCTTCCTTCGTCATCTGGAAAAATAGGATTTTTGGTAAAACTTCCTTCCACAGTTGATCTTCCGAAATATTGCATCCCGACGGTGCTTTTTCCAGCAGAATCCTGACTCCGGTGCTCGATCTCCAAATAATCATGAAACATGCAAAATAGATGAAATAACATAAGTATTGTGTCCCAATATGAAATATATCAATGAATAACAGCAAATTATGATATAAAATAGTGATGCAAATTGGACGTATCAAGCATGCTAAACATCTGCGGGTCGTTTTGGGAACTCTCCGAGAGCATCAGCTTTACGCCAAGTTTAGTAAATGTGAATTTTGGCTGAAAGAGTTAGGATTCCTAGGTCACGTCATATCTGCCGGTGGAGTATCTGTCGACCCATCCAAAATGCAGTCCATCATGGAGGAGAAAGTCCCTACCAACCAGACCGAAGTCCGCGCCTTTTTAGGATTGGCGGGTTATTATCGTAAGTTCGTTGAGGGATTCTACAGCATTGTGAGACCCTTAACGCAGTTGTTGAAGAAGGACAGGAAGTTTGAATGGACCGACAAATGTGAGGCCAGTTTTCAGGAGCTCAAGAAGAGATTGGTTACAACCCCCGTCTTGACCATGCCCGACATCACCAAGGATTTTGACGTATACTGCGATGCATCGAAACTTGGCTTGGGAAGTGTGTTGATGCAAGAAGGGAAGGTGATAGCCTATTTGTCAAGACAATTTCAACCGCACGAGATGAATTACCCCACGCATGACTTAGAGCTTGCTGCGGTGGTTCACACCCTGAAGACCTTGCGTTATTATTTAGTTGGAAATCGCTGCGAGATCTACACTGATCACAAGAGCCTGAAGTATATTTTTACTCAACGGGAGCTGAATATGAGGCAAAGTAGATGGATGGAGCTCATCAAGGATGATAGAGCAAAGGTGTCCGATCTTTCGATGAGATGAAGATAGATCGATTTGTTGGTGGAGTTTGTGCTTGATGATCCAACTACACGTGCAGAGCTCATGCGTCAATGCAATCGCTAGGACAATCTCTGAGAGTTACTGATCTTGCGGAAGCAAGATCAGCCTAGCCAGAAGGTCTTAATTCCTACCTAAAATCGAGAACAAGTAAAAACTAAAGATGCAATCAGAATATTGAGGATAAAGATGAAAGCTTGATTGATAATGGTGGGATTCCGAATAGTCGGTCTTGTTCTGGGTGTTGGCCTCAAAAGAAGTACACGAAGTTGCAACAATTGGCTAACTTTTAATCTAATCAAAATCCAAGTTCTAATGACGGCTACAGAGGGATATATATTCGGGGAGTGAAGGGATTTTCGTCCAACCAGCTAGGGTTGGCCAAAAACACACCTAAATGGGCCTTCCTCCACTTATATGGCCTCTTAAAATCCCCTAAAATACCTAATCCTAAAATACATGGGTCTGGCCTATTAAATAAGGTGACGCAGCACCAAAAATAACTCTTGGATGAATTTTATGATGGGGTAACTTGTAGAATTTTCCCAAGCCTCTTGACAGCATTATATTGGCTTCAAAGTCCTGAAATCTCCACCCATATTATCAGCAGCGTCAACCCTCACAGGCTTGTGTTCTCCTCCATGCACGATCATGCTCCAATGCGCGTCCTCCTCATCCTTTCTATAAATACATCTGGTTTAGGCAGCATCCTATTCTCATGTACATTAGGTAGAGTTCCTAGAAACGAAAGTACCTGATAATTAAGTTGACGTGCACGAGCTCTTGTGAGAGGTCCTTGTAATGGTGGTGGTGCATGAGTATGTGTTGTTGTAGGTGCAACGGTTGTATCAACGATAGAGATGTCCTCATCAAAGGATTACGACCTTGGCATTCATTATCACCCCGGTAAAGCCAATGTCGTGGTTGATGCCCTTAGTCGAGAGCCCTGTTCGTTGAACGCCCTCATCAAGATTGCTCAACCCCAGTTATATGAAGAACTGGAGGAGTTCAGACTCGAGTTGGTTAGCCATAGTTTCCTGGCAAATCTTGAGCTGAAGCCGACCTTGTTTGATCAAATCAAGGAAGCTCAAGTGGGTCATGAGAGTATCGAACGAATTAAGCGTAGGATGGATCGGGAGGAAGTTCCTGGCTTCACGATTGATGCCAAATGAGTTTTGTGGTACAAGGGACGCCTCTGTGTACCCAATATTGAAGACCTGAAGCAACTTATCATGAAGGAAGCTCACGACACCCCCTACTCAATCCACCCCGGAGGAACCAAGAAGTATCAAGACCTGCTGAAACAATTCTGGTGGCACGGCATGAAGCGCGAGATAGCCTTTTTCATCGCTCGTTGCGACGTGTGCCAGAAAGTGAAGGCTGAACATCAGCGACCAGCTGGACTGCTCCAACCCCTCCAAGTCCGTGAGTGTAAATGGGAAGAGGTTGGAATGGACTTCATTACAGGACTGCCTAAATCTCAGCGTGGTCACGACTCCATCTGGGTCATCGTCGATCGACTCACCAAGGTTGCTCATTTCATTCCAGTCAAGACTACCTACCGCGACACCCGCTTAGCTGATCTTTATATGTCCCAAATAGTGAGTCTTCACGGAATTCCGAAGAGGATCGTCTCTGATCCTGGTACCCAGTTTACCTCAAAATTTTGGGAAAGCCTGCATGAAACCTTGGGAACCAAGTTATCTTTTGGCACCGCCTACCACCCGCAGACCGGAGGCTAAACTGAAAGAGTAAACCAGATTCTTGAAGACATGCTTCGTTCTTGTGTCCTCACCTATGGAGCGAAATGGGAAGATTGTCTACCCTTCGCGGAATTCTCTTACAACAATAGCTACCAAGCCAGTCTGCAGATGGCCCCCTTTGAAGCCCTATATGGTCGCCGTTGCCGAACCCCTCTCAACTGGTCCGAGACTGGAGATAGTCAAGTTTTTGGGCCTGACCACCTTCGTGAAGCTGAAGAACAAGTCCAACTGATCCTTGATCGCCTCAAAGCCGCTCAATCCCGCCAGAAGAGCTATGCTGACTCCAAGCATCGCGAACTGACCTTAATGTTGGAGATCATGCTTATCTTCGTGTCACTCCACTCAAGGGGATGCAAATATTTCATGTCAAAGGGAAGCTTGCCCCCAAATATATTGGACCCTTCAAGGTTCTCGCTCGTCGAGGTGAAGTATCTTATCAACTGGAACTGCTTGCCGAGTTAGCGGATTTCCACGATGTCTTCCATATCTCTCTCCTTCGACGATGCCTCCAAGTGCCTGACAAGCCTGAGACATTCAAGAACATCGATTAGCGCACCCTCGACCTCAACATCGACTTAACCTATCGAGAAGTACCCCTTCGGATTTTGTAAGAAGCTGTTCGTCTCACCCGAAGAAGGAAGATTAAATTTTGTAAGGTTCAGTGGACTAATCACTCCGAGGAGGAAGCCACTTGGGAATGAGAGGATCAGCTCCGAAAGGACTTCCCCGCACCCTTCAGTTCTTAGCCACCGAATCTCGAGGACGAGATTCATTTTAAGGGGGGAAGGTTTGTAACACCCAAATTTTTGTGCATTGGTTTACACTTTGGAATGCAAATTTTTGGGAAAACAAAAACTTTTTCTCCTTTTTCAAATTTGCATGCATATAGTTGATTTTGCCTTTGAATTGTAGATTATGTGTGTTGTTGCTTGTGAAGATTCCATTTGTGTGTCAATCCCTAAAACCCTAAAAACCCTCTTTCACTTGTGACTCCTTTTATTTCTAGTTTAGTTATTTAAACCTTGCCAAAATCCTTGTGCATGTGACCATTAGTGCATGTGGTCATGATCTTCCAAGATCATGCCCCCTCCAATTTTTCCCTCCTCCATTTCTATTCCATCCTTTTCCAAATTTCATTTCTGAAAATTATCGAAGCAAGTACACCATTGACTCATCATATTTTTGTCCTAGATTGCCTTGGATCACACATTGGAGTGTTGGTCTAAGAATCCAAATATTGGAAAATTAAGGGAATGGCCATGCCGGCCATGATCACCACCCCTCCATTTACCTTCTCTCTCACTCCCCCTCCTCACCAGCACACACACACACGACCTGCTGGAGCACAGCACCTCTCCTGCACCCTCCCTAGACCCCAAATCGACACCATCCCCTCTCCTTCCCGTGCACACACATGGGGACCCGTGCATGGAGATATCCAGGAGATCTCCCTCTCTTCTCCCTCCTTGTCCGTTTCCTTGTGTCCTGCTTGACCACCAGAGGCCCCTCTCCCTCCCAGACATCCTCACGTGCGCCCCCTCTCTCTGACCCGCCGCAGGAACCCCCAATGGCCGGTGAGCACGCCTGCCCGGCCACGTCCACGTCGCCCACTCCACCATCCCCCTATGGTAACCCTAACCTTGCCCCCTGGACACAGACGACATGTCTTCGCCTCGGAGACACACCCAGGGTCCACGCCCTAGCCCCCAACGCAACACACCGACGCCTAGCTGTTGTGTCTTTCCGTCGAACTGGTTGATGGTAGCTCCGCCTCGTCGTGTCTCCCCTCTCTGCCTCGCAGTGCGACAAGCGCTAGCTTCCAGGACGCGGCACCGCCTCGCAGGGTCACAGCGACACCACCCAACCTCGCCAATCCGTCGCTGCCGCCCCCTCCTCCAGCCATGCACGGACCAGGTGCACCGTGCACCAGCCCGGCCACGTTAAGTAGGGCACAACCCCTCTTCTCCTCATTTCCCTTCGCCACACTCCTCTCAGAACCCCCCACATTTCATCTACGTGAGCGGAGAGGAGCTCCGCTCCTCCCTGTCGTGAGCGCCACCTCGCCGTCGGCAAGCCGGTGAAGGTTGCCGTCACCAGAAACGCCGCCGTTTCCTTCCCTTCTCTTGCTCACTGGATGCGCCTCCCTCTCCTCGATCTAACGCGCCCCCTTTTTCGTCCCAGGGTTGCCCGTAGCCGACGCCACCATGAACAGCAGCTCCACCACCATTGACAGTCGCCAGGAAGGTCGCCGCTATTTCGACTCCGATGACCATCGCACGGAAGCCCCTGCCCCCCCCCCGCACCCAGCGCACGTCGTCTCGCCGTTTTCTGCGCGCCAGGGTGAGCACACCGCACCTCGCCGCTTCCTAGGGTTTGCAGGGATGCCCGCGTCGCATCGGAGATGATGGTGCATGCACCGGTGGATTATATCCAACGGATGCATGTGCAAACTGCCGGGTCCCACGCGCCAGCGTGGCCGCCACCTCCTCCCTCCGTTCAAATCCCCTCTCCCGCGCTGCGGAGCCGTTCTTGGGCCGAATCCGGCGAGCCCAGCAGCCCCGACCCCTTTCTCCTTTCATTTTTTTCCTAATTAACCTGCCAGTGAATCCCTGCTCAGTATTTGAAATACTACAAATTCCTCGAGTGACCAAATGTGTTGATTCAAATTTCTAGATGCTCACAGATGATTTATCTACCATGATTAATTTCATGCATGTGATGTTTGATGCTATATCTGTGTACATAAATCATGTGCTAGATAGTTGCAGTATGTTACTTTTGTGGTGATGTAGATGTGAGTACCTTTCTTTTGGCACTGGTCCCACACGCAAAAGCTTCCTGGATTTTGTTTGGTTAGCAAAGTAAAATTTGTCGAGAGAGCCCTTCAATGATTTTTATTTCAAAAACTACACATGCTCTTGAAGAAAATACAAGGGATACTGGTAGATATAGTTATAGGGTACTATTGTGCCAAAGGGAATATTTTTCAGGGTGGTATTTTAATTCTGGAGATTTTATTATTGAAAGAGTATACCTTTACAGTATCTGATTTTATAAAATTATTTACAAATTAGAAAAAAGCCAAACCAGTGGGGTTGGAACACATTTAGTCTCACCTGTCCAGGGATATGCTTGGTGTTGGTTGGTGATGCTCTGATACTGGTTGGTTTCTGTCTTATTTAATTTTCCTAGGTCAATTAAAATTTTATTTGCATGTGATTCTTGTGCAAGTGTGTTCTACATGTTATTAGCTTTCAGTAGGTATGATGCATGCATTTTTGTGACTCACGGAAAGATTTAGGCCATTTAAATGGTTCCTAAGTCATTTCTGGAGTTGCAAAAATCACATCTTTTGTTTTAAAAACCATAAATGGGTGAAACCACTTTCAATAGATTGTTTTTGTGAACCTATACTTACTGTGGTTTTACCAATTTTTTGTGTGAATTATTCTGGTGTGGTTTGTTGATTTGGTATGGCTTGTTGTTTTCTTTTTGCGACGCTAGATTCGAACGCCGCCGGAAATGAAGGAGGAGGTGACTTTAGGGGAATTGAAGAGGAAGACCAGGGGCACTTTGTTGATCAAGGCAAGCCACCTCTTGATGCATCTCTGGTCCTACATATTCTTGCTCTTGCATTATTACAGGTTTTATAAAATGCATGTCTTCTATTTATTATGTCGGTGGTTAGTGCCACCAGTAGTTTTGTTAATCCACCCTTAGGGTGCAGCTCTCGTTGGTACCTACTGATCACACCTATATTTAGTGATATGGTGCTTACCACCTTATCACCCTTGTCGCCTCTTTTCAAGGAGAAATTGGACTATAGGTTGGGAGCCCTGGAAAAATGTTTGTGAAAATTGTTTTCAAGCAAAGAAGTTTTTCAAAAACCTTGGAATGGGGTAGCCCTGCCCAAGTGTGGATTTATGAAAGACAAAAAGGTTTACGAAAGATATCGCTGGAGGCAAGTGGAGAAAATTTGTTTTTGAAAAACTTTGGTGACTGAGTATCTAACCGGACCTAGCCAGTACAACCACATTACCCTTAAGTGGGATGGACGTAGCATAGTAGTTTGTCTCGCCTTAGTTTGATTCCTGCAAGTGTAGTGACAGTCTGACCATGGACGCTTCGACCGGGGTTCTTCCCATGAGAAGGGACGCAACCCATTTGCCTGTTCAGGTATGCGGGGTACAACTTATGAGCTCCCATTGAAAGATGCCTAAGTGGTTGGATGGCATTCCGGAGGGTCGGGTGTGTCGGGGACTTTGCAACTCCTGGGTAAACGGCATCCCGGACTCTGGTGTTGGGAGGTACAACTCATTCGGCATGTCTTAGGCTAAGGCGAGCAGGCGAAAAACTACGATCGGGTACTTGTCGTGGCATATATTGTTATGCAGGGATGATGCCCACACGATGAGTATTCGGATCTTGTGGGGAAAGTGTACAACCTCTGCAGAGTGTAAAACTATTCGAATAGCCATGTCTGCGGTTATGGAAGTGGGAATGAAACCTTTTTGGCTTTAAAGGAAGGTTTTTGTTTTACAAAAGTGTTTCCCAAAAGGTTTTGGAAATGTAACTGGAAGATACGGTGGAAAGCTGGAATAATTGTGTTGGCCATATGAGATGGCCGGAAAAAAAATTGGGTCATCCTTACCTATTAGTCTTAAATAAACTAGTTTACAAAAAGTCTTTTCAACAAAGATATAGAGATGTCATACTCTCGAGAGGAACCACCTCTCGCTCCTTGTCGCCCTAGTTTAGTGCATGTTCTTTGCTACTGCCATATTGCATATCCTTTATTTCTCTCTAAGGTGGTTTGCGAGTACATTCAAACATACTCATTGGTATTGTTGTCCTGGCTATTTACTTGACCAGACCTTAAAGAGGAGTACTACGAAGAAGAAGAGTACAACGCTGAAGACGCGAATTAGGTCGCTCTCCCAGTCAGCCGTCTGTAGGGTAAAGGTCTGATTTGGGTTCCACCGCTGTTTGGAGTCAAATAAATTCTGCTGTTGTTTGTTGAACTACGGCATTGATGACCTATGATGTAAGACTTCCGTAATATCTTTAATTCGGTACTGTAATGGATGATGTAATCTTGTATCTGTTCGGTTATGTATTTACGATGGAATGATCTTGGGATCGTGAAATTGTATGCATAACAGAAGTTTCGGACTGGTAAGTCCAGGGCCCCACACTAGACGTGGCAAGTAAGTGGATCCCACCTGACGGAGCACATAACCCCTGCCCTAACCTAATTCCATCGGGTCGGAACCGTTTTAAACGTTTGTCGTGCATGGGCTATTTGCGCTAGCTCCTGCGTACGCGCGTGAGAGGTATTTCAGCCAAACATGTCGCATTTTGGACCATTTCGTTCAACTGTGTTGCACAGGGGCTATTTACCCTTTTTCTTTGTTTCTTTTTAATAAGCTATATGAATGGATGGTGCATCTGGGATGCAGTAAGAAATTCCTGCGTCGGGAGGGTGTCCATTGTGTTGATGAATCTCACAACTGGGGTTGCTTTTTGAAAACACACTCAGCTTTCGTTCATGTAAGCTGTGTTTTTCTACTGGACAACAATCTCTGTTTGGCCCATGCTAAGGCAATCTGTAACTTATTTAGTATTACAGCAGCAGCTCGATTTGAGGTTACTTTCTTTTTCCGATCAGAGTCTATTATGTGCATGTGGTTGCTACATTTGACAGCCAATTTTTTCTTTGCGTTTTCTTTTCAGTAAATGCATGAGTAGACACAATACACATCTAGCTATATGAACATATAAATGGTACATTGCGATGCACTGTAATATGAACAGAATCCATAATAGTGACTAGGAAGTAGCGCGCGGCGCACGCCGCACCCATAAGATATAATACCAATAACTGCGAGAGATGCATCGCAATCCTGTTAAGTAGTGGCAACGGAAAGGTGCATTATATACAGTTAAGACTTGGCCTATCCATAAAACACGGATATAACACAAAATTTGGAGGGCAAATCAAAACCAATCTATCTTTTAACTGCATAACCTGAAACAAATCATCATTCATAAAGTTGGCTCGGAAGCCTGAACCACACATAGGTAACTAAACAACGTGAACTCACTGCATATATAGTAGGATATTATAACACTCATAGTCGTGGATGATGAAACAATATAAACTTGAAACAATATAAACTCACTACATAGTACAGTTGTAGACAAAATGTATGATAATTCATTACAAACAACTTCAGTGTAGAGCACAGGTTATGTGCTAGCTACGAAGATAAACCACAAATAAGTCCACATACAACTATCCTTATTACCAAAAAGAAATCCAGTATAGGCTACCGATACACAACAGAGTATAACAATGGTATGCTCACATGAAGCTCTATAAAGAGTAGATGCATAAAAGGCTTTTGCCCACCATCCCCATGGACTGTCAGTGGCACTTCATGTAAATAATGAACCGTCCATTCAATTCTTTCAAGCAATATAGTATTACACCGTTGCCAGTGGCGATTATTGAACAAAATTTGAGGGTAGGCTCACAATAACAGATCACTCAACTAGACCGAACTAAACAAAGCAATATGGCCTTGTGCACTTCAAATTCATATATCAATCCATTGTTGTGTGTGCACTATTGGTTTTACTTTGCATCAGTTAGATATTGATTTGTCTTGGACGAAATGATGTCTGACAGCACTGTAAACAGTCCAACAACATCTACTTAGGGGTTGAATTAGTGTTAAATTCGGAATCTAAAAACCGAGATGAATGAAAAGGAACAGTGGTTAATGACATAGCATACATAATTTTAACAATTGTTCATTGAATACCTGGAATAAGGGTACAATCGCCTATGCAGGTATGCAGGACATCGAAAGGCTGCGCATCATATGCAAACAGTGGAAAGTTTTCAGGCTTTCATAACAACTTTGTGAATTTTTGTCACCTATATGTTATTTTGATCCTGTAAGGGTGGTGGTTTGTTGCCTCGTATTTTTTCCGAGCGGTTGCAACAATAAAAGACTTGAGCATATAGATTGAGCACTGGTAGAAAAAGGGGCTTTAGTCCCGGTTCGCAACTGCCATTAATCCCGGTTGCGCAACCGGGACTAATTAAGCGCGACTAAAGCCCCCCCCCCCCTAGTCGCGGTTGCTTACGAAACGCGACTAAAGGCCCGTCCACGTGGCCGCCAGCAGTCCGTCGGGGCGGAGGACCTTTAGTCGCGGTTCTCCTGGCCAACCGCGACTAAAGCCCCCCCCCCTAAATCTGGTTTCTTTTTAATTTGTATTGTTTTATTTCTTTTATATTTTATTTTGTGTTTTATTTTAATTTTGAAGAAGTTTCAGTACACATATTCTACGGTACTATATACTACCTCCGTTTCAAGGAATAAGGCGTACGCGTATTCCAAGACGAACTTTGACCATAAAAATTGAGCAACAAAATCTGGATTATATTGTATGTATATAGTATCATTGGATTCGTATTGAAAAGCACTTTTCAATGATACTAATTTCATACAAACAATCTTTATCTATTTGAAGTAATTCTTGGTCAACCAAAAAGCTCGTAAAACGAGGACGCCTTATTCCTTGAAACGGAGGTAGTACATGCATATGAATGTACAATTTTAAACAAATTTGAAATTAGAACCAAGAAGAATTCAAGAGGAATATACAATATATATTCAATATCGGATGACCATATACAATTTTGAACAAGTTTCCATACATAATTTACGGCATCATAAGTTCTACGTCCTCGTAATAGTGTTATCCTTTAGGATGGAGGACTTCCCTCATGAAAAATCCTGCTAGTTCCTCTTGAATTGGTCGGAAGCGAGCTTCTGGACAAAGCGTCTTTTGGAAGTTATTCCTCTTGACATTGTTATCCGACGGCGTCCGCTCAGAGGTGTATCTCCGGATGAACTCACAAACATAGTATCCACATAGATTAGTCCCCGGTGGCTGAATATCCCCAGTCAGTGACCTTCTAAATTCTAGCTCTTTTTTGAATTCACCGACCGTTTCATCTGTGAACCGTCTGCAAACCCTGCGAGGCAAAGAAAATTAAATGAATAAGAGAGTTATTAGTTACTTGATATTAGGAAATGAACGAAAGGGGCCGATCGATATAGAGCGCAAATGAATGAAAATAATTACTTTTGCAGCATTCTTCTCATGTTGACCCAAAGCTTTGGATCCATATTCAGAGAGTCGATGACGAGAACTCTGGAGGTGTGAAATTCAATTACTAGCAGAATCCAGTGGAACCTGCGGACACGATACATGCACAGTCATGCATAACTCATCGATTAGACATACCATGCATGGAGTAAACAAAAGAGAATGTGCTCAAGACAGAAACACTCACCCAAAATGGTAAGGAAATAGAATTTCACTTTTGAGTTGTGATACGTCTCCGACGTATCGATAATTTCTTATGTTCCATGCCACATTATTGATGATTTCTACATGTTATATGCACACTTTATGTCATATTCGTGCATTTCCTGGAACTAACCTATTAACAAGATGCCGAAGTGCCAGTTGCTGTTTTCTGCTGTTTTTGGTTTCAGAAATCCTAGTAACGAAATATTCTCGGAATTGGACGAAATCAAGTCACGGGGTCCTATTTTGCCACGAACCTTCCAGAAGACCGAAGAGCATATGAAGTGGGGCCACGAGGGGCCACCACCACAAGGCGGCGCGGCCAAGGAGGGGCCCGCGCCGCCCTGTGGCGTGGGGCCCTCGTCGGCCCCCGACTCTGCCCTTCCGCCTACTTAAAGCCTCCGTCGCGAAACCCCTGATGCGAAAAACCACGATATGGAAAACCTTCCAGAGACGCCACCGCCGCCAATCCCATCTCGGGGGATTCTGGAGATCTCCTCCGGCACCCTGCCGGAGAGGGGATTCATCTCCCGGAGGACTCTACACCGCCATGGTCGCCTCCGGAGTGATGAGTGAGTAGTTCATCCCTGGACTATGGGTCCATAGCAGTAGCTAGATGGTTGTCTTCTCCTCATTGTGCTTCATTGTTGGATCTTGTGAGCTGCCTAACATGATCAAGATCATCTATCTGTAATGCTATATGTTGTGTTTGTCGGGATCCGATGGATAGAGAATACCATGTTATGTTAATTATCAAGTTATTACCTATGTGTTGTTTAAGATCTTGCATGCTCTCCGTTATTAGTAGAGGCTCTGCCAAGTTGAAGCTAGTAACTCCAAGAGGGAGTATTTATGCTCGATAGTGGGTTCATGCCTGCATTGATATCCGGGGAGTGACGAAACCCCTAAGGTTGTGTTGTCGTTGTTGCCACTAGGGATAAAACATTGATGCTATGTTCGAGGATGTAGTTATTGATTACATTACGCACCATACTTAATGCAATTGTCTGTTGCTTTGCAACTTAATACTGGAAGGGGTTCGGACGATAACTTGAAGGTGGACTTTTTAGGCATAGATGCAGTTGGATGGCGGTCTATGTACTTTGTCGTAATGCCCAATTAAATCTCCCTGTACTTATCATGACATGTATGTGCATTGTTATGCCCTCTCTATTTGTCAATTGCCCGACTGTAATTTGTTCACCCAACATGCTTTTATCTTATGGGAGAGACACCTCTAGTGAACTGTGGACCCCGGTCCATTCTTTTAATACTGAAATACAAATCTGTCGCAATACTTGTTTTACTTGTTTTCTCTGCAAACAATCATCTTCCACACAATACGGTTAATCCTTTGTTACAGCAAGCCGGTGAGATTGACAACCTCACTGTTTCGTTGGGGCAAAGTACTTTGGTTGTGTTGTGCAGGTTCCACGTTGGCGCCGGAATCCCTGGTGTTGCGCCGCACTACATCCCGCCGCCATCAACCTTCAACGTGCTTCTTGGCTCCTCCCGGTTCGATAAACCTTGGTTTCTTTACGAGGGAAAACTTGTCTGCTGTGCGCATCATACCTTCCTCTTGGGGTTCCCAAAGAACGTGTGAGTTACACGCCATCAAGCTCTTTTTCTGGCGCCGTTGCCGGGGAACGAAGAAAAGTTACACCACAAAGATTTTCAACTCCCACGTCAACAGCTCTTTTTCTGGCGCCGTTGCCGGGGAGATCAAGACACGCTGCAAGGGGAGTCTCCACTTCTCAATCTCTTTACTTTGTTTTTGTCTTGCTTTATTTTATTTACTACTTTGTTTGCTGCACTTATATCAAAACACAAAAAAATTAGTTGCTACTTTTACTTTATTTACTGTCTTGTTTGCTATATCAAAAACACAAAAAAATTAGTTTACTTGCATTTACTTTATCTAGTTTGCTTTATTTACTACTGCTAACATGGCTACCCCTAAAAATACTAAGTTGTGTGACTTCACAACCACAAATAATAATGATTTCCTATGCACACCTATTGCTCCACCTGCTACTACAGCGGAATTCTTTGAAATTAAACCTGCTTTCTCGAATCTTGTCATGAGAGAGCAATTTTCTGGTGTTAGTTCTGATGATGTTGCTGCCCATCTCAATAATTTTGTTGAACTATGTGAAATGCAAAAGTATAAAGATGTAGATGGTGATATTATAAAATTAAAATTGTTTCCTTTCTCATTAAGAGGAAGAGCTAAAGATTGGTTGCTATCTCTGCCTAAGAAAGTCTATGATATGCTTGACTTGCCACCATTGAAAAACTGCTATCTGGATGTTAATCTCGCTGATAATGCTAAAAAGAAACCTTTGGGGAGAGTTGATAATGTTCATATTATGGTTAACAATAACCTTGTCCCCGTTGATTTTGTTGTCTTGGATATTGAATGCAATGCATCTTGCCCCATTATATTGGGAAGACCTTTTCTTCGAACCGTTGGTGCTACTATTGATATGAAGGAAGGTAATATTAAATATCAATTTCCTCTCAAGAAAGGTATGGAACACTTCCCTAGAAAGAGAATGAAGTTACCTGATGATTCTATTATTAGAACAAATTATGATGTTGATGCTTCATCTCTTGATGTTACTTGATATACACTTTCTGCGCCTAGCTGAAAGGCGTTAAAGAAAGCGCTTATGGGAGACAACCCATGTTTTTACTACAGTATTTTTGTTTTATATTTGAGCCTTGGAAGTTGTTTACTACTGTAGCAACCTCTCCTTATCTTAGTTTTATGTTTTGTTGTGCCAAGTAAAGTCTTTGATAGTAAAGTAAGTACTAGATTTGGATTACTGCGCAGTTCCAGATTTCTTTGCTGTCACGAATCTGGGTCTACCTCCCTGTAGGTAGCTCAGAAAATTAAGCCAATTTACGTGCATGATCCTTAGATATGTACGCAACTTTCATTCAATTTGAGCATTTTCATTTGAGCAAGTCTGGTGGCCTAATAAAATCCATCTTTACGGACTGTTCTGTTTTGACAGATTCTACCTTTTTATTTCGCATTGCCTCTTTTGCTATGTTGGATGAATTTCTTTGATCCATTAATGTCCAGTAGCTTTATGCAATGTCCAGAAGTGTTAAGAATGATTGTGTCACCTCTGAAAATGTGAATTTTTATTATGCACTAACCCTCTAATGAGTTGTTTCGAGTTTGGTGTGGAGGAAGTTTTCAAGGATCAAGAGAGGAGTATGATGCAATATGATCAAGGAGAGTGAAAGCTCTAAGCTTGGGGATGCCCCGGTGGTTCACCCTCGCATATTCTAAGAAGACTCAAGCGTCTAAGCTTGGGGATGCCCAAGGCATCCTCTTCTTCATCGACAACATTATCGGGTTCCTCCCCGAAACTATATTTTTATTCCGTCACATCTTATGCACTTTGCTTGGAGCGTCGGTTTGATTTTGTTTTTGTTTTGTTTGAATAAAATGGATCCTAGCATTCACTTTGTGGGAGAGAGACACGCTCCGCTGTAGCATATGGACAAGTATGTCCTTAGGCTCTACTCATAGTATTCATGGCGAAGTTTCTTCTTCGTTAAATTGTTATATGGTTGGAATTGGAAAATACTACATGTAGTAATTCTAAAATGTCTTGGATAATTTGATACTTGGCAATTGTTGTGCTCATGTTTAAGCTCTTGCATCATATACTTTGCACCCATTAATGAAGAAACACTTAGAGCTTGCTAATTTGGTTTGCATATTTGGTTTCTCTAGAGTCTAGATAATATCTAGTATTGAGTTTTGAACAACAAGGAAGACGGTGTGGAGTCTTATAATGTTTACAATATGTCTTTTATGTGAGTTTTGCTGCACCGTTCATCCTTGTGTTTGTTTCAAATAACCTTGCTAGCCTAAACCTTGTATCGGGAGGGAATACTTCTCATGCATCCAAAATCCTTGAGCCAACCACTATGCCATTTGTGTCCACCATACCTACCTACTACATGGTATTTCTCCGCCATTCCAAAGTAAATTGCTTGAGTGCTACCTTTAAATTCCATCATTCACCTTTGCAATATATAGCTCATGGGACAAATAGCTTAAAAACTATTGTGGTATTGAATATGTACTTATGCACTTTATCTCTTATTAAGTTGCTTGTTGTGCGATAACCATGCTTCTGGGGACGCCATCAACTATTCTTTGTTGAATATCATGTGAGTTGCTATGCATGTCCGTCTTGTCTGAAGTAAGAGAGATCTACCACCGTAATGGTTGGAGCATGCATATTGTTAGAGAAGAACATTGGGCCGCTAACTAAAGCCATGAATCATGGTGGAAGTTTCAGTTTTGGACATATATCCTCAATCTCATATGAGAATAATAATTGTTGTCACATGCTTATGCATTAAAGAGGAGTCCATTATATGTTGTCCATGTTGTCCCGGTATGGATGTCTAAGTTGAGAATAATCAAAAGCGAGAAATCCAAAATGCGAGCTTTCTCCTTAGACCTTTGTACAGGCGGCATGGAGGTACCCCATTGTGACACTTGGTTAAAACATGTGCATTGCAAAGATCCGGTAGTCCAAACTAATTAGGACAAGGTGCGGGCACTATTAGTATACTATGCATGAGGCTTGCAACTTGTAAGATATAATTTTCATAACTCATATGCTTTATTACTACCATTGACAAAATTGTTTCATGTTTTCAAAATAAAAGCTCTAGCACAAATATAGCAATCGATGCTTTCCTCTTTGAAGGACCATTCTTTTTACTTTTATGTTGAGTCGGTTCACCTATCTCTCTCCACCTCAAGAAGCAAACACTTGTGTGAACTGTGCATTGATTCCTACATACTTGCATATTGTACTTTTTATATTACTCTATGTTGACAATTATCCATGAGATATACATGTTACAAGTTGAAAGCAACCGCTGAAACTTAATCTTCCTTTGTGTTGCTTCAATACCTTTACTTTGATTTATTGCTTTATGAGTTAACTCTTATGCAAGACTTATTGATGCTTGTCTTGAAGTACTATTCATGAAAAGTCTTTGCTTTATGATTCACTTGTTTACTCATGTCATTACCATTGTTTTGATCGCTGCATTCATTACATATGTTTACAAATAGTATGATCAAGGTTATGATGGCATGTCACTTCAGAAATTATCTTTGTTATCGTTTTACTCGCTCGGGACGAGCAGAACTAAGCTTGGGGATGCCGATACGTCTCCGACGTATCGATAATTTCTTATGTTCCATGCCACATTATTGATGATTTCTACATGTTATATGCACACTTTATGTCATATTCGTGCATTTCCTGGAACTAACCTATTAACAAGATGCCGAAGTGCCGATTCTTGTTTTCTAGCTGTTTTTGGTTTCGTAAATCCTAGTAACGAAATATTCTCGAATTGGACGAAATCAAGTCCCGGGGTCCTATTTTGCCACGAACCTTCCGGAAGACCGAAGAGCATACGAAGTGGGGCCACGAGGGGCCACCACCACAAGGCGGCGCGGCCAAGGAGGGGCCCGCGCCGCCCGTGGCGTGGGGCCCTCGTCGGCCCCCGACTCGCCCTTCCGCCTACTTAAAGCCTCCGTCGCGAAACCCACGATGCGAAAAACCACGATACGGAAAACCTTCCGGAGACGCCGCCGCCAATCCCATCTCGGGGGATTCGGAGATCTCCTCCGGCACCCTGCCGGAGAGGGATTCATCTCCCGGAGGACTCTACACCGCCATGGTCGCCTCCGGGAGTGATGAGTGAGTAGTTCATCCCTGGACTATGGGTCCATAGCGATAGCTAGATGGTTGTCTTCTCCTCATTGTGCTTCATTGTTGGATCTTGTGAGCTGCCTAACATGATCAAGATCATCTATCTGTAATGCTATATGTTGTGTTTGTCGGGATCCGATGGATAGAGAATACCATGTTATGTTAATTATCAAGTTATTACCTATGTGTTGTTTAAGATCTTGCATGCTCTCCGTTATTAGTAGAGGCTCTGGCCAAGTTGAAGCTAGTAACTCCAAGAGGGAGTATTTATGCTCGATAGTGGGTTCATGCCTGCATTGATATCTGGGGGAGTGACGAAACCCCTAAGGTTGTGTTGTGTCGTTGCCACTAGGGATAAAACATTGATGCTATGTTCGAGGATGTAGTTATTGATTACATTACGCACCATACTTAATGCAATTGTCTCGTTGCTTTGCAACTTAATACTGGAAGGGGGACGATAACCTCGAAGGTGGACTTTTAGGCATAGATGCGGTTGGATGGCGGTCTATGTACTTTGTCGTAATGCCCAATTAAATCTCCACTGTACTTATCATGACATGTATGTGCATTGTTATGCCCTCTCTATTTGTCAATTGCCCGACCGTAATTTGTTCACCCAACATGCTTTTATCTTATGGGAGAGACACCTCTAGTGAACTGTGGACCCCGGTCCATTCTTTTAATACTTGAAATACAAATCGGCTGCAATACTTGTTTTACTGTTTTCTCTGCAAACAATCATCTTCCACACAATACGGTTAATCCTTTGTTACAGCAAGCCGGTGAGATTGACAACCTCACTGTTTCGTTGGGGCAAAGTACTTTGGTTGTGTTGTGCATGTTCCACGTTGGCGCCGGAATCCCCGGTGTTGCGCCGCACTACATCCCGCCGCCATCAACCTTCAACGTGCTTCTTGGCTCCTCCTGGTTCGATAAACCTTGGTTTCTTTCTGAGGGAAAACTTGCTGCTGTGCGCATCATACCTTCCTCTTGGGGTTCCCAACGAACGTGTGAGTTACACGCCATCAAGTTGCTGCTTTGTAAGAAAAAGCCACAGGTCTTGCTCCACGTCGGCGGGGTGTTTTTCTAACACATATCCATTAATGATTTGTGGGTCAATGAACCCAACATCATGGATGTTCCTTATTCTGCATTCCCTAATCTTCATTCTGCATAATAGCGTACACAACAATATAGTTATGACAATATATATATATATATATATATATATATATATATAGGGTGACACTATTTTGAAACCAGTGCTTAGAATATTATTCTGAGCACCGCTGGCCCTATAAGGAGACGATCCGCTAGAAAACGGCCAGACCAAGCCCAACTGGACGCGCGGACAAAAAAAACCGATCGACACCTTCGTTCCCAAATTCCTCACGACAGCCATCCGTGGCAAATCAGCGCCGCCCGACCTTCCTAGGCCGCCGCCGGCCAGAATACCCGTCGCCGCCGACCAGGAATCCCTCCGCCACTACCCACAAGCCCTCCTCCGGCCAGCCTCAACAGCCCCCCACGAATCACCCACAAGCCCATGAATTCCCCAAGCCGCCGCACCATCGCCGGCAACCTCCAGAAATTCATGTGTCGCCGCCTCCCGGGGCTCCCGTCGACCTCCTATCTCCGCCAGTGCTGCCCTGTACGCCGCTGGACCGGAGCCCCACAGGCCGCCGCGGTCCCTCGTCGCTCCACCACTTGTGCCCAGGCCGTGGCCGTCGCGCCCCTTCTTCCCCGTGGCAGCCGCGCTCTACTTCCCTCTGCCCCCGATGCATCGATTTGAGCTGCTGGACCAGTCCCGTGCACCCGCTGCAGTCCTTGTCGACCAGCCGGACTAGGCCCTTGCCGGAGTTGCGCTCTTCCTCGTGCAGCCGGACCGGGCCCCTGCCGCCGCCAGAGACGCTCCGCCTCTTGCATCTTCCTCCGCCCCGTTCTGGACATGCTCAAGCTGTTCTGAGCCACCCGCGCTGGCGCTGCTCTAGTCAACGGCACCTGCATACTGCCCCGCCTGATATTCTCTTTCGCGCGAGTTGCCGCTCTGGCCGCAGCTTCGTCTCGCACGCGGAATAGGCACAGTTGCGCTGCTCTGCTTTCTTTCTCCTACGTGCAGCAGCAGCAGTTGCTCTTTATTTCTCCCATCGCACAGGCGTGGATCATCTGATGTTCTCTCCTTTTCTAGCGTGCCTTAGTGCTGCTGGATTGATTCTTGGGATTTCTATTTTCGTGCCCTCGGTTCCTTAGTTGTGCTCAGTTTTCCCCAGCCCCTTAGTTTTTCCTCAGTTTTACCCTAGCCTTTGTCTGAAGACCCGCAGAAGGAGCTCAGACGGAAGGAATCCGTTTATTTGGACGTTCTGTGCTGACGTGTTGCGCCGCGTCGTCTGTGGGGCCGCGTCGTGTGGGGCCGCGTCGCATGGGGCTGGTAGAAAGGGACCGCGTGGGACAGGACGAGAAGCGTTTGGTTGCACGTGAGCAGGAGCTGGGTTTTGTCTCTCTCGGCCCAAATTGGCATTTTTAAGAGCACCTTTTCCCCTCTTTCTCTCTCTGTCTTTTTCACCAAATTAGTATCAAATCTAGAGAAGCTTCTATTTCTGTCTTTCTTCAATATGGCAGCAAATCTAGTAGCAAATATACTGGGGTTATTTATGCCTTTTGGCCCTCGTTTTTTGCCCAATATGGCAGCAAATCTAGTAGCAAATCTAGAAGCTATTATATGATAAATCCACGAGCAGCATAATCGAGAAAACTAAGTATAATACATAGGTAAACTGCATACGAGCAGCCAAAAGCAGCCAATAACATTGTTAATGTTCACGACAAACTAAGCTGCAAAAATATACAAGATCACGCACGCAATGTATGGACAACAAGAAGATTAGGATGAATGAATTTGTTCTTCATTCCTCCTCATATATTTCTCCGTCGCTCCATTCGTGCAATTCCCCAAGGAAATATTCATTGAACTCCTTCCGTCTGCAGTGTGAGGCCAATACATCCTCCAAACGGTATGGCATGTGTTTATTTCTCAAACCGTAGAATCCTATTCTATCCACACGTAGTGGCCACTCATCCCAGGCATTTGTATCATGAGAGTACCTTCTGATATAACCCAAATCCGTGTAGTAGATGCTGCCAGGTTGAAGTGTCGGGTACACTGCGGTGTCGACGGAGATACACCGGATATAATTCACGAAGAAGGCATTACTGCCAATGTTAGTGACCGGATGGAGAGAGCGGCTCTGAGTGTCCACACGGTACACCAATGGTTTGCCCGCCAAAGCCGCGCTGACCAACAACACAAGCAGCAGATCACCATCCGACTTCACAAGGTAGAACTTCTGACGTCCAAGTTCTGAAATGAAATTAGTGTCTCCATCTTGATAGTGCTCGCGTGCTGCTGCAACCGTATATTGGTGCACACTATTCTTCCGATCTCAAAATTGTCCGCAGCTACGCATACAGTTCACCATTGAACGGGGTAATGCAACGGAAACCATGGTTCTTGATCGAAAATCTTCCTTCTCCCCAATCCCCATCTTCATTTATATCCTTAGTTGGAGTGCTCTCATCGACCCAACCAATTTCCGGTGGGTAATGTGTGGCAACGAAGACCATAGTCGAGGATTTGATAACGGCGACCGATTTCGGAAAAACAGATGGCATCCGCGCCTCAAACATCGTGTTCGATTTCTTTGTGAGTGGGTTCAGCAGCCGTATCTTGTGCGGTGGGTTCTTCCGGGCAAGCACGATGACGCCACGGGAAAAGCCGACGAAGTAGAATCTAAAATATATTGAAAAGATAACATTCAGCACTAAGATTGAAAATAAGATCTATGGTGACGCCACGGGAAAAGCCGAGGAATTTGAACCTTGCACGAACTGCAGATAGATCTATGGTGACGTAGCGGGATGTGCCGAGATGGAGGAAGGTGAACTCAGCGGCGCGTGGAAGGGCGTGGTGTAGCATGATCCATTCGTGCGGGTGCACGTCGGGATCGAGGTAAACCCGAGCGCCAATTTCTACGGACTTGCCTCATAGCGAGTAGTTGTCCACGTACTCCTCTTTCGCCAATAAGCATTCGCCGATCTTGTGAAGTGGTCCATCAGCCGTGAGACCGGCCCAGTTCACGGAGGCGCCGCGCTTGGATGCGCCGCCCTCGGATGCGCCGCCCTCGGAGGCGATGGGCTTGGCGGCGACGGGCTCGGCGGCGACGGGCTCGGCGGCGACGGGCTCGGCGGCGACAGGCTCGGAGGCGACGGGCTCGGAGGCGACGGGCTCGGGGGCGATGGCCGCCGGCGCATTCTTCTTCTCCATCGCCGGCAGGGGAGGGCTCGTACGGCGGTTGGGTTTTTTGGAGAAGTTGATGGGACGTGAGAGGGGTGGTTTCGTGCGTGAGCGATAATGAGACGTATTGTGTGCAGAGGGAGGGAGAGAGGGGCTTACGCGTCCTAAATGCGACCCGAGTCAACAATGGCACGTCTTCCACGTCTGCACCGCGACACGCGTCAACAATGGCACGTCTTCCACTTCTGCACCGCAACACGCGTCCTCGAGTCTAACCCCGGAAATTTAGATATACTCATGTATACCCTCGAGTCATATACTAGCATTTTTTGTATGCTCGGTTTTCACCTTGAGTGCTAATACTGGCTAGTGCAATATACTCAGTTTTACCCTCAAGTGGCTGGTCAACGAGAGAGTCAACAAATGGGATTAACTAGTTAAATGAGTTATTTAATGTGCAAAAAATTCCGAAAAGGAGTGGCACTTACTCATGGAGTCTTTACCACAAATTTCCACTTCTCAAATCATAGATAAATCGTAGATAAATCAAGTTTCACCACAAATTGCCACTTCTCAAATCACCTAGTAGCTATGAAGGTGCATGGTTTTCCATAATAAGCCCTACCCAAAACAGCTTTCCCCAAAACATACTTTGTCCGAATGAGACCATAATTTTCACACTCATGTAGATTTGTATTGCAAATAGTTTGAGGTAGGCCAAGATGGGTTTCATTGTACAAAACACGCATTTTCCATTTTTTAAATCTCATATTTGAATCCCTTAGTCTGTTTACTACTCACTTGCCCTTGGTTTCTTGATACTACTCAGCTTTGCCCTCTCCCTTCACAAACTCTCACGGACGCCCAACATTGCCCTGATTGGTCTAGCCCATGTCACGCGGATCGTGCCCGACGACCGTTGATCGTATGATCTAACGGGCGGGATAACCCCTATCTCTCTCTCCGGTCGGGGCCACCACCCTCTCTCTCTCTCGTCGTCGGTTAGCTTCACGCAAAGTTTGGTTTTCTGCATTATTTTTCACGAGCTAAATTATAAAATCTTTTTAGGCATTACTTTTCACGCAAAAAATGATAAACCATCACCGATTTGTTGTAGCCATTACTTTTCACGCACAAAAATGATACACCATCACCCATTTCGTGTACCCATTACTTTTCACGCAAAAAATGATAAACCATCACCGATTTTGTTGTAGCCATTACTTTTCACGCACAAAAATGATAAACCATCACCGATTTGTTGTAGCCATTACTTTTCACGCACAAAAATGATACACCATCACCCATTTCGTGTAGCCATTACTTTTCACGCAAAAAATGATACACCATCACCCATTTCTTGTACCCATTACTTTTCACGCAAAAAACGATAAACCATCACCGATTTCTTGTAGCCATTACTTTTCACGCACAAAAATGATACACCATCACCCATTTCGTGTACCCATTACTTTTCACGCAAAAAAATGATAAACCATCACCGATTTTGTTGTAGCCATTACTTTTCACGCACAAAAATGATAAACCATCACCGATTTGTTGTAGCCATTACTTTTCACGCACAAAAATGATACACCATCACCCATTTCGTGTAGCCATTACTTTTCACGCAAAAAATGATACACCATCACCCATTTCTTGTACCCATTACTTTTCACGCAAAAAACGATAAACCATCACCGATTTCTTGTAGCCATTACTTTCCTTTTAGGCATTACTTTTCACGGTAAAATGATAAACTATACCCCCACAACGGTCGTCTCCTCCTTAATTTATTGTGTATAAACCCCCACAACGGTCATCTCCTCCTTATTTTATTGTGTAAACCCTACAACGGTCATCTCTCCCTTATAAACACCCACACGGCCATCCCTTGTGCCAATAGGTTCTGCCTCTCTCTTCTTTTCGTTCACATACACTTTATCCATTGCCATGGCTTCCACGTCTCGGACGCGGACCGGAAGGGGAAGGGGAAGTGGATCATCATCATTGCCACCACCACCGTCAACACTGCCATTGATCATAGAGGAGTTCTTCATCGTCGTCTATGAAGACCCTTTGGTCAAGAAGGTACGTACGCGTTCCCACATATATGATGCATGTGATTAATTATGGGCATGTTCTAAAAAACCTTTAATTTCAAGGGTTCCCTAATTTCAAACGATCGGCGCTCGATCTCTTTGCAGGAACTCCCAAAAAAATTTGCGGACTATCTTGACGGCAAGGAGCCAGCTAAGGTGTATCTGCGAGCAGCTGACTGCGGTCCTCGTCTCTGGACCGTGGAGGTCCTATTTGACGGACAAGGCCGGATGTACCTCGACAAGGGCTGGGAGAAATTCGCCATCGCGCACGGTGTGGATTTCGGCTGGTTCGTACACTTCAAATATGAAGGCGATGATGTGCTCACGGTGAAGGTGTTCGACGGAACAATGTGCAGGAGGTACTACTACTCAGACGACGAAGATACTGACGATGAAAGCGACGACGACGTGAAGCCATGCATCCATCCCCTTTAGATAATTAAGGGGATTATGACCAAGAATATATATGTAGCTTCATATGCATCGATTTAGAGATCTAGCTATTTTCTATATATTATGCATGTAAAAAATAATATCGCATTTCCACTATTATTCGAGCACCACATCCTCCAAACGATGCCGATCCCGATGCCGATATCGGCATGGTCAGAACGGCTATGCTCGCCGCCACTGCTAGGTCAACGTCGGGATGCACAATGTTTAGCATAAGAGTCACTTTAGATTAAGCTGCAAAAATGGGCTGAGGCGACCCCTACAGAGCGGCTCTATATTATATTCTCTAAATAAAATAGACAACCACAGCGGTCATTGGCTGCGGAGGCCCCACAGAGCGGCAATATATAATTTTCTATAAATAAATAGACGACCCACTGGTCATTGGCTGCGGCAGCCCCATAGAGCGGCCCCATTTGTCATTGGCAGCACCGCGTATACAATCAGGAAATAAAACGGCCCACGCGTCAGCGGTAGATGGATCCACCCGTCAGCACGAGACGGTCAGCGAGGAACTGACCTCACGGTAACAGTAAGGCCTCTGACCTGACGGCAACCCGCGTCTTCGAGGGGTTTCAAACTAGAGGGAGGGGAAAACTGAGGAAAAACTAACGAGCTGGGGAAAACTGAGTACAACTAACGAAGCAGGGGCATGAAAATAGAAATCCCTTGATTCTTTCATACTACATACAGCTGCAGCTGCTCTTTGTTTCTCAATTTCTGTAGTGGTAAATCATTCCCAGTGATATAGTGCGTTGTGAGTGTTTGCTGAAATGCCAATGAGAGCCGGTGGTGATTTTTTTCTTAAAGTTTTTACCCAGTTGCATGGATTTATCTCCACCGGAAATTTTATTTTGACGTATCAAAGGTAAACAGTCTGGCTACAAGTACACCTTAATTGACATTAGGGCTCAGAGTTAATAATAAAAAATGCAGGGAAGCTCAATTTGTGGCGTCCTAAAGTACAAGCATTTTATTCAAGAAGTACAGGTTCGTCACTTCCGGCAATCCGGATGTAGTGGCTTGTCCGTATGTGTCTGGATGATCAAATACAGAGAAATCTAGCATAAAAAAGTAGTACGCCGGGAGTAAGAACATTATATTGCCTTGTTGGTTATGCCGTAGATTTTTAATGAGATAAAATGACAACTAGAAAAGGTTGTACTGCCTGGTGCTACTCGTGTGTAATGTTGTGTTAGGCGCCCGCCCTTCCTTCTTCGCCGCCGGGAGATCCTCACGCCGGCCCGCCCCTCCTTCCCCGACGCCAGAAGATCCTCGTGTCGGCTCGTCTTCCCCATCACCGGCATGATCCCGCGGCGCTCGTGCTTCCTCATGGTCGGGGCCCCCCGCGTCAACCCTCCTACCACGTCGCCGGCAGGCCCCCGCGCCGCCTCCCACGAGCCCACCAAGGCGCCTCCCCTCGTGCTCTTGCTCTTTTCGGTCCCAACCGACCATCCGCCGCCGTTCTGGCCAGGTCGGCCTCCCGCCGCCACCGTGGCGGATCCCCGCGCCTCCCAGACTCACCCTCGAGCTCTGGTGCCCATACTGCCCCTCGAGTTCCATGCACCCACCAACAGGGAGGCCACCCGCCCGAATCGCGACCTCTCTCTGCTCCCCACCGTAGCTTTGCTGTTTAATCTCTTTTCGTTGACCTGTACTGCTGGAGGGTAAAATGATGAACTGCTCGTTACGCATTAAAATGGTGTACTGCCTGCTGCTCATCACATTCCTTGTGCTGCTCCGCAACGAGAGAAGCTCTCTCCTGTCTCAGCTTCTCTTCTACAGCAGTTCAACGAATAAAAGTTCAGGAAAATAGAGAAGTACATGTGCTCCCTCGCAGGCAGTACCGGCAGTACACGGACACAATTGTAGGAGACAAAATATGCTACAATGATTGATTTAATGATTTTTTCGAAATATTATTAGAGACCATCGGAGGGTGAGGTTTACTGATCCAGATAAAAACTGAACCGACAGTAAAAAGTTCCTTCCCTTTGTATCTTACCTCTTTCCCCCCTCTACAGCAGTACAAATGTGTTAAAAGAGGCAGTACAATTGCTAGTTAATAAAAGCATAAATGATGTTTGATTTCGGGTGACCATATATATGCTGCCTCGTGTGATTATATTTGACTATCTGTGCCAGTATGTACTGAACCTGATCGTTGTTGTGCTTTGTGCTTGCATATAGCTAATTACATTGTTTGGGTCTTGCATTTTAGTCTCGATTGATTCGCCCCCGCTATACATTTGCGGCAGACTGGCAGTATATTGCGGCCACACCGCTCCTAAAAACCAGAGCTTACTTGTAGCGCACTACCAAGCCGCTAACTGATGCTACTCTAATGCTTATGCTGTTGTGAGCAGGTTGCTGACATGAACTAAACTCTAGTTCTCTACTCTACTCTATTTTAATCTCTATTTCTTGTTGATGTGTGGCTCATAAATCTAGTACTCGTATTTGTTGTTGATGTGTGGAAGATACAAAAGAAAATTGAAACCAGATTGTTCACATGAGAAGTTCAGTTCTATTTCTTCCGTAGTTTAAAATCCACCGAAGGCCGCTCTCTCTATTTCTCTCTCACTAGGCAATAGTAGTGCGCATGCTTTTATTTTACCAAACACAGCAGCTAATTTTCGTGAGGCAGTGCACTTGTATTTGTGGTGCGATACAACAGATATGATTTGAGCTATTTTTGCAAAAAATAAATGAGGGCTCAGACTGCTACTGCTCTCTATGTGTTCCGTCGTGAGCGTGCAGTAGTGTTGTTGCTCTATATCTCGCACTAGTAATGCCAATTCTCTCTCAATTATGCCGAATTGATGCCTTGGATGGACAGTGATAAAAATGGAGCAGAGAGAGAATATGTTAGCAACCCTGCTGCCGCCGGTTAGGAACCCGCTCACCATCACCGACCTGTTCCTATGCTCCACCCCGCCGACAAGGAATCGCCGACCCAACACATATTTGTGCCGCCAGCTCCCGCTAATTCTTGCGCCCCTATTCTCCCGTACAAATTGTCATGGATGAGGAACAAGGCTTGTCAGCGCAACAAAGGATTTCATGGAGGTGATTCCGTCGATGAACATACAGAGGGAGTATTCAGCGCAATCGATTCCTCTAGATTTTGTTGCATTTTTTTGTAGACTTATTAATCGCGGTTGTACATATGCATATGGTCTGGAAGCACCCAACGTGATGCTCTGCTACCGGATTAGGTCTTGAGTACATCGGATCCCATGTGTGTGCATGTTTTCATCAAACTTCAAGCTAGTTGCGGGCGTCCATGACCAGAGTTGCTCTCTTTTCTCCTGCATAAATCGACTGGGATCGTCAATACAAGAGCGTTGTGATAAAAAGAGCAGGTAAAAAGATTGGGCAGTACAGGTATCCAAATCACAAGCAGCGCAACAAGGAGAACTACACTGACGGATAGTGCACCCATTCAAATTACACAAACTTAGATTTCACGAAGTACGAGTGAATGATGCCCGGAAGTGCCCACTCCTAACCCACGGACCGATGGCCTTTCCTCGCATGTAGTTGCGCTTGACCCTCGCTTCGTTGATCCTCGACCCGTGCGCCGCTACCTCTCTTCCATGCGTCCATCGTCGGCAAGATCCACTTAGGAAGTAAAAGAAAACTGACAAAATCTGAATAAAATAATCTCGCCATTCACGAGGAAGTTCATGTACTTGATGATGATAAGTACAACCACTTATTATAGGAAGTACAGGAAGATCGAAAAAATCCAAAAGTAGAAAAAATAAAATAATCCCGTCATCCACAAGGAAGTTCAAATACTTGACGATGAGAAGTAAAATCATTTGACATGATTAGTACAACCACTCAGTATTGGAAGTACAAGAATACCGACAAAAGCCGAACATAGAAAAAGAAATATCATCATCCACGAGAAAGTTCAAATACATGATGATGAGAAGTACAAAAATTCAGCACGAGGAGGACAACCGCCTATTATAAGAAGTACAAGAAAACCGACAAAATCCAAATGTAGAAAAAACAAAATAATCCCGTCATCCGCGAGGAAGTTCAAATACTTGATATTGAGAAGTACAACCATTCGATCCGAGCAGTACATGAACTTATTATGGGAAGTACAAGAAACCCGACAAAATCAAAATGTAGAAAAAACAAAATAATCGCGTCACCATTGAGTAAGTTCAAATACTTGATGATGAGAAGTACAACCATTTGCCACGAGCAGTACACACACTCAATACAGGAAGTACAAGAAAATTGAAAAAATCCAAATGTAGAAAAAATAAAATAATCCCGTCACCCGTGAAGAACTTCAAATACTTGACGCTGAGAAGTACAACCATTCAGCATGAGCAGTACATGCACTTATTATAGGAAGTACAAGAAGACATCAAAATCAAAATGTAAAAAAAACAAAATAATAACGTCATCCACGAGGAAGTTCAAATACTTGACGATGAGAAGTACAACCATTCGACACGAGAAATATAGGAAGTACAAGAAACTAACATAATTGAAATGTAGGAAAATCAAAATAATCCCGTCATCCGTGAGGAAGTACAAGGAGTTATTCCGAGAAGTACAGGCAGAGACTACATGAAGTACAAGCAGCAATTACACTGCAAATTGTAGAAAGAAAATACTCACACATAAGTTCACATATCAATGTAGGGAAGTTCAAATATTAAGATCCATGAAGTGCAGAATCTCTTAAATAGAGGCTAGGGAAAATCTAAAACTATCATTCCGAAACACATGTTTAATTATTGTAAAACACACTAGTATCGAAACATTTCCGGAAGTACAATCACGAAGGCCAAGAAGTACAAGGACTTGTCGCGAGAAGTTCAGGTGCGCGTGGTTGTGCCGCACATTTCGTGTGGTGAAAATTATAGCTCTGTTTGACTGAACACTTTCATGAAACCGCACCAAGAAGTACAACCGCAATGCCCGATAAGTCCAAGTTCATGTCGAGGGAAGTTCACTCCTCTGTTTTTACGGGGCGGAAATCTATTGTCCAAATCTCATCGATTTGATCACCAACCACTTCAATCATTCTCACCAAAAGCTTTATATGATAGAGTATATGTCTAATTTCATTACCTATAACATTTTAAAACAAAAATGGATCTAATCCATCAAATGCAACTCGTTATCCGACAAAATATACCGGAAACATGATTTCAAAACTTCTAAAATTAGTTTTAAACCCTTTGGATTTGGAAAAATGGTAGATACGAAAAAGATGCGCCATTTTGACACCTTTCTAACCGTATATCATTTGCATTGTTTAAATATACCGCATGAAAATCGTTGGGAAAATCATTCGGTGTCCGTCACATAAAATTGGCGGACAGTAATTCGAGTTATTCTCTTAACCTATAAGGAATTCGAGAAAACAATTGGAATAAGAAAGTTGCGCCTAGTCCATAGCTTTCCAACGCCATATCATTTGCATCATTCCGACAAACGGTTGAAACAAATCATCCAAATTACTATCCGCATGTTTTTAAGTACGTCCGAATTTCGGTATTTTCAAAATTGTTCAAAAACTGCGAGGATTTTGAAAAAATGTAAAACATGAAAAAGTTGCGCAATTTCATTATCTATCCAACGGTATATCATTTGAACATTTTGGATGAGCGAATCGAAAATCTAACTAAAAGTTCGTTTTCTGGCCATATAGAAGCGTTTTCGTATTTTCAAAATTAAATTTAAACTGTGCATAATCTGTGAAAGTTGTGAACATGAAAAAGTTGCGGTTTTTCATTATCTATCCAACGGTATATCATTTGCACATTTCCGCCAAATGGTTGAGAAAATCGTAGTACCATCAGTAGCTCTAAAGAAAATGAGAAGTTCAGGTAAGTTCCGACAGAAAGGTTAACCCTGTTATCCAGGAAGTTCAACCTTGTGTCCAGAGAAGTTCAAGTTGGTGCTCAGAATATTATTCTGCAACCGGCTGGTATATATATATATAGGTAAACTAACTGGTGCACCATGGTGCCTGGGCACCATGAATCATAAAAGGAAACCTGCACAGCAAACTGTCACTGCATATATATATATATGGGAAATAGCCACATGCCTTGGTGCATAGCTATGAACACCCCCTAAGCCACTGGATCATACTATAGAGCAATTTCCACCGCACATCTAGTTAACGCCGTTAGCCACGATTTCCTCCCTCTTTCCTGAAACAATACCACCCCAGACGCTCCACCTGAAGGCTGAAATCACCGAGCACGGTCATCTCTCTGAACCACTTCTCCCTGGCCTGGCTTCCTCCATAACCAGGAAAGGTTGCCCGCCCTTCCGCTTCCTCCTAGCTCTGACCCCGGTGACCTCTATTGGACACCGCCCCCATTCGTCGATTTCGCACCCTAGCTGCCCTCGTCCCCGGCCAGCTACCGCCCAGATCTCTGGGTCATGGAGTCCCTCCGCCCGCCTCATCTCCCTCCACCGCCGCCGGTTAGCCCCGCTCCTTCCATGGCGTGGCCGCCTAGACCACTCCGTCCGCAGCTCGGTGGCCCTGCCCCATTTCCTCCATATCGCTGCTCCCGTGCGTCCCCGATTTTTCTCTCTCTGTCCCGATTTTTTCTCCAAATCACACACCCTCCTGAACTCCTCTAGATCTCGCCGGCCACCAACGTCCCCGTTCTCTCGCGCGCGCACCGCCCGGGTCACTTCCATGCGCACAGACCGTCGGGCAGCCCCTCACGCAGGTCTTCTCCCTGTGGAAAACTCCTGCTCCCTGCGCCGGCCTTTGTTGTCCATATTTCCTCTCTCTCTTGCTCCCTGCGCCGTCCTTCATCGTCCACCTAGGATGCTCAGATACGTCTCAACGACAACCGTGTTGCAAGATCGGGATCTGAAGCACCGGGTTGGAAATTTCAAGATCTAGATCTGTTTCAGCCAAAAAAATCTCTTTCTCTCTTGCATAAGTCCTCTCTCCTGATTTCGTTTCAGTTTGTTGTAGCAACAAGAACGATTTTGTCCATGTGGATGTCATTTGGTTATTCCTTGATCTATTTTTTATCCAAGTCTTGAGATTAGATATGTTTGTACCGTCTAGGGGAAGATAAATTTCTTAGATTTTTGGTACAGTTTTTCTGAACTAGCACCCGTTCTTCTGTTAGCAGGTTAATGGATTTGAGGAGTGTGCTTCTGTACAAAGATGAGGGTGCTGTCCGTCGGGACGCAATGGATGAGCATCTGTTCCGTCACCCATGGTGCTTGACGCGGGGAAGGGCGAGAGGATGGCGGAACGGCGGGGATGCCTTAGGTGCGCGAGGCAGCAGACTAGGGACAAGAGACCACGTTAAGGCTGCTATTGATTTTCGATTTGATTTTTGGAGTGATCTAGATGAACATGTTTGCTGTAGTCCGGATCTTTATTTCTCTGTCCTCTTCTTGGATTTTCCTCTCTCTCTCTAGCTCATTAATTCTTGTAATGGGAGCGCTGGTTTCTTGGATTACTAACGAACTTCTCATCTGTTTCTATTTTAGACAAAATTAGTGTTCATCTGGAAGACTTGCACGGTTGTTTTGGTGGATGGCCTTCTCCGTTCTCAGCCCCATGTGGTTCTCGAGTTCACAGTGCTGCCCGTACCAAGGAGCACGATGGCTCTACGACCTGCTCAGGCAAACCTCGTCTGGTTTGGTGGCCAGCAGCCGCGTGGAGGGATTTTTTTCCTGATCTAGATTAGCGGATTTCTTTTTGTTACTTTTTCTTGTCCTGGATTAGAGCGAGGTCGCCTATGTTCCCAATCCAGATTCCATGTTGATTTCCCTGTTTTCCCAATCTAATCGAAAGTTTGTCGTGCGGGTCTTGATTTTTATGTGTTCCTAATCCATATTCCATAGTAATTGAAACAAACAGTGTGAATTTTGATCAGGATTTGCATCACCACTGCGATGTTGATTTTGTTTTGGTTTATCTTCTAGGTTGCTGGTAAAACACATAAAATATTTTTGGCACCATTTTTTGTTACAGGGCATCAATTATTTTTTAGCATTGGTTAAGTCAAACTTGCTGGAGACTATGAGCAACAATTGTAAATATCGCGGTGTATAAAATTTAAAAAATATTTATAATCCGTGTGCATGACACCCATGGCCGTAATGTTCTCAATTCTAGGGAGAGTGTGTTGTAAATACCGCGGTGTATAAAATTAGTGTTGTTAACCATATAAATCTGTCCACTACTATTCGTGCTTTTGTTTCCTTGCGGATCAATAGATGTGGAGGGACCCACAGCTAGTTTCAAAGAAAGAGTACAGAGTACTATTTGTATCGGAGGCTCGCGGAAGGACCGTGAAGTGTCTGTCTATCGCCACGTTAAGATGGGCAGAATCCAACGATGGAAACCGCGTGCGTAGCTATCACCCTAGTTAAAAAATCCGCGTCGATATATATATATATATATATATATATATATATATATATATATATATATATATATATATATATATATATATATATATATATATATATATTATATATATATATATATATATATATATATATATAGAGAGAGAGAGAGAGAGAGAGAGAGAGAGAGAGAGAGAGAGAGAGAGAGAGAGAGAGAGAGAGAGAGAGAGAGAGAGAGAGAGACGCGCTATTTGACTCCCTGGAAAACGATTCGCTGTGAGATGACTGGAAAAGGTCTTCGCAGGCAAGACCACAAATCACATTTTCTTCCTACGTAGTATTATTTGCGCACGATGCAAAAGGCAATAGGCCCAACGTAAGATAATTACAAGAGGTTTTTGTTTACTATGTCACTTTCCAGTTGCCTACATAAATTCGTGAGCCTTACATTGAATGAACATTCGTATGTTAGTTTGCATATCATAATTACTTAACATGCGCAATTTATCTTACTTGTAGCTTACACTGGTAAATTACAATTTCAAAAATGACATAAAACTGCAATGTAAGTACAAGTCGACCTGATTGTCGACTACCACGGAGAATGTTTTCAGAAATATAATCCTTGTTTAATATGGAGCACAAAATTCACAACATGTAATTCAATCATAGATTTACAAAAGATAAAACTTGATGACTGAGCTGCTACATAGTACATATACACTGATAAGTAAATTTATGGCATCCAATCTGAGGCTGAGGCCACCCGAGTCATCAGTTGCCGCCACCCTCCAGCCGTTCGTACAACCCCCTTCAACAGAATGAAGCACGCCACGCCGCCATTGCCACCGATTCCGAATTGACATGGAGGTTCATTAGTTTCCGAATTTTTTATGTCATTGATATGGAGGCCATAAAAAATTCAATCAATTGTGCTTTCCCACAATAAAGGTAAACTGACGCATATGGGCAATGGATGTGAAGTAAATCAGCACCTAGAACTTATTTGTGTGAAACGTAGGTATACAAAATGTCAGTGAACAAACCTGCTTTTTCCATGCTTTGAAAGTCCATGCTTATACATGACATCCTTTAGATCAGTACTGGGATTGGACCACCACTTCTTTTCTTACATATCAAAGCATTTTGGAAAAAATGTGCATGCCCTGCCATGTTTCAGCCGGTTACAAAAATGGGAAACTTTCAGACTGCACACTACCTTTTCCCTGTTTGTGGTCAGATTCAAAAACGGTTTCAATTCAAAGCAGTACACGTAAAGCAGTGGAAAACAACAAAGATGATGACTGCGTCCTGTGCTGGGCCTTCTGCCCGCCCCTGCCATCGCAGGCCATGGGCCTGGCAGTCCAACGATTCAAAATTTGAATCTATTAGGTACCCACCCCGGGCATTGGGCTGGGCAGAGTGGAGAGGTACTTAACAACCCAACACCTCGATGGGCTTGACGTCAGATGCGTATTCGGTACCAGCACATGCGACGTTCGGCCCACTGGTTTGGCTGCAGTATTCCGAGCCTGGCCTTCATCCATCAGGTACCAGAAATATAAAGATACATCTTTTGGGAAAAGTCACTTGAATAATCCCGACCCTGCAAATGTCTCATGCAAGAATATATGGAAATTTTAGTGGCCTACAAAATAAATCATGAAAGAAATATGAATGATAGTCATTGTTTTATTCACAAGCTAAACATGGATCAGCTTGGTACAGACAGTGTTTGTTCCAGGTACTGAATGGTAAAAGACAGTACAGTATAAAAAAACTCCTGACATCATTTATGTATTTTTTAGAGCAACATTAAAAAAGTGATCATTGACGAATGTCTACTGCAACAGAATATGCATTTTAATGGCATCCACTTGATTTTAGTGCCACATATGATCCAGATAACTTGATTTTAGCACATATGATCCAGGTAACTTGGTGCAAGATTTAATAAAAAATGACTGTCAAGTGTATACTGCAACAGAATGTGCACTTTAGTAGCACAAGCTTACTCATAGTGATGCAAATGACCCAGATAACTTGATTCGTTCCCAAACGAATCAACTGTCACCCTCCAGGTACCGAAAGAGCTGAAATCATGTACTGAATGTCGAAAATCCACAACCATAAAGTTGCATTATCATAGCAGTATCCTTCCATCGTCAATTAGTTTATCTAACCATAGTGAAAAAATAAACAGTTCTACACTTCTACCCAATGTATCATAGGCAGATATTCAGAGCAACTAGTGCCATATGCAAGGAAGCTGATAAGAGCATGTAATTTATTGGGCTGTCTGACATATATTTCCGAACCTGGCATTCAGGCATTAAGTACCAGTAATATGAAGATTCCTCTTTGGGAAAAGACACCTGCAAAATCTCGACCCTGCAAATGTCTCCTGCAATAAAATATGGACATTTTAGTGGCCTCCAACTAAATTCAGAAAAATTATATGGACGATAGTCCTTGACCTGTTCACAAACAAAACCAGGTTCATCTAGGTACAGACAGATATAGTTTCAGGAACTGAATGAAAAAGTCAGTACAGAAATAATTTCTTTTGATATCATGTATATGTACCTTGGTGCAACATTAAATAAAAACAACAGTAGTTATCTAGGTACAGACAGATATAGTTTCAGGAACTGAATGAAAATTAAAATAACACAATCTGTATAATGCTAGAAGGACCATTTCTATTATTCCACCTTGGATGACCATACATATGAACCGGAACGGAAAAAAGCGATAGAGACAAGTCCATGCTTGAACAATGGAGAAATGAATTGCCGTGTGCCAGATGTGGATAACGTTCAAGGCGACCAAAACTAAGATTTTGGATGGACACCAATACTAACTGCTAAACGAATATATCAAGATTTTCAATATTAAGGAAATAGCTCAACAAATATAAAGAATTGTGGCACGATTGCAGCTAAGAACTAGCTTAATGTGCTTCAATTAATTCAGTACTTACAAATATTATTCAACTTAATTCAGTACCTACATGATGCAATATTTCAGTACCTACAAAATGCATATACAAATCAGCATGCCCGGTGTCCGCAAATCATCAAGCACCATCCAGCTTTACATTCAGTACCCCAAGATTAACTAGTCAAGCACATCAATCACCATCCAGCTTTACATTCAGTACCCCAAGATTAACTAGTCAAGCACACTAAGCCCCATCCAGCTTTACATTCAGTACCCCAAATTAACTAGTCAAGCACCCTAGATGTCGACAGCATGGTGCACCAATTTGAAGTGCCTGGTAATTCAGTACTAGAAGATTAACTATTTAGCACCTGGGAACTTAAGCCTGGATCATGATAATTTAAGTACCCAAAAAAAGTAATGCTATCATATATGACAATCAGTAACCCGAGAGAAAAATGCTTAATATTTCTACGAAGCTAGAAAAGACTAGCACCATAAATTCTTAAGAAATTTGATCAGACTACTATGAGCGAAATTACATGACGCAGCATATAAGACTCACCTTGTTGGTCGTCAATGATCCTAGGCCACCATGATCAGCATCCCGCTTTAAACTTACAGGGTTAAGCACCAGGGGTAACCACCTCATACAGTAATATGTTTCATTCACTATCAATCTTTACTAGTAGGATACACTCTTAGCCAACCAGTTAAGCAACATCAATCAGAAGGAGCATCATATGATTCAGCACCTCGGAGAATCTTGTTAAGCACCCCATATGATTCAGCACCTCGGGGAATCTTGTTAAGCACCCTCAACAAAAACTGGGTACTTGGTTATCTCAAACTGGGTACTGAATAATAACATGTAGTAGACATAGTTCAGCACCTTGCTTGAACTATCTCACTTTCCTGTGCATCGACGGTTAATCACGGATTCACTTAAATTATTTTCCGAGTAATGCTACTTATGTAGAAATTATTTCAGTCATCAAGCACCATCCAAACTTACTTTCAGTACCCAGGTTGCCCACAAAAACCACCCATGAATAAAGGTACTTGATTATCTCTAGCTAGGTACTGAATAAGAACCTCAGAGAAATTTGTTAAGTACCCATGTTATTCGCACATATGATTCAGCACCTCATAGATACTTGTTAAGCATCCTCTTAGGTAACTACCGTGCATCAAGAACAAACAGAAGCACTCGGGCTGCTGGTTCAAAGGATGTGTTGGTGCATGAGCAGATTTGATCTAGTTCAGTTCATTGCACTAAACCCTAAACAATAGTATTGATACCCTAAAGCCTAAACAATAAGAACATGAGCAGGTCGGCACATCCAGTGACATAAAGTAATTTTTAGGTCGAAAATTCTGATTCAGCACCATACAAGCGTTGGTTAGCACCCATGGTAAGAGTCGTGTTTGGCTTCCTGGTTGATAAGGTTAACCAAATATTCAGTCACAAGCACAAGTACTAGAAGGTTGATGACTCAGCACCTAGGAATTTAGAACCTGGCTTATAGCTAAGTATATTAGAAAATAATGGCTATCATATATGACAATCAGTAACCACCGCGAGAAAAATCATTAACATTTACATGTATGCTTAATATTTCTAAAAAAGACTAGCACCTAAATTCTTCAGAAACAAACATAACTCATCGACGTGAAAATGTCAAAAGCATCTCAATGTCAAAAGCATCTCTAGTACGGTAGAAGAAATATCTTTGCATAGACCAGAGTTATACTTAGTTACACTTGGTGCTAGTCACGTTGGACCAAGCACTAAGTGGAAATTTCCATCAGTAAAAACATAGAAGAACCAAATCAGATCCTGCAAGAAAAGGACAGTGAGGTATGCTCTGCCAAATAATCAAGCTTTTCTCAAGAAATGAAGAATAGCAAGCCAGGAACATAATGCACTTGTATTGTTCAGCACCACTCTTTTACCCATCAAGCACCAGAAAATGCAGGAAACTAGAATCAAGGCCACATCCAGCACCTAAGTTCAATTATTCGAGCACCCTGAATGGGATTGTTCGGTACCCCTCAAATAGTAGACTTGCAAAAGGAAATATACGAGAAATCACATATTCTGGGTGCATATCTCTTTATTTCAGTCAAAAAATTAGCAGAAACCCATTGATTTTTTTCTCAAGCAGTTTGCGCAACAAAAAGGCTTCCAAGTAGGCACTAGGAACTGTAAGTTTCAGCACCGGGAAAATTATAAAAATTATGTCTTATATAACAGATAGGCATCTCTGATCTAATTATGTAATAGCACAACCACCTTCGTACTAGGCAACACAGTCACGCATCAAGAACACGTGAAAAATGCTTGAAGAAACACCTATGGACATCAACGCGTGGGACGGTGTAGCTTTGGGCTCTCCGGTGCCAGGGGATGCGTCTATCAGACATCGAGTGACAAATTCCATCAGGCTTTCTTCCCAGATCCAGGTGAAACACTGCAAGTCGGCGAACAAGAAAAATCAGAAAAAAACTAGGACACAAATCACGCTCCAAAACGAATTCAGTATCAGGTTTGATATCATTAAGCACCGCGACTAGAAGTAGGTCCTCGTACCATGGATGGTAAACTAATACCTAGAAGGAGCCCACTGTGTATACTTTATAGGAAGGGCCACGGATAAGATACAATGCATAAGCAAAGAAGAAAACAATGCAAAGTTTAAACACAGGTTGCAGCCCTGGCCCAGCCATTGCCCAACAGATGCTATGTATCTAGTATCTACTGAACACTAATGATTCAGTACCCCAGAGGAATTTGTTAAGCACCCAGTTGATAAACGAAATAAATCCAAGGCAAAGCCATAACAGATGCACCCGTTTTAAACTACCACGATTCATCTTATTCTAACAGAGATGCACCTATGAGCTATGACAACAACCAGGGCTAGAACCATCGAGTTAAGAGAGAAAGTATTTGGGCACGATTCAGATATTATTCAACAGCTTTGAGCCAGGCGTCTACCTGGGCAAACATTAGCAAAAATAGAAACATAAATAACTAGTAAGTAGGATCACCAAACAAGATAGAAGCTTGCAAGCAATATCACCCCGTCCGAATCAATCGCCTATAAAACAAACTATGCAGTAGTAGAAAAATGCATTCATTCGGTCAAAGAAATGATTCAGCACCCTAGAGTAATTTGTTAAGCACCCATGTACTCTAGTTTATACACGGGAAAAATCCAAGGCAAAGCCATGATTTTGAATCAGTACCTCAAGGTTAACTACTCGGTACCTAGGAAAAAAAGGCAAGCTTATGATGGATTTGTTAACAACCATCTAAATAAGGATTTTTATTGGAAGGAACTATACCACGAGCTGATGGCAAAATAAACAGATTCATTAATTGTAACTAACAGAGAAAATGATGCAGAGAAAAAGAAGCATTTCTATGAACTGTAACTAACATATGCTTTGCAACAAACATGGGTTTACACGGAAGAAGAATTAACACAATCTAAATGAAGAAACAAAGTGGAAGGATGCGTTTGGGCTGCTGGAAAAATAGCACAAACGGTTGTCATTCGCCAAAAGAAGGCGAGAGAAAGAAACATCTATATATTTTCAATAACTGAATTAGTAACTCAGACGCAATGAGCAGGTCCTCACATCCAGTGACATGAAGCTCTCCATGGATAATATGGAGTAGCGGTAACTGATAAATGAAATTACAACTAGCCAGTACATCATATACGTAAAGTGTTACCAACTTAACAATGTCGTTAAGGCTCCCAAGTACTTAAACAAAGTCATCAACTTCTATGCCTCCACACAAATAGGTTTGTTAAGTCATATGATTATGGCATCTTTGTCGAAATTGATCCTTGGAAAAGGAAAACAAAGGCATAATTGCACACAGTTGATAAAAAGTTGAACTCCTACATCCCTACTCTAGATACACAACAAAGATGCTCATATGTTTTGCCTCCATGCACCTGTAAAAGCATTTGGCCACTACTTGATCTTGATTGTATACCGATGCAAGATGGAAAAATGCTCTTCTACGCCAGCTAAAAACCCCATCTAAGAATCATGCAAAGCATGCATATGAAAACGACCATTCTATAAAAGAAAATGCTCCGATCTCTTGACTTAAGTTGACCGTCTAATTTGGATGGCGTTCAAACCATCCCTCTCGCCAATGGCTTCAGACAACTCCCGCCTGGCAACCTCCAACTTGTTTTCCATAACCTGGATTCTCCACTCCCATTAGGTCTTGGCAACCCGCATCTCCCCCTCAATAGAGGCTGTGCTCCTCCTCACGAAAGTGTTGACGAAGTCATGAGCCGTTCCTCCCATATCCATGTGAAGCACTGCAATGTAGACACAAAATGTGTGTAGAAATTAGTGTTCAGTAACTAGTTTGGCGACAAAGAACGGATGATAAAAATGCATGAAGGTAAAGACTGCCACTTACCGCAGTTGATCTACACTTGAAAAAACCCTTGCCTCTGCTTGCTGGCCTAGAAGATATGAATCTCGCCGCCGGCACACGGCAAGCGCACTGCAGAATTGGGAGCCCGTCATCGTACGCCCCGGAAGACGTCGGGAACACCGCGCCGCTCGACACGGAAGAACTCCCATCCATCCTGGCGGTGTGAGGAAGTGCAGGGAGGAATGGGTGGGCGTGATTTCCGGCGAGAAGGGAACGAGGCGAGATCCTCCAAGAGGGCGGAGACGCGGAGACTGTAAGGGGAAGCGGCGGCGCGTGGGCTTCCCCGTGTGTGGCGGCGCGGGATCCTCTGGCCGTGGAAGCGACGATGAGCCGGGACGGCCGGGGAAGCGCCGACGCGTGGGCGATGCCGTTCGTAGCTGCGCTGCTGCCTCCGGACGGGGAAGCGGCGATGCGCCGGGGCGGCCCGGGGAGCGCCGACGCGTGCGCGATGCCGTTCGTCGCGGCGCTGGAGCCTCTGGCCGGGGAAGCGGCGATGCGCCGGGCCGGCCGGGGCGGGCTTGACCTGGACGGCGGATCCTGCTGCGTGGCCAAGGTTCCGGCTAATCGTGGCGGGTCGGGGTGTACGGGGCGGTTGGATCTGGCGGAGATGGCTGTCGGGGTGAGCTCGAACCCTACGGGGAGGATGGGCTTTTTTATCGTGGGTAATGGTGGTGTGCGGTAAGAGAGGAAGTGGCGGTCCATGACTAGGACCATTACAAGTTGAACTATGCTTAAAAAATTATTACAGCTGGGTGATGCATGGAGATTCAGAGAGGTATATGAACTACAATCAGAGAAGATGTAAAATTAATATGACCGGGTGCTTCCAACGGGTAGACGAACATACATACGATCTTAAATGGTCTATGTGTAAGTGAAAAAATGTTGGATTGCTTAATTTAAATACTGGCTAATGTCCCTGTAAGAAAAAGAAAAATGATCCAACTGAACTCCATAGGTAAATTTATAGCAACAATGTATAGATGTCTTCCACTAATATTATTCATTAGACAAGCAAGACACTTTGCTACTTTTACTTATGTTAACAATTAGAGTTTTTTTGTGGCCCACTCTACAGCTTATGAAAGGGGGTAATGCCTTCAAAAGCAATTGGTGAAGAAAGAAATATGAACATGTAAAAAGATTACCAATGCAGTAGTACCTCGATGCCTGATTAGCAAGTCAAAATAATCTGAATCATCACTAGCGACCAATGCTTGAAAAGTCCCCACTACAAACAAAACAAGACCTAAGAAGGGAAACCATTGCATACTGGGAAGGCTTCTATTTCTAATCCATGCAAAATAATACTGGGAAATTAGAACTATACATTACAGGTTGAATCCATTTGCGAAAGCTAAACATAGGCACACCAAATGGTAGGTCTGTACTACTATGTCATCTTCAAGAACAGGAAACAAGTACCAGCAGCATGTTTTGCCGCCTTGCTAGTTCTGAATAAAAATTAGCAGAAAGGAACAGGCAGCCACCATACATTACAAAGCACTGACGAAGTAATTGTACAGATAACTTGCAATTTTTCATCAATTTAATTTCTCAAATAATTATGTGCAGTGACAAAGTAATTATACAGATAACTTTGTTCAAGAACGTGCACCACATTTGATTCAGCGACTAAATGAAAAGAACTAATCCATGTATAAATAACATGAAAGCAAAAGTATCACATAAATTTAGTAGTACTGTATGTAAAGGGAGTAACACAACAGATAAATTATGAGGAAGATGGTGCTGCTCCCAAACGGAATCACCATGGCAATATACAGTAGCAGAATCAAAGCAATCTCCCTGAGTACTAGATAACCCACGCAAGGGGAAAGCTAGAGCAGGCAAAAAATTATTCGGTGTGGCTGCTACTAGCTTAGTACTAGTAGCGGACAGCCGGACACATGCACTTCCAGCGCTATGCAAAGCCACATAACTCAGTGCAGATCGATGTAATTGTGCCCTTGTCACTCGTCTGCACATACAGCGGATGGAGTTTGCCAGAGAAGAGGTAGCAAGGACGCTGCCAGGAAAATTTTGGACAGCTAGATGAATGCGTACCGAGTTTCGGAGACAACGGCCGACGGAAGGCGGCGCAGCACTTTAAAGATGGAGGCAGTGCCAATACGGCAATACCGCCCGCAGCTACGACCCACTTGCTCACCACGCCGCCGATTTGGCCATCCGGCCACGACGCCCGCGATTCGGCCGGCCGCCACGACGCCGGCGAATCGGCAGGCCGACTACGACGTCGCCGACTCCAGCAAGAGCGCAGAACCCACCCGCTGCTCGCCTGGCTCCCGAGTACCAAGTCCGAACCTGCTCGCCGCCGTCGCACCTCAGTTCCAATCTCCAAACCGCTCGTCCGCCCGATCTAGATTGGAAAGCGAAGAGGAAAAAGTTGAGGTACCGATGCGTAGTGGGCTAGCTCCCAAACCGTCGAAGTGGTACGGTGGTGCGAACCACACGAACGCGACCAAACCTGGTGGCAGTTCGGCTCAGCTGACCGACTCGGGGGCAGAATAACTTATTCTGCATCCAGGTGTCTAATATAGTTTCTATATATAGATAAATACTTCCTACTTCTGGGTGTAACTACACCCATGTCTCATATACTACCATACAGAAGTATGTACCATACTTTATCGGTTTGAGTATGTTCTTACACTATATCTAAGATATTCTAAACCAAGTTTGGTGAAAAAAATGCAAATGAGCATGTAGTTTGCACTATATAGCCGAAATACATGCATATGTATACGTAAAAATGAGTCTACGTAAAAAAATGTACATACTACCTACAAAGTATTATATATACTACCAAAATAGTCTAATATACTTCATACTACATGTACATACTCTCCGGTATGATAGATACTCTCTAGATTATGAGAAACACGCGTGGGTGTAACTACACTCGGGTGTAGTATGAAGTATTTATCCTATATATGTAGTATCTATCATACCAAAGAGTATATACATGTAGTATGAAGTATATAAAAATATTTTGGTAGTATATATACTACTTTGTAGGTAGTATGTACATTTTTTTACGTACACTATTTATTTACATATAAATATGCATGTATTTTGTATATATAGTGTAAACTATGGGTGTATTTAATTTTTTTTTCACCAAAGTTGGTATGGAGTATCTTAGATATAGTGTACGAACATACTCAAACCAATAAAGTATGTTATATACTTCCGTATGGTAGTATATGAGACGTGGGTGTAGTTACACCCAGGAGTAGGAAGTATTTATCCTATATATATATATATATATATATATATATATATATATATATATATATATATATATAGAGCCCAACTATTCTCGAACCCCCCTTAAGAGGGTTGTAGAATAGCTATTCTCGAACCCCCTCTAACCACCATCTAATCCCGACCCGACCCGCCTGAAAAAACCAGTAGCCTCGAACTGAACCCCAACTCCACGCAAGTGAACCCCTCGTTCACATCTCCTCTATTGTGCACATCCTCTAGCCGAGACAGGCACTCCCCAATCCAACCGTGCCTCCTACCAGGTCGGCGCCGGCGGCGGCGGCGGCGGTAGCCGACGTGAGGGAGCCGGCGACGAGTCCGGCGAACTTCCCAACTAGAAGACCTTCTTTCGCGTCGGCATGGGAAAGCGAGAGCGGGGTTCGTGGAAGCTCAATACCTAGCCCGACGAGATTCCCCGGCGGGAAGATCTTCTTCCATGCCTGCTTCCCACCGCCGTGTGCTCCGGCCCGGGCGCCTCCGACGAGATCTCCTCCGCGCGGCTACGATCCGAGCGCTCCCCAACTCCACCGAGCGGCTCCGATCCGGGCGCACCCCAACCCGCCGCTTGGCCGCAACCCCTACGCGGCCCATCTCCACCCCTTGCTTCGCCGGCGGCCACCTGCTAGGATCCCTGCGGGTGGGCTGGCGAAGACACCCGATTGGACTGCCGCCAATCTCATGCGCGCCCCCTGACGGCATCCACATCGCGCGACGCGGGCCTGCATCCATGGGGCGTACCGCCAGCCTACTTCCACATCGCAAATCGCCGGTCTACCTCCACCATATACGCCGCCGGCATGAATCCATGAACGCATGCACCTACCACCCCCAAGCGGCATCCCCATGTTCCATCATCCACTAGCATCTTGCTACGCCGTCGATGGTCTCCTCTAGTTACCCGAGACGCCCCTGCCGCTTGGATCTAGATCCTCCGGGAGTCTACAGATGTCGATGCGGAAATCCACGCCGAGGAATCAACGGGGAATGCGGGAGTCCATCTGCTGCTCCGCCGGAAATTCACCCACGCCACCGGGAAGCCGTGCCGCTCGCGGCACAATCGCGTCTTCCTGGGAAGTCGATGCGGGAGGTCGGGGAGTCCACCCGCGCGCAAGCTGCAGGGAGTCCGCAGGTTGGTCGGTAAGAGTCACATCTCTCCGAACCTCATTTTGTGATTCTCCATTTTAGGTTCTACGAACTGCTCGAATTGAACTATTTCTTCTTGTATTTCTCGTCAGCTATTCGTGCATAACCATTGTCTGTAGTAATGATGACTTAATGTTGATGGAGATCCAGCTCTTTTTAAGTGAATCAGCCACGCCAAGAAAAAAAAGGGTCAGGTTTCCCTGCACTAGTAAATAAACTACACGAAGCGTCTGTATTTAGGAAGTTTACTAATAGTTTCCGAGTAGTCCATTCTTTATAATCAGGAACACAAAATGTACTTTGGGTCTTTTTCGATAAGCACATTTTTAAACCTTGAAGTTCACCCCCTGCCGCGGCACTGCCGCCGCCGCTCTCACCCCCTGTCGCGCGCATGGCCGCCGCTGCTCCCACCACCTGTCGGAGGCGCCGCTCCCTTTTCCTGTTGCACGGCCGGCTGGCGTAGGGGACGCTCGACCCCTGCCCCGCATCTCGACCGTCTCAGGCCAACAGCGCCGCTTCCTATTTGGTGAAGTTCACATCTCCTGCAATTAGTTTTTCCAATTTTGAATTATTTTGTTAACTGAATTTTGAAGTTCACAAATGGAAAAATGTGTAGTTTAGATATAGGCATGAAAGCTGCCGGCGGCGACTCTCTCCGGCATGCTTGCTTGCCGGTCACATCTCAAAATCCTCGCATATATTTGTTCGCTGCCACGGTAACCTGACACACCGCCCCTTCCTTTACCCCTCTTACCAAATGAACTGCGTAGTTTCTTGTCTTAAAAGCATGAAATTCGGATGATGAACTTGTGAAGTTCGGTCGATGTGAGAAATTGGGCAGCGCTCGGATACCATCGATGAAATTCTTATGTTGTTCAAAAGGAGAAGTTCAGATAGTGCTCCTCAATACTGCTACTATGTAGTGCCGACTGCCGATGCTGGCCACTGTACCTCAACCACCTTGCTCAGAATTCGTGAGAAGTTCGGATATAGGAACCCAATCTCCAAAAGGTAATTGAGACCTAGGTCGGCTTGTTCCACTCGATGATTGCCTAGTTATCTTCCGAAATTCACTATTTTATTGGGTAAAAGTTCACTTCGCCTATGAGGGGAAGTTCACCTATTTTTAATTATGCCATCATGGTCTTACTGCATATTATCAATTGTGTATTGCAAAAGAATTAGCTTTCAGAGATGCAACTTATATATGCCTTCATAGTTCACAAAATAAAGTTCCGGTGGTACACTTATGTATTGAGGGCAGGTCAAAAGTCTGAATGATGTGTTGGTACTTGCTGATTGATCTTCTGTTGTTTAGCCCTTAATTATCCAACACTTCAGGATGAAAAACTGAACTACACTTTCTTGATTGATGTGCCAGTACTTCAGAATTTCTAGTTAGGACTTTCACTTCGTACACATGTGAAGTTCACTTTTATCCAACGAAAATAGTAATAATTTTATTCTTAATTATCAGGATTGTACTTCATTTGTCGTAGAAGTTAGTTTTCTATTTTTCGTGTAGTTCAGTTTTTGCTTCTCCGAAAGTACTACAGCTTCTTTTGGTTGCTGTTTGTCACTAGTATGCTGCCTCCTCTGAACTCCGATATTGTTGCAACAATTTTTGTTTACGGAACCAAGTGCAGCATTTCAGTGATTCTCACTTACATATATATTATGTGGGTGTCACTGGGAAATTTAGTTTTACTTTTCTTCCAGGGGAGTTCACTTGGTACGAAGGCAAAAGTTCAGTTTTTCTAGCGTAACAATTCATTTCATAATCAGCAAGCTATTTAGTAATGAGCTAGTTATTAATTTATTGTAACAGAAGATGCATGTAGCCAAGGTGATTTTGAACCACTTCCAGGGGCTAGTTTGACAGTCATAATCATCTAGCTTCTCTCTCTTGTGTTGATTATTTTCTCTATGCACTACCAACTTTTTTAATGTGCTTGATAATGTGGTACTTACCTTACTTGAATTTGTGCACTCGATCTATTCTGCTGCTTGTGTGCACTCGATTTATCTTCTTTGCTCTCTATACAAACATAAATTTATGCCTTATATAAAACATTGGAAGTTCAGTTTTTTATCTTCTCTCGTACGAACGTGAACCCATTTATTATGCTACTGTGTGCACTCAATTTATTATGTCAAACAAGTTCAATTTGTTCACAAGGAATTTGCATCCGTTGGAAGTTAACTTTTCTTTGTTGGGGAATCCACTTGGGTGCGGGTAGTTCACTTCTTACCTCCTATTTATGTTGTTATGAAATGATATTGTGAGCTCGCCCATGCTATTGCTGCTTGGACTCGCACCGAGACTGCCGCAAGAAGCGACGAGCGAGGACTTCCACGAGCACCGGTGCGAACTACGGCAAGCATCGCTACGGATTCCCTTGAGCACCGAGGTTCGTGCAATACTCAAGCGACCTTACGGTCTCGTAAAGGTGAGTAGATTTTGTGCCCTAGGTTCCTCTAAAAATAAGAACTATGTTTCTAGAATAATTTCCACAAGAATTTGTCTCTCGATGACAATCCTATAATTTAAAAGAAGTTGTTCTTGCAACAGCTAAAGAGGTTCACTCTTTAGTCTAAAACCGGTTCAATACATGAAAAATAGAGGTTCACTCTTATCTGTATGTACTGAACTTGATTCTTGCGGCTATTACATTGTATCTTTTTAGCGCGTATCTGGTTTTAGTTCAGTTTAGTTTTTGGCATTGTTCAGATCTTGGGCACTAAAAGTTCAGTCCGTAAGCTCTTGACGTGACAGAAGTATTTTTTTGTTCAATACTACTTAAGTTAACACAAAATTCACCCCTTTCGCATAGAAATCTCATTTTTACGAGGAAGTTCAGTAAGTCCATGATTAAATATCACTTTTATGTTGTATGTGCACTTCATACAACTATGGTATTCAATAACTTCACTTCTTCTAATCCGTGAAGCTCACTTCTCCTAATCTGTGAAGCTCACTTCTCTTAATTCGCGAAGTTCACATCTGCTATTTTTTTTATACATTCCTGCTAGATAGAATATTTGTGAAGTTTATGACTGCGATGATTCTTGTTTATTCAATAGTTGTATCTTATGATGAAATATTTTTTACAGTACATAAACAGAGGATGATTGTCTTCAGCAGAAACAATCACCTTGATGATTAATGTATAAATGATATGTTCATTGGAGATCATTTGAAAAAAATGTTAATACTACTTCCATTTTTAGTGTACAATGGCTGTGAGTAAATTGTTAATACTAGATTATTATTTGGAAGCTCACTTTTTTATTTTGAGAAGCTCATTTCTTGGATCTGAGAAGTGCACGTGTATCCCGAGAATAATATTTGTTAGTCTTGAAGTTCAGTTCCGTGGAAGTCTATATCCTTTTTAAACGAGTTCATGTTCGCTGAAACTCAACTAGAAGTTTGCTTCGGCCATGCGGGAGGTTCATTTTTCTTGAAATTCACTCGAAAAAATGGTTCCAAATCATGTGATTCTGGAAGTCCGGGTTCCAAAAATGGTTCCACAACGCTAGATTTAATAAAAAAAACTTTTGAGTTTGATGTGTAAAACAATTAAAGTTCACTTTTTGTTTTGTAGAGTTTGATGTGTTAAACCAAAGTAGGAGTTCACTATATTCAGTTTCTGAAATTCCTTTTAGTTCTGAACTTTTATCTTATGTTGTCAGTTAACTCTATAGAGTGTTTCAGTTCCGTACCAAGTCTTACATTTTGTTTCAGTTAGTGGCATGTTTAGGAACTAGGTTGTGTTGTCTGCCAAGACATTACTAGTAGTATTATGATCTTACGTGTGGGGATGTTGGATGCTAGTACTGTAGGTAGTTGATTTGCATGCTCTACAGGTTGCGAGTTATATATCCTCTGCAGCGCGTCGTCTGGTTAACCACCAGAGCAACCCAGTACACCTCAACCACCTCCACTTAAGCATATAGCATATAGAATATAATTTCGACATGCTTTGACACACTGCATTTCGGTCTGTGCATGCGTTGAATTGCCCGATTCACATTTAACATAGTATAAACTTTTACGCTTTCCCCACCCCCGAGTACACTTGCAAGTTGCAAGAGTGGTATTTTATTGACTGCCCATAAATCACCAATCCCAATCCCATTCCCATAATTCCCATTTGTTTAGCTCTCGTGCTTTGGGGTCATATTGATTGCTATCTGTAAGCAACAAATCAATTAGGCAACACCATGCATGCATGTCTGATTAATTTTACTTATTGTGTGCTTGCTGGGTATTATCATGTTTTTCTCTATACAAAACATAGAAGTCCATTTAATCATGTCTGATAAGTTCAATATATCAGACAAGTTCAATTCGTCTGCATAAGAATTTAAAACTTCTTGGAAGTTAACTTTTCTTTTCGGGGGAATCCACTGCGTCAGTGGGAGGAGTCCGCTTCTGGCTAGTATGAAAAATAGTAGTTCACATTATTATGAGATGCCTCCGAATAGTATGAAAAATGGTAATTTACATTATTATCAGGGCCAGTTCACTTCCTATATTTGGGGAGTTTGTTTAGTCTGTCTGACTATTACATTTTAAAGCACACAGGCGGCACTTTGCGACATACATCAGCGGCTGGAGGAGGACCTACCTCTCCGTCGTATAGCCTTCTATTGGTACCGAGACCAGGTAGTTGAACTATCTCAACCTGAATTTAGACGATAGCAATGTGTAGTTCAATGCGTAGTCGACCATGAAGTTCGGATAGCAATGAATGTGATAGATGTTTTTACTTGCCTAAATACTACTAGATGGATGGATTATTCATGAATACTTCTCTAAATACTATTGTGCGAGAATACGGCGTTGTCGCTTGCTTGAGATAAGGTTGCGCGGGTCAACTAGCAAGGCGACGGGCGGCGGCGGAGCAAGGCGGCGAGCAACGGCCATCAATTTCCGGACGTCAATCCGGCGGCGGGTGGAGCAGCTGTTGCCATACGTGCTAATCAGTGATGCTCCTTTTTTTTGAATGAAGCAGATCCTCTCACCGTCTCACAGGAGTAGCTTTCAAATTGATGCTCCTTTTTTCTGAATGAAGCAGATCCTCTCACGGGAGTAGCTTTCAACTTGTATGTTGGTGCTTCCAAACTGCTCCAGCTTGGCTACTTTTTTTTTGTAGTTTTGTGCCTTTAGCAGCTACGTTTGTACTGTTGCAGCCAAAAAATGATTTTTGTGCAGTGCACAAAACAGATTAAATATTAGAATATGTAAAGTAAAGTACTGGCAATTTGAATGTGCTTGATGTTCAATGGGAAACTTACTTTTTGTGGGCATTCACTTTGGGAATGGTGCGAAGTTCACTTTGCACCATCTGGATGTTCAGTTCAAAATATGTCAGAAAATTCACCTCGCACAAGCCAGAAATTTATCTCTTCTAGGACTTCAGTTTGACCACAACGGAATTTCATTTTTCACTATGTAGAAGTTTACCTTAAAATCACTGGAAGTTTGTGCAAACCTGCAGGAAGTTTACCATTTTGTGGGATGTAATTTTGACCACGATGGAAAGTTCACTTTGTATGCGGAAGTTCACCTCCAACATGTTCACTTTTTTCCCGCGACCGGAAGTTCACTAACAGCTATCGGGAAGTTCACTTTCATATTCGAGCTGCTCACGCACTCCGTCTTTTCCTGGGCGGAAATCATACGCATAGAAATCGTTCGTACGACCATCGATTACGAAAATCGATCAAATCCACATACAATTAACACTAATATAACTCTAGTAATACCCCAACACACCATAATACCACACCTAATCAATCTAGATGAGCCAATTCGAAATGTTCTAGCGTTATCTTCGGCTTTGCGTATTTCTAAAATTAAACTTAAATCTTTTAGAATTTGGAAAAACATTCAACATGAAAAAGATGCGCCTAATCAATATCTTTTCAACTCAATATCATTTGGAACATTCCAACGTGGTCCGGAAATAAACCCCCCAAAAAAGTACGAAAAACCGAGAAATTCAAAACGCTGAATCAAGTATTTTCAAATCTGCTTTTAAACTGTAAAGAATTTGGAAAAGTTATCTTCATGAAAAAGATGCGCCTAGTCATCAGCTTTCCAACGGCATATCATACACATCAATCAAATAAACAGTTCGAAAATTAGACCCCCAAAACTGCACGGAAATTGAGAAATCCGCGAAAACGTTGTTTCGTATATTTAAAATTATTTCTAAACAGTAGAGAATTTGGGAAAACGATGAACACGAAAAAGTTGCGAAATTTCTGTGCGAATCCAACGGTATATTATACGCATCAATCCGAAAAGCGGTTTGAAAATCATCGTGAAAATACTGTCCGCACGAACATGCAATTCTGGTATTCCGTCGAGAAGTTCACTAGGAAACACCGGAAGTTCGAAAGGGTTCGAGAATAGTTATTCTCGAACCGGTTCGAGAATAGCAGACCTATATATATATATATATATATATATATATATATATATATATATATATATATATGTAGAGCCCAACTATTCTCGAACCCCCCCTTAAGAGGGGTTCTAGAATAGCTATTCTAGAACCCCCTAAGTAAAGACCTTCTAATCCCGAACCAGACCACCGCGCCGAAAAAACCAACCAGGCCGAACGAACCGTGCGCACCAGACACATGTGAACTACCTTCTTCCTCGTGCACCACAAGCTCCTTCCCCTTTCCCTCTTCTCGATTTGCAGGCCTCCACCCCCGACCAGCGCGAGCCCCTCCACCCCCACCGGCGCGGCCCCCTCCACCCTCGACCGGCGCGGCCACCCACCCCTTCCCCTCCGGTGCGCCGTCTCACCCCTTCCCCTACGACGCCTGCGCCGCCACTGATCCACGGATCCGGTCCTCCCGACGCAGCGGCGCCGCCCACGACCTCCCGCGGCCGCACGCCGCCACCGGTCCACGGATCCCGGCCTCACCGCGGATCGGCGCCGTCCACGACCTCCCGCCGCATCGCGCCGCCTGCCCACCTCCACCTCGCCCGCCGCCGGCCTACTCCACCTCTTGTGCCCGCAGCATCCCGCGCCAGTGGGGCTCCTCGCCTCACGCAGCGAGACCACGGTGAGTCCACTTCGCCCTGCCATGGGAGACTAGCTAGTGCGGCGCGACCCAAGAGGTCACTGTGTTCCGCGCGCGAGTCCACCGCGTGAGACTAGGAAATCTACCGTTCACCACTAATTTTGGCGACCGGCTCTGCCCAGCCCCTCCCCTCCTCGACCTCGCTGTCCAACGAGCGGCGCTAGTGGACGAGTACACAACGGGGTTTGGCGCAGTTCACATTAGGCTGTGGTGTATTTATTCGCCGGAATAGTGCTGATGTCCTGCCCACTCGTGTAAGACAGAAAGAAATGTTGGCAAGGCGTCGCTGCCTGATTGAGTTCTTCCACAATCCTCGACCAACTGAACTTCAATGCACACTCGTGTGGTCTGAAGTGACGTGTTGTTTTAGTTCTCCTGATGAGCCCCGCTTCTTGATTTGTTTGCATTCGTGCAATTGCAGCAGTGAGCTGAGCAATAGCGAAGCAGCAGCTTGAGCCGTTGATTAATTTGCTAGTCAATACATTGATGTTGTTTACTAGATGTTGTTTACTAGTTTGTCTCTAGAGTTTCTTTGTTCTTTGATGCTTTCTTTGTATGTATTTGATACATAGAAATAGAGGTTGATGCCTTCGGGGTGGTACTAAAAAAGTAGTTCACCATTGGCGAATTCGCTTATTATTTTCCAGGAGTCCATTTCATACTGCCTCTTTTAGTTCAAAAGTGAAACGAGAAAAAGTGTTTGCTTTGAAGTTAACTTGTATTTATTTAAGGGATAAGTTCAAGTAGTATGGCTTGAGGAGTTTAGGCACTCGCATATTTTGCCTCAACATGCTGGAGTACTAGATCATCTAGTTGAGCTAGTACCGGACTACTAGTGTACATCTATTTACTAATAGACATGGAGTTCGGTAGCTCACTGAAAACACACAAACATGTTCAGGTGAAAAACACATCGGATAGCACGTGTCAAGTTCATTTTGTTTGCCGGTGGAGTTCGCTTATCAATCGGAGGATTTCACCATTTTAAATTGGAAAACTTGAAATTCATTCATGAGGAATAAAAGTTCACATTTTTCGACCACGAAGTTCACTACATCATCCTTAGGGATCGCCGATGTTAGTTCACTTCGTTTTTCGAGAAGTGCTATATCGATAAAAGTTCACTTCGTGCAGCCAGTAATTTCAGTTTTGTTCACCCAAAAGAAGTTCACTTCTTTCGTCGGTTGTCGACTTAATTTGTTCTTGGGAAGAACTATGTTTCTAGAATAACTTCCACAAGAATTTGTCTATCTGTGTTGATGTTCCTATAATTTACAAAAAATATTCTTGCAATTGCTATAGAAGTTTTCTCTTTGTTCTAGACCGATTCGGTACATTAAAAACACATGTTCACTCTTGTTCAAATTCTGGTGCATCCAAATTGCTTAATGGATTGACTCTATACTACCGATATTTAGAAGCTACCTCTGTTTCTTGAATCATTAGGCCGAGAATATGGATACTCGCTTGTTGCTCCTCCACTCAAAATTGATTGCAGAGCACCGAAAGAAATCAACGTAATGAGGAAGTCCGCTTCTATTTTGTGTCGAGTTTGATTTGTCTATCACCGAAGTTCAGTTTCGTTTGAAAAATGGTCCTGTTGGTCCGCGCTGCAAATTTGGAAATTATTTCCGGTGAAATTTCTATAGTCAACATAAGAAGTTAACTTTCCTAACTGGGGAGTTCGCTTTTATCGTGGAAAAGGTTTCTTTTAAGGAAGCTGCAAATAGTTCCCTACAAAAAGAAAGGAAAGTTCACTATCTAAAACCTCGAAGTTTATACTACACTAGTTTTTGTATTGTACATATTGCGTTGGTTATTTGGGTATCTAGTTCTTCGTGGCATGCTAGTTTTTTTATTTGTACTATTTAAAGCATAATGACTTACGAGTATAAATCATTAAACCATCTCTACTATGCTTATTTAATTACCTTCTTCTTGCTTGGTAATGATCTAGAAGTGCTCGATGCATTGTTTACTGCCAAAGCTGGAATGTTTTTTGACTATTAGAGACTAAAGTTCATATGGGATGGTAGCTCTTCCTGACTTGATGAATTTTGCACATATCTTGCGTTAATGATTGGTAAATTTGTCATTTGTCTTTCATATAGTCCCCTAGCATCAGTCTCCTTCAAGTGACCCTTTTTATTTTATTTTACAAATAAATCATCTCTAAAATTAATTACAGGCAGTGCACTTATGACACCTATGGTGAGTTCACTAGCGCTCATCGCTAGAGTTCGCCGGGAGCCGTGGCGGGAGTCCACCTTGAAGCGTAGCACCCGCAGGTCGTGAGTACTCGTTCCGATTCTCGAGGTAGCTTTCTAGCTCTTATGATTACTATATGATCAAGGTACTATACTGAAAATTGCAGGAAGTAGAGTCGTTTAGCTCAAAGTAACTCCCATGTATTCATAATATGAAGTCCACATTAGGTTTATAACGGGAATACCATGTCGTGCAAGTCCACCATGTTAAAAGAAACCATTGCTGGGTAGTTCAGGACGTCTAGACTGGGGATTCATTCTTACTATGTATGTCCTGATGTGTTTCTGACTATATAAAAAGGTAGAGGTTCATTTTGCTTATGAAGAAAAGTTTACATATCATTTTGTAGAAGTTTTATTTCTGTGGTGAAAGCTTTGCTTATGAACAAATAACTCAATCTAGAAAAAATAGTATCTCTATTTATACACATAAAATTAATTCATATGTGGTTTATTTGTTCTTTGCTATGGATAAGTTCACTTATTTGTTCCTGAAAAGTTCACTCTTCTTAGGTTAGCTGTGTGTATGTGTGTTCGCTCTATTCTCATATGGAGTTCACTCTTTTATTTTTTGATGGAGTTCACACTTTTATTTTTCCGAAGTTCGGCTTGGTGCACGGTTCGTTCGGAGAGTTAGTGCGGGAAATTCAGATATAAAAACTGCTGCTAGTGTTGTACTATATTTCTTTACTCGCTGCCTTGTGTGATTTTGGTCATAAAGATTGTTCAGCTTTGTATTTGAGCAAATGTTGGACGATCGCAGCACATAGAAAACAATTTCACGGAGTTCACATATGAAGTTTACTCATTTTTGTTTGGAAATTTGTTGTTTCATACACTCGTGAAGTTCACTTTTATTTAAAATGCAAGTTCGCTTGTCCAACCTAAGTATGGACTAGTATAGGTCACATTATTCGAAAGGGAAGTTCACTTTAATTTAAAATGCATGGATACAACTGAACCATAACGTGAGTGGCTTGCTAGCGCCACACAATATGCAGTTTAGAAAGAGTGTGTAGTTTAGAGAGTTAGTGTTCAGAGAACTCATTTTTACCGGGAAGTTCAGTAAGTCCATGATTAAATATAGAATATGGTGTTTAATAAGTGCACTTCTTCTAATCCGTGAAGCTCACTTCTCCTAATCTGTGAAGCTCACTTCTCTTAATTTGTGAAGTTCTACTGCTATTTTGCATGTCCTATAACTGTTTGTTGTAATGCCTAAGAGTGAGCTATTACGAAAGTTAAGAAATATGATGGTTGCAAGTTCTTAATTTCTGCAACTAGTAGTTCTTAATATCTACAATCATCAATGTATATGGAAAACCACCTATGTAATGTATGTGGTCTCATTCAATATTCCAGCTTTGGTGCGGAATTTTCTTTTCTATGTCAAAACTACTTGTTATGCTTATGATACTCGACTATCATTTTTGAACTCCCCTTTTGATGAATGAGGGTTCGAGTAATTTGTTTTTCACAACATTGGAACAAGCTATCTAGGGTCCGAAGTATCCCGCGCATTGAAATGAAACTCTTTAGCAAGAGCAGCAACGATGAATCTCGCATCTATTTTTCGAATGGATGATTACACTAAAAAATGATTGTTATGCAGTGCGCTGTAATAATACAAAGTATATGTCTGGAAGTGCACATAGGAGAAAATAGGTAGTTCATTGTATATAAAATAAATAGATGTGCTCTTCTTTTTGTAACTTTACCTTCTTCTGTCCAAAAAGTTTCATCATATAGTTTGTTTGTTATTCACGTGAAGTTCATTCATTAGAGGAAGTTCACTTTGGATTGAAAAATAGTTATATCAGGACGCACATGGATCCCTCCAATTGAAGAAGTTGTCTAGTGAGGTGTTGTTCCTCGATTTGTGTAGTTTCTTACCGGAGAAAGGCATGAACCAAATAGACTTATAACCGTGGCGTCTTTCTTTTTACTTCGTAGTTTGAAGCCTCCATCCGTGACGTGCGGCCCACGACTAGGAAGGCTTCCATGCGATCGCAGAGGAGTCCTTACCATTTGAAGTGTGAAGAATAGCTGGACTCCCCACCCCGAGCAAGTGTCCGAACGCTCCCCGGGGCGCTTCGAACTTCTCCTCCTCGCCATGTCCCGTGAAGGTAAGTGGAATCTTTTCCCTACATGTGTATGCTTTCATGTCTAAAGGGAAAAACTATGTTTCTAGAAAAATTTCCACGGGAATTTGTTTTTCTGTGTTGACGCTCCTATAGTTTACAAAAATGTTATTGCAATTGCTAAAGAAGTTCACTTATTGTTCTAGACCGGTTCAGTATGTGAAAATAAGTTCACTTTTGTTTTAATTATGGTGCATCTAAATTGCTTAAATAGACTGACTTCATATCTACCGATATTTAGAAGCTACCTTTGTTTCTTTATAATCATTTTGCCGAGGTATGAATAGTGGTTTCTGCTCCTCTACTCAAATTTCGACTAAAGATCAGTAATAGAAATCGGCACATTCAGGAAGTTTGCTTCTATTTGTGTGGAGTTATATTTGTACTTCTACGGAGGTTCAGTTTCCCTATTGGACGTATTGCACTGGTTCTTTGACTATCTAGTTCTTCATAGCAAGTTGGGTTTTATTGCCATTGTTTAGAGCATAATGTCTTAGAAAAGGCTTCTGTTGCCTTTGATTTTATTTTGGCCGTACTTGCTTGTGTTTTTCATAGCACTGGGCGGTTCACATGTTAACTCGTGAGCAGTTCGGTTATGCCAAAGTATATATGTTATCATCAAATACTCGTTTGTTCGTGGAGAAGTTCGGATATTTCTCAGAGAAGGCGTAATCCATGTTTTTGAGAAGTGCACTAAGTAGAGTATAGAAATAATTATTAGCATAGAGTTATCAGAAAGTGACTTACATGCATCTTGTTGTTTCAGGTAAAATCTCATGTGAATTTGAGGAACCCAAACGAACAGATGGTATATCAGCCTTAGATAATATAATGAAGATTGTTGAAGATTATACGAGTATGTTACGCCTAATCTGGGTATTGCGTACAACAGAAATGATGGTGACAAGCTGGGCTGCTGTTTCAAGGTCACTTGCTAGCGTATTCAGTATAAATTTACTCGCGAACCGCGTCTGGCTGGGTTGTGAAAATAGATGCAACAGACTTGCTCAATGACCTGTGTAACTATGAACTTGTGGCTGCTATGTGTATGTGATTTTCATTTACAGATTGAGTTTTTTTTTTTATGATTGGAAATGTATTCCTGTGACTTGCACTTCGTTTACAGTACTTTCACTCTTAGATTTTGCTATTATGTGCACTTTACCTTTAGTTGTCAAGTTCACTTGGTTAGCTCCAGACAGTTCACTTTTCTTTCC
>NC_061510.1:280854907-280872320 GCF_022539505.1 Lolium rigidum
CATTATCACGTTGTCCATGTTGTCCCGGTATGGATGTCTAAGTTGAGAATAATCAAAAGCGAGAAATCCAAAATGCGAGCTTTCTCCTTAGACCTTTGTACGGAGCGGCATGGAGGTACCCCATTGTGACACTTGGTTAAAACATGTGTATTGCGATGATCCGAGTAGTCCAAGCTAATTAGGACAAGGTGCGGGCACTATTAGTATACTATGCATGAGGCTTGCAACTTGTAAGATATAATTTACATAACTCATATGCTTTATTACTACGCGTTGACAAAATTGTTTCATGTTTTCAAAATAAAAGCTCTAAGCACAAATATAGCAATCGATGCTTTCCTCTTTGAAGGACCATTCTTTTTACTTTTATGTTGAGTCGGTTCACCTATCTCTCTCCACCTCAAAGAAGCAAACACTTGTGTGAACTGTGCATTGATTCCTACATACTTGCATATTGCATTTGTTATATTGCTTTGCATTGACAACTATCCATGAGATATACATGTTACAAGTTGAAAGCAACCGCTGAAACTTAATCTTCCTTTGTGTTGCTTCGATACCTCTACTTTGAATTATTGCTTTATGAGTTAACTCTTATGCAAGACTTATTGATGCTTGTCTTGAAGTACTATTCATGAAAAGTCTTTGCTTTATGATTCGACTTGTTTACTTATGTCATTACCATTGTTTTGATCGTTGCATTCATTACATATGTTTACAATATGATCAAGTTTATGATGACATGTCACTCCAGAAATTATATTTGTTATCGTTTACACCTCGGGACGAGCAGAACTAAGCTTAGGGATGCTGATACGTCTCCGACGTATCGATAATTTCTTGTGTTCCATGCCACATTATTGATGATTTCTACATATTATATGCATACTTTATGTCATATTCGTGCATTTTCGGAACTAACCTATTAACAAGATGCTGAAGTGCCGATTCTTGTTTTCTGTCGTTTTTGGTTTCAGAAATCCTAGTAACGAAATATTCTCGGAATTGGATGAAATCAACGCCAAAGATCTTAGAATCCCCGGAAGCATCCATAACACCCGAGAGTCGCCAGAGGGGGGCCACAGGGCCCCCAGATGATAGGGTGGCGCGGCCCACCCCTGGCCGCGCGGCCCTATGGTGTCGTCGCCCCTTCGACCTTCTGACGCCGCCTCTTCGCCTATATAAAGGTCCCAGACCTAAAACCTCGATACGGAAAAGCCACGGTACGAGAAACCTTCCAGAGCCGCCACCATCGCGAAGCCAAGATGCGGGGACAGGAGTCTGCGTTCCGGCACGCCGCCGGGACGGGGAAGTGCCCGGAAGGCTCCTCCATTGACACCACCGCCATCTTCATCAACGCTCGTTGTCTCCCATGAGGAGGGAGTAGTTCTCCATCGAGGCTCGGGGCTGTACCGGTATCTATGTGGTTAATCTCTCTCCTATGTACTTCAATACAATGATCTCGTGAGCTGCTTTACATGATTGAGATCCATATGATGAGCTTTGTATCGCTACTAGTTGTGTGCTACTCATGTGATGTTATTAAAGTAGTCTATTCCTCCTGCATGGTGTAAAGGTGACTAGTGTGTGCACCGTGTGGTTCTTATCGTAGGCTATGATCATGATCTCTTGTAGATTGTGGAGTTAATTATCATTATGATAGTATTGATGTGATCTATTCCTCCTTCATAGTGTGATGTGGACGAGTGTGTGCGCTATGTTAGTTCTTGGTTTATTTTGCAATGATCTATTATGCTCTGAGGTTATTTAAATATGAACATCGAATGTTGTGGAGCTTGTTAACTCCGGCATTGAGGTGCTCTTGTAGCCCTACACAACGGCTGGTGTTTGTCATCCAACAAAAGAGTGTATGTAGCACATATGAGAAAGAGTTATTTATTATGCGATCAATGTTGAGAGTGTCCACTAGTGAAAGTGTAATCCCTAGGCCTTGTTCCTAAATATCGCTATAGCTGCTTGTTTCTTGTTTCTTTAGCGTTACTACTTGCTTGCGTTACTACTGCTCATACTTATTCATACCACACTGTATTTCACTATCTCTTCGCCGAACTAGTGCACCTATTAGGTGTGTTGGGGACACAAGAGACTTCTTGCTTTGTGGTTGCGGGGTTGCATGAGAGGGATATCTTTGACCTCTTCCTCCACGAGTTCGATAAACCTTGGGTGATCCACTTAAGGGAAACTTGCTTCTGTTCTACAAACCTCTGCTCTTGGAGGCCCAACACTGTCTACAAGAATAGAAGCTCCCGTAGACATCAACTATGGGTCCATAGCAGTAGCTAGATGGTTGTCTTCTCCTCATTGTGCTTCATTGTTGGATCTTGTGAGCTGCCTAACATGATCAAGATCATCTATCTGTAATGCTATATGTTGCGTTTGTCGGGATCCGATGGATAGAGAATACTAGGTTATGATAATTATCAAGTTATTACCTATGTGTTGTTTATGATCTTGCATGCTCTCCGTTATTAGTAGAGGCTCTGGCCAAGTTTTTGCTCTTAACTCCAAGAGGGAGTATTTATGCTCGATAGTGGGTTCATGCCTCCATTGAATGCGGGACGGTGCGGAAGGTTCTAAGGTTGTGGATGTGCTTTGTTGCCACTAGGGATAAAACATTGATGCTATGTCTGAGGATGTAGTTATTGATTACATTACGCACCATACTTAATGCAATTGTCTGTTGTTTTGCAACTTAATGCTGGAAGGGGTTCGGATGATAACTTCGAAGGTGGACTTTTTAGGCATAGATGCATGCTTGGATAGCGGTCTATGTACTTTGTCATAATGCCCAATTAAATCTCACTATATTTATCATGACATGTATGTGCATTGTTATGCCCTCTCTATTTGTCAATTGCCCGACTGTAATTTGTTCACCCAACATGCTTTTATCTTATGGGAGAGACACCTCTAGTGAACTGTGGATCCCGGTCCTATTCTTTACATCACATACAATCTACTGCAATTGTTCTTTACTGTTTTTACGCAAACAATCATCTTCCACACAATACGGTTAATCCTTTGTTACAGCAAGCCGGTGAGATTGACAACCTCGCTGTTTCGTTGGGGCAAAGTAATTTGGTTGTGTTGTGCAGGTTCCACGTTGGCGCCGGAATCCCTGGTGTTGCGCCGCATTACATTCCGCCACCATCCACTTTCAACGTGCTTCTTGGCTCCTCCTGGTTCGATAAACCTTGGTTTCTTTCTGAGGGAAAACTTGCTGCTGTGCGCATCATACCTTCCTCTTGGGGTTCCCAACGAACGTGTGAGTTACACGCCATCAAGCATATTTTCTGGCGCCGTTGCCGGGGAGATCAAGACACGCTGCAAGGGGAGTCTCCACTTCCCAATATCTTTACTTTGTTTTTGTCTTGCTTTATTTTATTTACCACTTTGTTTGCTGCATTATATTAAAACACAAAAAAAAAATTAGTTGCTAGCTTTACTTTATTTACTGTCTTGCACTCTATATCAAAAACACAAAAAAAAAAAATTAGTTACTTGCATTTGCTTTACTTATTTCATCATGTTTCCTTTTAATTTTACCACAAAAGACATACCGGTAGGACGTGGGTCTATAGTTGGGAGAAACAATATAGAAGAATTTTTCAATCATGTTAGTACAGTTGAAGATTTTGAAGATAGACACTTGGTAGAACTTGCTCCTACTTATGAAATTGCTTGCTTCTTGCTTTAGTTCGCATGTTGGAAACTAAATTTGTTAATCTCAATCCTATAATCCAACACATGTTTCTTACACTCGGTGATATGGAAGAAGGGGAAAAGAAAGATTTTGTTTTAGAAACCCTTCTTAGAGAATTTGGTGGTATAGCAAGAGAGGCTAGAAAGGTCTTTATTAAATATAAGATGCTTGGTTCTTATACCAATTTTGCTAGTATCCTTGAAAAGATGGACATGGAGAGAGTAAGGTACACTAATAATATTAATGATGGTGGGGAGATCAAAGCACCAATACCATGTAAGCTCCTAGCGATGAATGAAGCGCTAGAAAATAACTATGCTTGGCTTGTTCCCTGAAAATTTGTTTGATGAGAGTAGCAAGCCCAAGACTAATGAAAAGGGAGCCGCTGAAACTTATGTATCCAATATACTATGCATGGTTGAGAAAACTCCAAACCCCGCTGAAGATGCTTCATCTCTTGATAATACTTGATTTACACTTTCTGCGCCTAACTGAAAGGCGTTAAAGAAAAGCGCTTATGGGAGACAACCCATGTTTTTACTACAGTATTTTGTTTTATATTTGAGTCTTGGAAGTTGTTTACTACTGTAGCAACCTCTCCTTATCTTAGTTTTGTGTTTAGTTGTGCCAAGTAAAGTCTTTGATAGTAAAGTGAATACTAGATTTGGATTACTTGCGCGAAACAGATTTCTTTCTTTGTCACGAATCTGGGTCTAATTCTCTGTAGGTAACTCGAGAAAATTATGCCAATTTACGTGAGTGATCCTCGGATATGTACGCAACTTTCATTAAATTTGGGCATTTTCATTTGAGCAAGTCTGGTGCCTCAATAAAATCCATCTTTACGGACTGTTCTGTTTTGACAGATTCTGCCTTTTATTTCGCATTGCCTCTTTTGCTATGTTGGATGAATTTCTTTGATCCATTAATGTCCAGTAGCTTTATGCAATGTCCAGAAGTGTTAAGAATGATTGTGTCACCTCTGAACATGTTAATTTTTATTGTCCACTAACCCTCTAATGAGTTGTTTCGAGTTTGGTGTGGAGGAAGTTTTCAAGGATCAAGAGAGGAGTATGATACAATATGATCAAGGAGAGTGAAAGCTCTAAGCTTGGGGATGCCCCGGTGGTTCACCCCTGCATATTCTAAGAAGACTCAAGCGTCTAAGCTTGGGGATGCCCAAGGCATCCCCTTCTTCATCGACAACATTATCAGGTTCCTCCCCTGAAACTATATTTTTATTCCGTCACATCTTATGTGCTTTGCTTGGAGCGTCGGTTTGTTTTTGTTTTTTTTTTGTTTGAATAAAATGGATCCTAGCATTCACTGTATGGGAGAGAGACACGCTCCGCTGTAGCATATGGACAAATATGTCCTTAGGCTTTACTCATAGTATTCATGGCGAAGTTTCTTCTTCGTTAAATTGTTATATGGTTGGAATTGGAAAATGCTACATGTAGTAATTCTAAAATGTCTTGAATGATTTGATACTTGGCAATTGTTGTGCTCATGTTTAAGCTCTTGCATCATATACTTTGCACCCATTAATGAAGAAACACCTAGAGCTTGCTAATTTGGTTTGCATATTTGGTTTCTCTAAAGTCTAGATAATATCTAGTATTGAGTTTTGAACAACAAGGAAGACGGTGTAGAGTCTTATAATGTTTACAATATATATTTTATGTGAGTTTTGCTGCACCGTTCATCCTTGTGTTTGTTTCAAATAACCTTGCTAGCCTAAACCTTGTATCGAGAGGGAATACTTCTCATGCATCCAAAATCCTTGAGCCAACCACTATGCCATTTGTGTCCACCATACCTACCTACTACATGGTATTTCTCCGCCATTCCAAAGTAAATTGCTTGAGTGCTACCTTTAAATTTCCATCATTCACCTTTACAATATATAGCTCATGGGACAAATAGCTTAAAAACTATTGTGGTATTGAATATGTACTTATGCACTTTATCTCTTATTAAGTTGCTTGTTGTGCGATAACCATGTTCTCGGGGACGCCATCAACTACTCTTTGTTGAATATCATGTGAGTTGCTATGCATGTCCGCCTTGTACGAAGTAAGAGAGATCTACCACCTTAATGGTTGGAGCATGCATATTGTTAGAGAAGAACATTGGGCCGCTAACTAAAGCCATGAACCATGGTGGAAGTTTCAGTTTTGGACATATATCCTCAATCTCATATGAGAACATTAATTGTTGCCACATGCTTATGCATTAAAGAGGAGTCCATTATCTGTTGTCCATGTTGTCCCGGTATGGATGTCTAAGTTGAGAATAATCAAAAGCGAGAAATCCAAAATGCGAGCTTTCTCCTTAGACCTTTGTACAGGCGGCATGGAGGTACCCCATTGTGACACTTGGTTAAAACATGTGTATTGCGATGATCCGGTAGTCCAAGCTAATTAGGACAAGGTGCGGGCACTATTAGTATACTATGCATGAGGCTTGCAACTTGTAAGATATAATTTACATAACTCATATGCTTTATTACTACCGTTGACAAAATTGTTTCATGTTTTCAAAATAAAAGCTCTAGCACAAATATAGCAATCGATGCTTTCCTCTTTGAAGGACCATTCTTTTTACTTTTATGTTGAGTCAGTTCACCTATTTCTCTCCACCTCAAGAAGCAAACACTTGTGTGAACTGTGCATTGATTCCTACATACTTGTATATTGCACTTGTTATATTACTCTATGTTGATAATTATCCATGAGATATACATGTTACAAGTTGAAAGCAACCGCTGAAACTTAATCTTCCTTTGTGTTGCTTCAATACCTTTACTTTGATTTATTGCTTTATGAGTTAACTCTTATGCAAGACTTATTGATGCTTGTCTTGAAGTACTATTCATGAAAAGTCTTTGCTTTATGATTCACTTGTTTACTCATGTCATTACCATTGTTTTGATCGCTGCATTCATTACATATGTTTACAAATAGTATGATCAAGGTTATGATGGCATGTCACTTCGAAATTATCTTTGTTATCGTTTTACCTGCTCGGGACGAGCAGAACTAAGCTTGGGGATGCGATACGTCTCCGGCGTATCGATAATTTCTTATGTTCCATGCCACATTATTGATGATATCTACATGTTTTATGCATACTTTATGTCATATTCGTGCATTTTACGGAACTAACCTATTAACAAGATGCCGAAGAGCCGAGTTCTTGTTTTACTGCTGTTTTTGGTTTCAGAAATCCTAGTAACGAAATATTCTCGGAATTGGACGAAATCAACGCCTAGGCTCCTATTTTGCCACGAAGCTTCCAGAAGACCGAAGGAGAGCCGAAGTGGGGCCACGAGGTGGCGACACACCAGTGCGGCGCGGCCCAAGCCCTGGCCGCGCCGGCCTGTGGTGTGGGCCCCTCGTGCCGCCTCTTTACCTGCCCTTCCGCCTACAAATAGCCTCCGTCACGAAACCCCCGATACCGAGAGCCACGATACGGAAAACCTTGCGAGACGCCGCCGCCGCCAATCCCATCTCGGGGGATTACGGAGATCTCCTCCGGCACCCTGCCGGAGAGGGGATTCATCTCCCGGAGGACTCTTCACCGCCATGGTCGCCTCCGGAGTGATGAGTGAGTAGTTCACCCCTGGACTATGGGTCCATAGCAGTAGCTAGATGGTTGTCTTCTCCTCATTGTGCTTCATTGTTGGATCTTGTGAGCTGCCTAACATGATCAAGATCATCTATCTGTAATGCTATATGTTGCGTTTGTCGGGATCCGATTGATAGAGAATACTATGTTATGATAATTATCAAGTTATTACCTATGTGTTGTTTATGATCTTGCATGCTCTCCGTTATTAGTAGAGGCTGCGGCCAAGTTTTTGCTCTTAACTCCAAGAGGGAGTATTTATGCTCGATAGTGGGTTCATGCCTCCATTGAATGCTGGGACGAGTGCCGGAAGGTTCTAAGGTTGTGGATGTCTTGTTGCCACTAGGGATAAAACATTGATGCTATGTCCAGAGGATGTAGTTATTGATTACATTACGCACCATACTTAATGCAATTGTACTGTTGTTTTGCAACTTAATACTGGAAGGGGTTCGGATGATAATCTGAAGGTGGACTTTTTAGGCATAGATGCATGCTGGATAGCGGTCTATGTACTTTGTCGTAATGCCCAATTAAATCTCATTATATTTATCATGACATGTATGTGCATTGTTATGCCCTCTCTATTTGTCAATTGCCCGACTGTAATTTGTTCACCCAACATGCTTTTATCTTATGGGAGAGACACCTCTAGTGAGCTGTGGACCCCGGTCCTATTCTTTACATCGCATACAATCTCTGCAATTGTTCTTTACTTGTTTTCTCGCAAACAATCATCTTCCACACAATACGGTTAATCCTTTGTTACGAGCAAGCCGGTGAGATTGACAACCTCGTTGTTTCGTTGGGGCAAAGTACTTTGGTTGTGTTGTGCGGGTTCCACGTTGGCGCCGGAATCCCTGGTGTTGCGCCGCATTACATTCCGCCACCATCAACCTTCAACGTGCTTCTTGGCTCCTCCTGGTTCGATAAACCTTGGTTTTTTTCTGAGGGAAAACTTGCTGCTGTGCGCATCATACCTTCCTCTTGGGGTTCCCAACGAACGTGTGAGTTACACGCCATCAGGTCACTGACTGGGGAAATTCAGCCACCGGGGATCAATCTATGTGGATACTATGTTTGTGAGTTCATCCGGAGATACACCTCTGAGCGGACGCCATCGGATAACAACGTCAAGAGGAATAACTTGCGGAAGACGCTTAGTCCAGAAGCTCGCTTCCGACCAATTCAAGAGGAACTAGCGAGGATGGTTCATGAGGGAAGTCCTCCATCCTAAAGGAGAACACTATTACGAGGACGTAGAACTTCGATGCGGTAAATTATGTATGGAAACTTGTTCAAAATTGTATATGGTCATCCGATATTGAATATATATTGTATATTCCTCTTGAATTCTTTTTTGTTCTAATTTCAAATTTGTTTGAAATTGTACATTCATATGCATGTATGTAGTACCTTAGAATATGTGAAACTCCTTCAAAATTAAAATAAAACACAAAAGAAATAAAACAATACAAATTAAAAATAAACCAGATTTAGGGGGGGGGCTAAAACCCTAAACCTGCGGCAACCTTTAGTCGCGGTTGGCCAGAAGAACCGCGTCTAAAGGTCCTCCGCCCCGATGGTCGCCTGACACCCACGTGGACGTGCCTTTAGTCGCGGTTCGTAAGCAACCGCGACTAAATGGGGGGGGGGAGCTTTATTCGCGCATATTTAATTCCGGTTGCGCAACCGAGATTAATGGTAGTTGCCAACCGAGACTAAAGCCCCTTTTTCTACCAGTGACTAGAAATCAGGCGCCTGAGATTTAATAAATCTCAGTCACCTAATTAGCCATAGATTAAGTGAATTAAATTTGTGCAATCTTGTTGTTTTGCATCGGCATCCATGACAAGCTGCACACTGATTCATTGGCTAGGGGCTGCCCCTGGCTATTTGCTATTGTCGTGGGCTGTTGCTTTTGTCATGGGCTGCTTTGCTCCGATTCATTACCATGCCTTTGTAGAGTGTGGTGTTTAGCAAAAAAAAGTTTGTTGCTTTTTCGTGTACTTGGTTGTTGTTCTTTGAAAAAAAATGGCAACGTGTATGTTGTAGCTGAAAAAAAATGTTCCAGCCCATTGAAGCACGTGATAGTTTAGGTCGTAACTGAGATTTTTCCTACTTGCATGTGTGTCAGAATTACGATTTTTTTCCCGGTTGCATACGAGTCATAACTAATATTTTGCCAGTTGCTTGCGGGTCGTAACTGGAATTTTTTTAGGTGCATGTTGGTCGCAACCAGTTGCATGTTTGTTAGAACTCAGAACTTTCCTAATTACATGTGGGTTGTAACTAGATTTTACCAGTTGAATGTGAGTCGCAACTGAGAGTTTTATGTGGATCTCAATTGAGACTTTTCCAACCGCATGTGGATCACATCTGAGACTTTCCAAGTTGCATGTGGGTCGCAACTGAGATTTTTCACTTATATATAGTCGCAATTGAGATTTTCCAAGTTACGTGTGGGTTGTAAGTTGTAACCGAGATCTTTTTTGTTGCCATGAGTTTAACGGGCATTTTTTTTAGTTACACGTGGGTAGCGATTGGGATTTTTCCAGTTTCATGTGGGTTGCAACTAAGTTTTCCAGTTTCACGTGGGTTGCAACTAAGATGTTTCCAATTTCATGTAGGTTGCAACTGAGTTTTTCCAGTTTCACGTTGGTTGCAATTGATATTTTTTCCAGTTGCGTCTGTGTTGCTACTAAGTTTTTTCAAATTACATGAGGTTGCAGGCTGAGTCTTTTTTAGCATTCCGAAAGATGAGAGTACAAAACTTTGTTTTTTTCTTCTACTCTTTATGTAAGGTAACTAACCTCGCACTACAATTTTTTTTGTAAATACTTGTGCTTTGTATGTCAAGAAGTGGTAGGCAGTTCGCTCTTTGCTGCAGCCCGACGTAGAAACAACATGCAAAAAACCGTTGCAGCTCATGAAACGTGATTGCAAACATTAGCTCGAAAACTAAGCACCCGTAAGGATGGCTTAACAAGCATGTGACGCCAGCGACTGAGATTTATTAAATCTCAGTCGACTTAGCTCCAGACACACCTAAATAAAAATGGCTCGTGGTAAATTGAAAATAAAAAGACAATTTTATTTTGGCACGATGGCCTATGTGCAGCTCTGGCCAATTTTGGGGTTTCCGTTTACATTCACCGCCACATCGGAAGGAAACTTGACCGGACCACACAACTGGTTGTCGGCAGCATCAAACACCTTGAGATTGGCAAGCCCGGAGACGTCTGGCAGTAGCCCGAAGAATGCATTGCCAGCCACATGGATCTCCTCGAGTCCTGTCATGCCCGAGACGAAATCTAGATGCCCGGTGAACTTGTCGGTGTAGCCATCATTGATCTGGCCGCTGATGTCGAGGAACTTGATGTTGCTGTTCTTGCCGAAGTATGGAGGTATCACACCCTCGAGCAGGTTCCTGGCGAGCGAGAGTCTCTCAAGGGACGGGAAAAGTGTTGCGTTGCCGAAGTACAACGGGAGTTTTCCCCAAATCGTTACATTGTTGGCCGAAAAGCTTCTAAGGCCATGGCATGGCGGCACCTCCGAGATGTCCCCCAGGATAACTATATTGTCATCGAGTACGACGGTCTCGAGCGCAGGGAATGATTGGAAGAAGAAGTCTGCCATGTTCAGGAATTTATTGGACTGTAAGTTTAGGGTTGTCAAGAGGACGAGCGGTCTTGGGGGGATGGGAAGGTCGCCGCCGAGCCTGTTGAAGCTGAGATCAAGCTCCGAGAGGAAGATGAGGTCAACGAGGTCGGTGCCGGAGAGACCGCCGACGAGGCCAGCGCGGCTGGCCTTGATGGAGGTGACGTGGCCCATATCGCAGCGGACGCCTGACCAGGTGCCGTCGCAAGGATCGGCCGATTTGACGCCCCAGCCGAGCGACTTGTCCGCGCCAGTTGACTTGGCGATGGCCTGCATGGCTGCGGCGTCCGCGTCGTCCGTGGGTTTAGCGACGGATAGACGATATACGCCATCAACGCCCAGCAGCGTGACGAGGAAGAAGATGACAGCTATTGACATTGTTACTGGAGATACCAAGGGATTTTTCGATATGGTCACATCTGGCCCTCTCGCAACCTCGACTACTTATATAGTCGGCACCACCCTGCATCAATTGCAAATATTATTATGGCATGGGCTCCTACCGAATCAAGAAATACCATATATTCTGCAATCGGCAGTGATTAACGAAAATTATACTACTATAACAGCATCTCCACATTATGGCAATATATAATCCTACTATCGTGCAAATTATACTACAGCAAGATCTCCAACCAAACGTGCGTTCATAGTTAAAACCTTTTCCACGTAGTAAATCTAGAAATAATTTGCCAACATAACATGTGCCTCGTAACTTTTTGTGCCGAATATATAATAATAATAGCACAAAGGAAAGAAATTTTTGTTGTGCAAACAACAATATATTTTTGTCAAGTGGCCAAGGTTTGGGGAGCTTTCCTTTGTGGCCAATTATATCCGGATGGAAAAAAGTGCGGTAGAGCACCTGATCGATGCGCACACGTATCGTCGCCATCCGTGGATTCGTGAGATCGGCCCCGCGTCCCGACATTAGTGGGGCGGTGGATGCTAATTCCACCTAAGAGCATCTCCAACAGGCGCCTAAAACAGCTACGTGCTAAAACTAGGATACATCGCCTGTTTTGGCAATTTTACACGCGCAGGAGGACATCACTTTACCGGGCGCCCAAAAGTATTGCCCACAACCAAAATAAGCAAATTTAGGTAGAAGTTAGTCCCAAAATTCAGAAAATTAATAAATTTCCAAAATTAAACTCGTTAAATATATGAGCATGTAATTAGCTCTTTCCTCATATAACTTGGCATTTTGACATACGCAGATTTTTTTCCCGACAAATTAACCACTTATTTATTTACACTAATATGTGATGATAATTTATGAAACCATATTTCACCGTTAAACTTTGTACAGCAGGCCTTTAGTCTAGGTAACCGATTAAAATTTTGTATCACTGCAAAAGGGCGTATAAACCTATGTGATGATACTTCCTGAAATGTATATTTCAGAGGTTACCTTTTGTACAGGTACACTATTAGCGTACCTAGGTAAGGGATCAATTTTCTCTAAAAGGACCCATTGGATCAGAAAACAAGGCAAATGTAGATGGAACTTGCAGCCAGCTTTAACAAATGAAACCGAACTCATGCTTGTATGAAGGACATAGCCAAAATAAAAAGTAGAGAGAAGGAACCATGAGGTTATATCTCGCTGCGCTGTCATAGTAAAAATTTAGCTGGTGCCTCCAGTATATTAAGCATGACAAAAAGAACGTATATTCGTGCATTTACTTTATTGGTTATATCAGCGTTAGACAAATTCAGTGTGAGGACAGAACGGCCGGGAAGATCCCCTCTTGGAATGGCAAATTAGTGACTATGGCGGGCCGCACCACTTTGGTCAAGTCCGTCCTCGCTTCGCAGTCCATCTATCACTTGACCTCCCTTGATGTCCCTTTCCGGATCCATGCTAAACATGAAGAAAATTGAGAGATTTTTCTTATGGGCCGGCACCGACAAGGTTTCGGGTGGCAAATGCAAGGTCAATTGGGAGGTTGTGTGTAGGCCTAAGAACCTTGGAGGCCTTGGCATCCTAAATAGCGAGTTCTTCGCTAGAGCGCTTAGATTGAGATGGCCTTGGCAAGAACGGAAGAGCCGACTAAGATTTGGGTGGGTCTAGGCAACCCTTGCAATGACACGGATATGGATCTATTCTACCCTTCCACTACTATTACTTTGGGCAATGGGGAGAAAACCCCCTTTTGGTCGGCGCCTTGGCTTCACGGGTCCAAGCCAATTTACATTGCCCATCTCATCTACCAAATCTCCACTAGGAAAAATTGGAACGTCAAGAAAGCCTTGCTCAACAATGGTTGGAATTCAAAAATCAACATGGAAGCGGAGTTCACCGTTGAGCATATCCATCAATACATTCGCCTTTGGGTCATATCTTGAGGATGACATATCTTGGAACCTAACCGAAGATGGCCACTAGTCTTCCAAATCGGCATATAGAGCTCAATTCTTGGGGCGACTCTCTCCCCTATCATCTCTTCGTTTTGGAAGCCATGGGCACCACCAAAAATCAAGCTCTTTATGTGGCTTGCGCTTCAAAATCGCCTTTGGACAAATGACCGCTTACGGAAGAGAGGGTGGCCACTGGCCAAATTGCGGGAATTGTTCTCTTTGGAACCGGGAGTTGAAATCCGTTGATCATCTTCTTGTCAATTACCACTACACCATTCGGCTTTGGGGTCTCCTCAAGGAGTGGCTTGGTCTTCAATCTCTTGACCTCAACATTTGGTCTACCGTCTCTCTACACTCTTGCTGGGGCACGATGAAAAAGCATAAAGATCTGTCCTCTTTGACCCTCCTTGTGTCGTGGGAGGTTAGGAATGAAAGGAACGCCCAGGTCTTCAAGAACAAGCGTGTGCCACCCGCCGTGATCTTCCATAAGGTTAAACTTGAAGCTAGGCGTTGGGTGTTAGCGGGTCACAAATGTTTGAGTAATTTAATGCCGCGATAGTAGTCTTTTGTTGTAAACGGGTTGTAACCGAACTATCGATGAACTTCTTCTTCTTCTTAATTAATGGAATAGGGCAAATCTTACTCCCTCTTTTCAGAAAAAAAAAAAACAAATTCAGTGTGAGACGATGCACAAAGCTAAGTCATTCAAAGAATAAAACACATCCATATGAGCCTTACAAAGGTACATAACTGAAGATGGCACCATACAAGAACAGAGCGCCACAACTTCAGTCCGACTACTATCTAATCAAGGGACTGGCAACACATTGTAGTCAATTGATCTCCATATGTCACTACTTATCGAGATTCCCAAACCACTCTATAGTCTAGGTACATACAGAAAAACGAGCAAAATTCAAGAGACAGGGAAGGCACCTCTGCGTCAGCAGCAGTGATCGCGCGCGACCAGATGCATCATTGGGAGCTGCTCCAGTTCCGGGATCAGCAGTGGCGGCGGTAGCGCGAGGACAACCACATGCAAGGTGGTCTGGGAGTGGCTTCCTATAGGATGGTGCACTCGATCCTAGCAAAGGCACAAGGATGGGCTGCCTGTACGAGGAGAGGATGGTGGCAGGTGGGGGATCAATCTTGTTGGAGGCGGCGCCCCAATATTAGCCCTCCCCTATTCCTTCTCCACCCTTTCTCCTGGCCCTTCCTTTTCTTCCTCATATTATCCTTCCTCCATCTTGTTACTCCTTGTTCGTGGGTTAGGTCCATATTCCGAACGTTTGCTATGCATATGGCGCTCAGATAAACCAACCATCAATGTTACAAAAAAAGAGCATTTTTATTAAATTTGGCTTGTATTAGACAAAGAGAGTTAACTTAATATATCTCATTGTAATTTTCGTTATTTGGCATATATTTGCAACTCTACAATGTCCAGCAAAATTACATTTAAATTCTCTTCTATTTGTACATGCAATTCTCTCTGTTCCACTCATAAACCCATCTTTTTAGTCCAGTCTGATCTCTCTACATTGCTCCAAGATCACTGTAAACCCAAAAGTGAGTATTTCTTTCAAAGCCAATAGATGAACAATCCAACCAACACGCCATGTTTTAGAAGTTACCGGCCAGCTTAATTCAAGAATGAACGCATACATGCATAGGTTTGTTAAGGAAATTATTTGAAAAATTGAGTCGAGTGTACATATACCTTTTAGCAGTCTACAAACTTGTCAGTGTTTGTTTCTTGTACCTACAGATGTAAATTCACTACCAAGTCTCACTCATTTGTGTTAACTGCTCAGATAAAGTCCATATATAAACCTTGATGTATCGTCCTATTCGTACTCATAACTTGATTATTTAATCTAAAATTCCAAACTTTGGTTTGAGTGATTATTTTGACATACCATCATTCTCACCAGCAGAGTCATCGTGTTTTAGACCAGTGGGTGATATCCCTTTATCCAGGAACAATTTCGTAGATTAATTGTAAATACCTTATTACTCCAACTGACCGAAATCACAAGGCATTCCAGTAATTCAGCTAATAGCACCCAAAGCACTGCAAGTCAAAAGCATCTGAGGGTGCAATGTACTTTCTTTGTGGAGGGTCGGAAACAAATTCTAAAGGACAAGAGGAGTGATGAATTAAGAACCTGACAAGACAAACCAGTGGTGTGTTGCTGTTCAGCAAATCCTCCTACAAAATCCACTACCTCCAGGCAGAAACTGGGAAGGTCGATGCGACAATGCAACTCGTCGAGCTCCAGTTCAGGCAGCTCCTGGTCGGCCAGCTTGGTGGGAGGCAACACACGCTATCCCGTCGCCCTAATTGGAAGTTCGAGGTTGGAGCCTTGGAGGATGCCTCTTGGCGATGTGGGGCGATGCCGGGTGGCCTTCGGCGGCGACTTGGGGAGGCATGGTGCAGTAGACATCCTAAACCGCAAACCCTAATTACGTCTATCCAAGCCACCTTAAACGTATTTTGCAGGCTGAAAAATTGTCGCGCAACCTAGACGCGCCAAACACGTTATGCGGGCCGTGTTTGACACGTCTAGCCTGCGTGATGGTTTTCTAGCCCGGAAACAAAAAACGGACAAATCATCCCATAATTTTCAAATGTAGCAACATAATCATGCAAATAGATTCCACCAAAAGAGGATCAAACATCACATCATCAAGGAGGAGAATGATCAAAGATCATCGTCGGTTGCAGGCGCATGGACATGGCTGCCACCACTCGCTGTAGCATCATCACCTCGGGCATTCATGGCAGCCATGGCAGCGCGTGCAGCTTCCCTCCTTCGCGTCAAGATCTTCGTCTTCGCATGATTCCACCACTCAAGACGGGACTCATCCATCTCCGCCGTGATGAGCTCCTCCATGGCCCGATTATCCTCGGCGCGGGCTCTCCTCTCCTCGATGTCGGCCTTTTGCTTTGCATCCTCCCGGAGCATGCTCTATTTTGCCTCCTTCTCCTTGTTCTTCGTCTCCATCATCTCCTTCTTTGCCTCCAAAGTTTTCATCACCAACAATTCTTTGGATTTGACCATAATATCGATCTTGAGAGACAATATTGCAGCCTTTCCCTGTTAATTGATCTTGTCCTTGGCCATCTTTGTTCCATCCGGCCTCTTCTTGTTCTTTTTGGTCTCAAGCACATCATACTCTTCCACATCCTCCAACTTGACAAGCTTATGCCTCGGTGGTGGCGCTTCTTGCTCCCTCAACTTGCATTTCAGATTGTGCTTGATGGCTGTGAAATACGCCATATTTTCTCACATTTAAGCCCCTAGCCAAGTCAAGAAATTGACTAAGTTTGCCTCTCAACTTGCCACTAATACCTAATCAATAACTACAAACAATTGGGGCTTCAATGACGGTCTGGGGCTAACGTTTGAGAAACCGTCAGCGAATGTCTTTTTCTGTGACGGTGGGGCATTTTCGCATCACAGGTGGCGTTTCGGGCCGCTCGGCCCCCAAAATTAGTGACGGCCGAGGTCTAAACTTCAACGATTGTCTGGAGCTCATGTCGAGCTCATCTGGTACTGTGTCGCTGCTAATATGTCGTGTCTAGTGTCTAATGGTGTCTGAACAAGTGTCATGTTATCTCGTGAACTATGGTCGTGGCTGAACAATGGTGTCTGAAACTATTTCGTAACGTCTATGATCACTGCTAAGTTTGCTTGTGCTTTCATTGTATTCTTGCCTGTGCGGTTGATCACTGGTAAAAGTGTTCGCCATTATGGCTGTATACAAAAGCAGAATATTAGTAGTGATAATGCATCATAATAGCTATAATAAAGAATTATCGCACTAAAATATATGGTTTTGCTATTCTCAAGTGAATAACCACCATATTTCTAGAGAATCCTTTACTATTTCTACTAGACTCCTACAGGTTTCTTCCCTATACTAGGTTTTTCCAACCTAAGGTCGCAACATTTGCTCTGATACCGACTGCGGTGACCCGAGCATACCACTCGCATGTTGTAGTATACAAGTCGTTGATATGATCTTTGG
>NC_061510.1:280872420-280927546 GCF_022539505.1 Lolium rigidum
TTTATGATGATACTCACATGTTTTATACACACTTTATGTCATTATTATGCATTTTCCTAGACTAACCTATTGACGAGATGCCGAAGAGCCGCTTGTTGTTTTCTCGCTGCTTTTGGTTTCAGTAAATCCTGACAAAGCGAAATATTCTCGAATTGGACGAAATCAACGCCCAGGGTCTTATTTTTCCACGAAGCTTCCGTAAGACCGAAGAGGATACGAAGGGGCCACGAGGCGCCGCCACCATAGGGCCGCGCGCGGCCGTAGGGGGCCCGCGCCGCCTCTATGGTGTGGGGCCCCTCGTCGCCCTCCGACCCGCCCTTCCGCCTACTTAAAGCCTTCGTCGCGAAACCCCAGTACCGAGAGCCACGATACGGAAACCTTCCGCAGACGCCGCCGCCGCCAATCCCATCTCTGGGATTCAGAGATCGTCCTCCCGCACTCTGACCTGAGAGGGGAATAATCTCCCGGAGGACTCTTCATCACCATGATCGCCTCCGGATTGATGTGTGAGTAGTCCATCCCTGGACTATGGGTCCATAGCAAGAGCTAGATGGTTGTCTTCTCCTCATTGTGCTATCATGTTAGATCTTGTGAGCCGCCTATCATGATCAAGATCATCTATTTGTAATGCTACATGTTGTGTTTGTTGGGATCCGATGAATATGGAATACTATGTCAAGTTGATTATCAATCTATCATATATGTGTTGTTTATGTTCTTGCATGCTCTCCGTTGCTAGTAGAGGCTCGGCCAAGTTGATACTTGTAACTCCAAGAGGGAGTATTTATGCTCGATAGTGGGTTCATGCCTCCATTGAATCTCGGGACAATGACGAAAGTTCTAAGGTTGTGGATGTGTTGTTGCCACTAGGGATAAAACATCAATGCTTTGTCTAAGGATATTTGTGTTGATTACATTACGCACCATACTTAATGCAATTGTCTCGTTGTTTGCAACTTAATACCGGAAGGGGTGCTGATGCTAACCCGAAGGTGGACTTTTAGGCATAGATGCATGCCGGATAGCGGTCTATGTACTTTGTCGTAATGCCCCGATTAAATCTCATAGTACTCATCATGATATATGTATGTGCATTGTTATGCCTCTCTATTTGTCAATTGCCCAACCGTAATTTGTTCGCCATGGGTAGGCCCGTACATTGTCACCCAAGTAATCGAAGGAGGAGCATACATAATAAAGGACAAGAAGACAGGGATTGCAGAGCCAAACCCCTGGAACGTTGCGCAGTTTAGGCGTTTTTACGCATAAGTCAAAAAATAGTCATGCATGTAAACATACAATGTACTGAAAAGCCCGCGAGTTTTCAGACGCACTCTTTTCCTTTCAGGGCACCGAGTGGGTCTGGAAGGTTTTTAATGAGGCGGGCTCGCGGTGCTGCAATATAGTAAAGATAGTGGTGATATATATCTTTTTCTTCGTCAGGCTCGGGGGCTTGCAACCCGTAGATTCAATATACACACAAATCTTCACAATATACAACCTACAAGTTATTTTCCTTGGTTCAAACACCTCGCAAAGCAATAAACATACAAAAATATAGCAACCGAAACACTCGGGGGATAAACAAATATAGACTCAACTATATACAGTCTTCGCAATATACAAGATTCTTAAGAAAACAAGCTCGGCAACAGAGATAAGTCTTCAGTCAAGTCTCATATATATCATCTATGTTTATTCTTTCAACTTCTGCAGAGGCACCCATGAAATCAGCATAATGGCCTTCCAAGAAGAAGTCAGCATCCATCTGAAGTAAATAATCAATCATGTCTTCGGCTACGGGTGTCACCACATCGTTGATTTTGTCGACATTTCTTCTTCGCCTCCTAAGTTTAACATGACAAGCTTCAACAATGTTGGTCATATCCAACTTCGGATAGCGGATCTGCAGCATGATCATGGCAAACCTGGCGCCAACCATCAATTGAGCCTTCACAAATCCATAAACCTGATGGGCACTTTTAAATTTTTCCATCAAGTCGGGAAGCGTCGTGGGCTGAAGATTCCGAGGAAACATAGCATTATAGACCATAGCCAACGCCTTGGTACAGAACTCGAGATACTCTCGAACCTGACCCGCGCAGTCTTGAAATCTGACAATTTGTCGGGTCCGATCCGGAGAAGACCAAAAACTGGAATCATTATCCAAGGCAAGATTAACAAGAAGATTGGATCTCGCATCAACTCGTTGATCTTCGGCAGCAGCATCCAAAAAAGAGCCTATTTAGGGGACAGGGCACAATAAGATAAAAATATAGTGAAGGACAAAAGAGGATTCAGAATCGTGAAACATACCTGCCATATCCAGACTTGCGTCAGCCATCAAGTCAAGCATATAATTTTCTCGGGATACAACTTATGCAGCTTCGGCAGTCGCAGTTTCTTTCAATGCTAAGGCTTCTTGGGCCTGTTGGAGAGCTATTTTCTCCCGCTCAGACGATTTGCGGGACTGGTCCACGATGATAAGGGATTGTTTCTTCATGGCTTGGAGCTGTTGGCGAAGTTCGGTAAATTCTAATTGATTCAAGACAACACCGGAGAATCGTCCGGGAAAACGTCGTCAAGTATCTGGTTCGAGCGAGATGTAGCAGGGAGATCGGACGATGGTCCACCAGTCTTAGAGTAATTGTCAAACACCAACTGGAAGAAAGAAAAAGGCGACATCAATTACCAAACAAGGATTTTTCCTTTCTCCATTCATAATTTGAAACATTTACATAGGCGAAGATCCATTACAAAATATCGACTCCTAGTGAGTCAGCAGGGGCAGTCGTATATCATAATGATATCGACATCTACCAAAAGAGGAAAAACAAATGGAGGAGTGGGATGGTCTACTTGACCTCCGGCTTGGCGGTACTGGAGGAAGCAGCTGGCTTGTATCCGAGGAAGGAGAGAATCTTCTTCGAGTGTGGCTTGGCAGCCTTAATCAAGGACTACCACCTCTCCTTGTTTATCCCCTTCGTTTCTCCAGTTTTCGCCCAGTCGACGTTCTGCTGGCTTTCGGCAACCATGGCTATGGTACCTTCAACGCCAATCTTCAACTTTTCCTGCTGGAAAGCCAATCCAAGATTCTCCTCAGGAATGAAGCGCTTGACAAGATCAGAGAAGGTATCTGGTTGGTTTTTCTTCGGGAAGAAGTAGGGGAAGAGGTGTGTAAACGCGGTCCGCACATCAACAATACTGCGGCGCGCCAGATCCCCGTGAATTTCAAGGAGGGAAAGGGCGTCGAGAAGTCGATCCTCTTCAGGTTCCTGAAGTTCAAAATCCTGACCCATTTTTCCCTGCTGAAACAAAGTTTGGGTTATCAACAAGTATAAGGAGAGCTAATCTTGGAAGGGACCCGAGCAAAGTGATCAATGAACTTACTGACAAAACGCTGATTCTGCGATTCCAGGCGGCCAATGACATCCTCTTCACGAGCAATATGTTGAGTTGTCTTCTCGCTCAAAGCAGTTTCAGCTTGGTGGAGTCTCTCTCGAAGATCTCCAACAAAGGCAGCGTCCTGTTCGGCCTTCTCGTGAGCTTTTTCACTTTGCTCTAGCTTGACGGCGAGATCATCGGCACGCTTGTTAGCTTTGGCGAGAGCCTCTAGCGGAAGGAAAAATGGCAGAAGTGTTAAGATACAGACATCAATATATTCTACTCGATGAAAAATAAAGACGATAGAAAAGTGTACCTTTCAAACCTTCAACAGTGTCACGGTACCCAATAAATTGAGTACCGAGACAGATGAATTGCTTCATCAGAGGCTATAGGAAAAAAGGTGCTAGAAAGGTCAAAAAAGGAAAAAAAAAACTCGACAAATGACTCAAAATAGCTGTAAGGGTACTTACATCATCCAAGGAAGGAGTCGACGAACACCCGGCCAACAAGCCTTGTTCCTCGTCAAGTTCAATCCTCGCTCTTTTCGGCGAGGGGGCTCGGGGGCTGGCAACAGGAGTCGACATTTCCAAGTCTTGATGAGGAGGGGAGGTTTCCTCCGCTGCACGGCGAATTTCCGAAAGAACTAAAGTTTGCGACGTGCTCGTTGGAGCAGTCACATTGGCAGCAGGTTCTTCCTTTTCTTTGCCACTGTCCATAAAAGATAGTATGAGAACATTCACAAACAAATATATAAAAAGAAAAAGACAACAGGGTAGCTTACGAGCTAATGAGGGCATCCTCGTAAGGATTGAAGGCACCCTCCTCCTCGGGGGAAGCTTCCTCGGCAGGTGACCCGCTGGGTTTGGAGGTGCCGGAATCTTCAACTTCACCTCTCTTCCTTTTGTTCTTTGGAGAAGCAGCGGAAGGAAGTGAGTGTGCAGATTCGGTAGCTTCCGATTCTGTTTCTTTATCAGAGGAAGCCGCAGATTTGTGAGATCCCGCGACTTCACTCTCAGGGCGAGAAGTGCCCTGGGAATCGTCGGTAACGACAGTTCGTTCGTCGACCTCCCCACCTTCAGGTAAGGGAGGCAGAGAAGAGTTGACTTGGTGGTTCTGCAGAATAAAAATCAACAACAAGGGACAGTTAAGGACGGAGGTCGACAGCAAGACAGAAAGATAGCAGTCGAAATTTGAATCAAAGTCGAGAAAGCAAGTTAACAAAGATAGCAGTAGAAAAATATAAACTCGAGATACAAGTTACTTACTTTGGGGAGAGCGTTGGTGCCGCTGTATGGCTCCACGCGGCAGGAGGTTGGAACTGAATCCTTTTTGCTCAGCGACGAAAAACGTCGGACAAGCTTTTCCAAATCCTTCACAGGGAGATCTTTGGATATGCGGTCGACATCTTTCTCGCCAGCATACAGCCACAGAGGGTTTTTGTGAGCCTGTAGAGGCTGCACCCTGATCCTAAGGAAGTGCGGAGTAATTTGAACACCCGACAGTTCCTTACCGCGGGTGTTCTGGAGCTCGTGGATGCGTTTCATCAGCGCATCTGTCGCCATCCTCTTTTCTTCGGTAGATTCTGCATCCCACGATCGGCGCCGAAGAATTTTTGCGCCACCATCAAAGGGCGCGATGTTGTACTCCTGCGAGTCAAGATACTCCTCGCGGATGTATAGCCACCTCCTGCGCCACCCTTGGACGGAGTCGGAGAATTTGACGTCAAAATAATCGACGTCGGGACGAATACAGATAACAACACCCCCTATATTGTAGTTGGTGTTGTGGGAGTTGTTGCGGCGGATGTAGAAAATGCGTTTCCACAGTGCCCAATTCGGATGGGACCCGAGAAAGCACTCGCAGAGGGTGATAAAGATGGAAATATGGAGGATAGAATTGGGGGTCAGCTGGTGCAGCTGCAGCCCATAAACAAAGAGTAATCCACGAAGGAATTCGTGGATAGGAGTGGAAAGACCGCGTATGAGGTGGTCAACGAAAGTTACCCGGTATTCGATGCGGGGCGTCGGGAAGCTTTCTTCACCGGGAATGATCAACGCCTCCTCCTTCTTCGTCAATCCAAGCTTCTTCAACAGGTTCATGCCCTGGTTTGAGATCTTAGATCTCTCCCACTTAGAGATTTCCAGATCTTCTGTCGCCATGCTGGTTTCTGGAGCAGTGTGCCTTGTAAGCCTCGGCCGCGGTGGCATCAACGAAAGAGCTGGAGAGATTGAGCACTAGCACGGGCACAGGAGCTTGGTGGTTGCAATGGAAGCTTTGGAGAGAGAAAGGTTAGAAGTGCGACGCAGCGAAAGAGATTAGGGAAGAAGAAGAAGAAGGTCATTTATAGCGGGCCATCGAATCGCCGCGCCGTTGGATGCAGGAGAAATGGATCCAGGGCTTTACACGTGTCTACATGGGTAAACCAGTCTTTTTACTATGATGTAATTAGACAGGCGCTATAGCGCGCGTGCCAGGGAAAGTGGAGGACGTGTGTCCCCCACTTGCGTAACGTGTAAAATACCGCAGAGTTATGGGCCCATAGGTCAGCAACACGACATTCCCCGCGCCTTCCCAATACATTGGTCGTGGCTATCGTCAGCACTGATGTCACCATATGCAAAACATCGGTTGGCTTACTTTGAAAAATAGCGACAAGGAACATGTCGACAATATAAAGAGAGTAATTTCGGAGAGCATTTGATCAAATACAAGTGTTTGTTCAAATGCTCGGGGGCTACTCTTATCAGTAGTACTTGTACTTCTGATAAGAGGATGGTATGGAAAAATAATACAGGGTCGTCCCAAAGGAGGAGTAGGTTGAACCTACAGCCAAGTATAAATACTCGACTGTAGCCTCGGGGGCTACTCCCATCGGGAGCGCTGGTCGCGCACCCGATAAAGATGGAAACACTGAAAAAAGTTGACAATATAGTGACAAAGATATTAAAAAAGGTGAGCCTACAACCAAGTACAAACACTTGGTGTAGCCTCGGGGGCTACTCCCATCGGGAACGCTATTCGCGTACCCGATGAAATTGAGGAAGTCATGATGAGCATATTTCGAGTTATGGTATAACTCTTCATATAATCCAATCGGGAGGACAAGATAAAAAAATATAAGTCATCATATGACTCGAACAAATATGCTATTCGCCGAAAAAGGCACTCAACAATATATTCTCAGAGCGCCTCAGTCGCGATTTAATCTCTGAATGCCGCAATACTTTGTGAAGGTAAGACCCCAGGATCCGTCCTGCGCGGCGTGGCATCGCACCCGAATGAGCTCTGCTACTTTTTTCCGTATCAACAGATGCGAAGAAAATCCTAACAGACGCGTTAGGTACCCGATAAAACTCGACTGGAGTTCGGCATATGGTAAGACCTTAAGCGGCACATGTCGAAACTATGCCAGTATACCGAGATCATGTCCAGGGACTTGATCTTGAAGTAGGTATTTGCGGGATTGCCACGAGAGCAGTTAACTGGTACCTGATCCGTCAGATGAACCAGCCCCAATTACCGTTATCCCTGCATAATATATGATTAATTTGTGAAAGTCATTTGATAACTCGAAGAAATCAGGTGTTAATTGGAATGATGGAGATTTTCCCTAATTCTTCGATCCAAGCAAAATCTCGGGGGCTACTGACATAGGCATCCCCAATGGGCCTGCCGAAGATGGTACCCGGGGTTTATTGGAGGCCCACGACCCAAAGTTTATGAAGCCCGAAATCCCAATTAAGAGATAGTTTGGAAAGATAGAGTTGTACTAGGAATAATGACTTGTAATTACTACGGGACGAACTCAAAGAGTCTCCCGGACTTTGTAACTTGTACATCACGAAACCCTCGGCTTCGCCTGCTATATAAGGGGGAGTCGAGGGAGAAAGAGATGATCGATTTCATTGTAAACACAACCCTAGTTTTCTAGCAGTCGAGTACTTTTCCGGTTGAACCCTCGAGATCTACTTGCCCTCTACTTCTTACGAAAACCCTAGTCTACAATCCGTAGGCATTGACAAGTCGATACCTTGTCACTAATGGTGTCTGAACAAGTGTCGTGTCATCTCGTGAACTATGGTCGTGTCTGAACAATGGTGTTTCGTAACGTCTATGATCACTGCTAAGTTTGCTTGTGCTTTCATTTATTCTTGCTTGTACGGTTGATCACTGGTAGCCTCAGCACTGAAGGGCAGAGGTAACCAGAAGCGGATTTTAGGTTGCAACCAAACAACAGGGTCCCCGTTGTAGGCTGCTACTTGGCCTTAAAACCGACCTACCAAACTGGCAGAGCACAAATCTTCACGGGGTCGAAAAGAATCTACGCAGACAACCAAACGAGTGGTCTTTTCTGACCCGTAGCCTGTCCGAAACACGCAGGGGTGATCAGTGGTGCAAGAAGTAAGTGACATAGGCATCCCCAATGGGCCTGCCGAAGATGGTACCCGGGATTTATTGAAAGCCCACGGGTCGAAGAATATGAAGTTCGGAAGCCCAGATAGTTGTTAAGGAAATATAGAGTTGTATTAGGAAAGTAGAGATTTGTAACTTTACGGGTTGAACTCAGAGAGTCTCCCGAAATCTGTAAACTTGTGTAATACGAAACCCTCGACTCCACCTCCTATATAAGGGGGAGTCGAGGGAAAAAGAGAGAATCGAATCATTGTTAGCGCAACCCTAGTTTTCATAAGGAGTCGAGTACTTTTTCGGCTGAAACCCTCGAGATCTACTTGCCCTCTACTTCCAACTAAACCCTAGTCTACAATCCGTAGGCATTGATAAGTTAATCCCTTGTCACTAAGCCCATGCTACCAAACGCGACCTATATCTAAACAAAGTCGAGCAACTTTCATTTAGGGACGGAGGGAATACTTCATCCCAACTATAACTCTGTGCTAAATGTAACAGCTCTGTAGGACGTACTAACGCGGTCAGGGGTTATGCTGCGTTTGATCGCGAACGTCCGTGCGTGTGCATGAGACTGCTCATAGTGGGAGTAACATAGCTAGCAACAACACACATCTCAAGGCATTTTGGTGACATGACATGCCAATAAATGAAGAAAGATAGTGAGGTGATAACTAGCTATGTTAACATAACATCACACAACCAAGGAAAAATGAGTCTACAATATAATAAATAACACAATGCATGACACCACATATAAGTTAGGGCATCTCCAACGCGGCGATCCATCCCGCGCCCGCGCGTCCGGGTGGGTCCAACCAGACAAAAACGCGGCCCAACGCGGCCACGCATCGCAAATGCGGATGGCCGCGGGTGTCCGGGATGACCCAAACCCGGCCCAAATCTGGGCCAGGTTTGCGTCGCCGCGGATGGCACGCGTCGTTCTCGCGTGTCTGCCTGGTCCACGTGGTTGGCCCAGCTCTCGGTGCCCCAGTCCTATTAAATGTGGACTGGGGGAGGGGGACTTTCACTATCCAGTCCCCATTCTCCACTCCGGCACGCACGCACGAGCTTCCGCGCCGCCATGGCCCCGAAGCGGGAGTTCCAGCCGTCCGCCAACGACCACTAGGCCGGCAGCAGCCGACGAATCGCGCCCGCGACGTTCGACATGGGGCCACCGGCTCCTCCCATTCGCGACCGGATCTACGTCACCGTAGCAGTGGCGCAGATGTTCTAGGATGCCAGCGTCCCAATGCCGTGGGGGGACGTGCACCTCCCCCACGGCTGGCACCTGAGCCCAGATAAGGTTCCGGTGCCGCCGATCCCGGGCTCCGGCCGCGCCCGCATCACGGAGATTCGGAGGCGCCGCGCGTAGCTATCGGCGGACCTCTGGGAGCACCCCTCCTACAGCGACACAAGTCCCAACCGGGACTTGTGGTTCGAGGTGGAGCACGATGCGCGCTGGCGCACGTGCTTCACCTCGGCGAGGGTGCGGCCTCGCGCGCAGCCGCTCACCCCGGCGGCCTCTACATCAATGAGCCTGCGGCGGCGCCACAGCCCCAGCCCGAGCCATAGGAGGAGGACGACCCCGAGCTGCAGGCGGCGCTCGCGATGTCCCGCGAGCTCAGCGACCTCGAGGAGCTGGCCAAATGGCCGCACCTCGCCGAGACGCTGCGAGCCTCCGCGCTGGAGGAGATGGCCAGGAAGGCCCAGGAGGACTCCCAGGCGGAGGCGTGGTCCTTCCTCGAGATGGCTCGCCGGGAGGAGGAGGCCACGCGCCAGGCGGCGCTCCGGGAGGAGGAGGAGCGCCAGGCCGCGCTCCGGTAGGAGGCGGAGCTGCAGGCCGCTGCGGCGGAGCAGCTCCGGAAGGAGGCCGTGCGGCGCGCACGCCTACGCAGGCCGGCGAGCCCTCCGGACCCCCACTCCGCCTGGGAAAGGACACAGTGGTCGCCTAATACGTCCAATTTGCATCATTATTTTGTATTATAATCTACTGTTATTTATTGATATATTTCATATTTAGACATGATACTTATGTTATTTTATATATTTTTGCATGTTTGATGATTTTCACGGGATTTATTGCCGGAGCTGGAATTCTGCTAGAAAAGTGGTCATCAGGGTACCATACTTCAGAAGATCACAAAATTCTAGAAACTTTAACGAAGATCTTATTTTCCCGGATGACGGAAATAGCCAGAAGGAGGACCTGAGGGGGGCCACCATTGGGCAATACAATGCCCAGGCGCGGGCCCTACCCTGGCCGCGCCTGGGGCATGTATGGCCGCCCTGGCCCACATCTGACGCCGCCCTTTCGCGTATATCATCCCCAAAAAAACCTAAGATCGGGGTGCAGCTCGCTGATGTCTACGTACGCTTCTATCCCTGTAGACAGTGTTGGGCCTCCAAGAGCAGAGGTTCGTAGAACAGCAGCAAGTTTCCCTTAAGTGAATCACCCAAGGTTTATCGAACTCAGGGAGGTAGAGGTCAGAGATATCCGTCTCAAGCAACCCTGCAATTAAGATACAAGAAGTCTCTTGTGTCCCCAACACACCTAATACACTTGTCAGATGTATAGGTGCACTAGTTCGGCAAAGAGATAGTGAAATACAAGTAATATGGATGATTATAAGTAGTAATTGCAATCTGAAATAAAAATGGCAGCAAACGAACATGTAGCGGAACTTGTTGGAAACGGTGTTTCAATGCTTAGAAACAAGGCCTAGGGATCATACTTTCATTACTGGACACTCTCAACAATGATCACATAATTGAATAAATAAATGCTACTCTCAAACACTCTCTTGTTGGATAACAAACATCATTCATTATGTAGGGCTGCAAAAGCACACCTCAAGCCGGAGTAAACAAGCTCCACAACGTCATAAAGGAATCACACACGATGCGCACACTGTCACCGTCACACCGTGGAGAGTGACTCCAGAGTTCATATTAAAGTAACCTCTAAAGTGCATAATAGAAAAGAGTAACATCTACATATTCAACTAGATTACAAAGCTCATGATCACATAAAGATCACACCATGGGAGAGAGAGATGAACCACATAGCTACCGGTAGAGCCCTCAGCCTCGGGGGAGAACTACTCCCTCCTCATCATGGGAGACAGCAACAGCGATGAAGATGGCGATGGAGGCGATGGAGATGGCTCCGGGGGCAATTCCCTGTCCCGGCAGGGTGCTGAAACAGAGACTTATGTCCCCCGAATTAGGGTTTTTGGTGGCGGCGGAGCTACGGAACTCTTCTGGAGAAATCGTCGATCCCTTTAGGGTTTTCAGGGCAGGAGCTTAATATAGGCGAAAGGGCGGCGCGAGGGGGTGCCCGAGGGGCCCACCCCATAGGGTGGCGCCGGCCCCCTCTTGGCCACGCCAGTGGATGGGGAGGAGGCCGTGGGCCTCCTCTGGCCTAGCCCTTCTGGCTCCGTGGGTCTTCTGGCGAAATAGAATTTCTGTAATTTTTCTGGATTCTTCCGAGCACTTTGGTTTTTGGGCCTTTTCTGCAATAAACAGACATAATAAACAGAAACTGGCACTGTGGCATCTTGTTAATAGGTTAGTCCCAATAAATGCCATAATATGATATAAAGTGCATATAAAACATGTAGCTATTGGCATAAAACTAGCATGGAACATAAGAAATTATAGATACGTTGGAGACGTATCACTCACAGAAAATCCGTCGCTGCTATAAGGCGGAAAACACCAGAGAGAGAAAAGCTCTCCGGCAGATAGGAATCTGCCGGGGGAAATTCCCTCCCGGAGGGGGAAATCGTCGCCATCGCCACTGCCATCGTGATCATCATCCTCATCATCTCCACCATCAGCACCATCATCACCGCCGTCTCCACCTCGTCCCGCTGTAACTATCTGGGTTGTACCTCGCATATTTCGAAGGGGAAACTCTCCTGGTATTGATTACTTGTTGTATTTGATGCTATTGAGTGAAACCATCGGATTAAGGTTTATGTCTAGATTGTTATTCATCATTATATACCCACTGATCATGTTCCATATGTTGTCCCGTGAGTAGTTAATTTAGTTCTTGAGGATATGGGAGAAGTCTTGTGTTAGTAGTGGAGCTATGTGAGTAATATGTATTGCTATGATATTTAAGTTGTGGTGTTATTCTTCTAGTGGTATCATGTGAACGTCGACTACATGATACTTCGCCTTTATGGACCTAGGGGAATACATCGTGTATTTGGCTACTAATTGCGGGGTTGCCGGAGCGACAGAAACCTGAACCCCCGTTAGGAAACCATTGCATAAGGGATCGTAGGATCTCAGAGTTTAAGGCTGTGGTTAGATTTTATCTTAATTACCTATTTGTAGTTGCGGATGCTTGGAAGGGGTTTAATCACAAGTATGTATTATCCTAGTAAGGGTAGTGCATTAGCATAGGTTCACCCACACAACACTTACCATACCAATAGAGATTATTCACGGATGCGATGCGAAAGCACTTTACATAAAACCACCCGTGTGTCCTCAGGAACGTTTGGTCGATATAAGTAGAACAACTAGCTTGTCCTTTGTGCTAAAAAGGATTGGGCCACTTGCTGCAATTATTATTACCGCCTTTTATTTACTCGCATTTTATTTATTTGCAATATCAAATAACCCTGAAAACATGTTTGCTAGTGTTTACAGAGAATCCTTCATTGAAACTGCTCATCAACACCTTCTGCTCCTCGTTGGGTTCGACACTCTTATTTATCGAAAGTAGTACGATACATCCCCTATACTTGTGGATCATCATCGCCCTGGCCGGAGTCCCCGACGCCCTCCGGCGTGTCCAGCCGGAACAGCGCATCGCCGCCGGGGGGTGTCGCCCTCATCGACGGCGGCGACGACGAGTACTACTGGGAGTAGTACTACGCACCGGCGGCCACCGTGCCCCAAACCCTGGCCTAGGGTTTGCTCTTCTTTTTTGTTTAAAGTCCATATAGGGCTTTCTTTTGTGTAAAAATTGCCCAAAATAGGGCTAAGTTTAATGAACACCTAGTTTAAATTTACTATTTTATTGTTTTCCTTTTTCATATTTATTTTTTATATTTGCGCTGCGTTCGCGCGTTGGACGCAGCGTGCGACCCAAACGGACACGCGGACGCGGGGCGCTGTCCAGGTGTTCGCGCGGCCACCCAAATGGCCAAATCAGACGGTCCAGCGCGTCCGTTTGGATCGCTGGGTTGGAGACTTCCAACGCAGAGACCCAAACGAACGCGTTTTCACGTCCGATTTTGGCTGTTTGGGTCGGCCTCCGGAGAGGCGGATAGACGAGGACGTCCGTGGCTTTATTTTTTCCCCAACGCCCAGTGACTCAAATCCCTATTCCTCTTCTCTAGCCATACTACTACTAGTTGGCAAGAACCAGCCCAGCGACCCCGCCCCGCCAGGCCACAGCTCCGCCCCCGCCTGTGCCGACGCGGCCGGCTCCGGCCCCGCCCGTGCGCGCCGGCCAGCTCCGTCGCCATTCGACCCGGTCGTGCGCGCCCGGCCAGCTCCGTCGCCGTTCGCCCCGCCCGTGCGCGCCCGACCAGCTCTGTCGCCATTCGCCCGACCCCGTTCGTCGCCGCCGCGGGCGTGGCCCCGCCCCTCGCCTCCCAAACACCTATCCCCGACCCCGAGCCCTAACCCAGCGCGCCCCCGGCCAGCTCCGTCGCCATTCGCCCGACCCCGTTCGTCGCCGCCGCGGGCGTGGCCCCGCCCCTCGCCTCCCAAACACCTATCCCCGACCCCGAGCCCTAACCCAGCGCGCCCCCGGCCAGCTCCGTCGCCATTCGCCCGACCCCGTTCGTCGCCGCCGCGGGCGTGGCCCCGCCCCTCGCCTCCCAAACACCTATCCCCGACCCCGAGCCCTAACCCAGCGCGCCCCCGGCGGGCGCCAAGCTCGTCCCGCTCCTCCTCTCCTTGGGGCCGGCCTCGCGATGTGCTTCCTGGCGCCGCGCCCGCCGAGGTGAGCCTGTAGGCGTGGCAGCTGCTCTCCATCTTCCTCTCCACCATCACGGGGCTCGTGCTGGGCCCGCTCCCCGTGGGCGCCTGGGCCTTCCTCGGCCTCACCGCCGCCGTCGCCATCAGCGAGGCCTACATTGCGCCGGCCATGCCCAGCACCACCGCCAGGGCCCGGGGCGTCTTCCTGCCGATCATCAAGTCGCTCTCCCTCTAGGCGCGCGGGGCGGCTCGGAGGAGCACGGGCGCCGTCTTGCGCCGTTTCCGGCGTGCGGCACGGGGCGGCGGCGCGACGCGCCGGGCGTGCAGGTGCTCCCGCGGCCGGTGGAGCTTCCTGGCGGCCTGGCTCAGCGCGGGCGGCGGCGCGGCCTGGCTCAGTGTGCTCCGTTTCGGCCGCGGCGACCTCCGGCATGGACGAAAAAAGGGGACGTGTTTAGCGGGGAGCCTCCACACGAGCTCGACGGCGGCGGTTGGCCGGCGAGCCCTATTCTGATGGGGAGCGAAGCCAACATCCATGGCAGAAAAAGAAAGCGAAGGACAGAGGAGAGAGAAGGCTGTGGAAGTCTGGGTGGATGAACTAGTGTGGCTGCCATGTGGGGTTTGGGAGGACACGCGCGGATGACCAGAGACGCTCGCACCCGTCCGGCTCGCTCCAAATTGCTTCCAAATTTGGCCGGCTTTGAGTCATGTCGGACACCACAGCAGTCCGTTTTTAATTTGGATCCGCCTTGGGAGCAGTTTTTACCCAAACAGACCCATCCAACGAGCCCTGTCTGTGGCTCTTGAATGCCGTCCTCTTCCCGCTTCCACGAGCTTCCACTTGACCTGCTACGTGCGCATGCGACGCGGGCTGTCGCGGCGCATACCGCGCCGGAAACGGGCATCGGTCGGGTGGCTCCGGTGGAGCGCGCGCGCGCCAGCCGAACGGCGGCCCCAGCCGTTTCTTTCCTTCCTTCCGACTGTATTATCGCCGCCGCGCGCTGGATGGATTAATGGATTTCCTGGCTGCGTTATTTCCTCCTAGCTAGCTGTTGGCTGTGCAATCGGCGAGGCGTAATTACAGGACAGACGGATACATCGGGGCCAAGGTCGGTCCCGTCCAGATCGTCGCCAGCTTACCCGACCTAGTTTCTTTCCTTGCTTCCAGAGAAAGGAAGGGGAAATTCGGGAAAGGGAATCAAAAGACAAAAACGAGACGAGCCGTGAGAAAAGCGCTTTCCTTTATTTAGTACGGAGTACGCCCAAAAATGCTGCAGCCTTTTTTCGGGCAAAGTGGCCACACCGCCGCACCGGCGCAGAATATCCCGCCCGCCCGCATGCATTCACTGCCCGGACGCGGCACCGCGGCGGCCAGCGTACGCACAGCAGGTCACCGCGGGACGTTCACTGACGGCGTGGGCCCCCGCTCTACAACTACGCTCGACACGGCTGGGAGAGGCGTCTCGGATTCTCTCTTCCCTTGACCAGACAAGAAACAGAAAACCTGTGACGCTGCGGTGCGGGCCCGGCCTCCAGCTCTGCTACAGCACAGACGACGCGCATCCAACCCGCTTTTCCCTGCGGGATTCCGGGTTTCCCATCCTAGCCCCGTGGCCCCACGCGCCAGTCTCCTTGGCGGGTCGTCCACGGAACTGGACACCGGGCTCGAACCGGGGGGCAGCGCCGTCATTTCGCGCATCAGTAACCCTAAATCGGCGCTGGGCCCCGCGCATGTGCCACCGGCCTCGTCTCGCCCATGTGCTCTTCTCTCTGTTCACTTAAATCTCTGCCTCCATCCCCAAACTGACTCCTCTCTCCTCTCTCTCTTCCCCCTTCCGCATCTCCCCAGCACCGCAATGCAGTCCCCCACCGTATCCACCGCGCGGCGGCGGCGGCCCGCCGCCCTCCTCCTAGCCCTATCCCTCCTCCTGGCGGCCGTCGGCGCCGCGGCGGCGGCGACGGCGGCCACGCCGCAGGACGCGGAGGCGATGCGGGCGGTCGCCAAGGCGCTAGGCGCGGACAAGGCGCTCTCCTGGAACACCCCGGACCCCTGCTCCCCGAAGCCCTGGGACGGCGTGGGCTGCGACGCCGACGGCCGCGTCACCGACATCCAGGTCGGCAAGCGCCGCCTCACGGGGACGCTGGCGCCCGAGGTGCGCAACCTCACGGCCCTAACCCGCCTCGAGGTCTTCGGCAACGCCCTCTCCGGCCCGCTCCCCACCCTCGCGGGCCTCGCCGCGCTCCAGCACCTCCTCCTCAACGACAACGCCTTCACCTCCCTCCCCGACGGCTTCTTCGACGGCCTCGTCTCGCTCTCCGACTTCTCCATCGACCACAACCCGCTCGACCCGTGGACCATCCACCCCGAGCTCGCGCGCTGCGTCGCCCTCTCCAACTTCTCCGCCAACAGCGCCAACGTCACCGGCACCCTCCCGGACTTCCTCGCCGCCCTGCCCTCCCTGCAGCGGCTCAACCTGGCCATGAACCTCATGTCCGGACCGGTGCCGCCCTCCCTCGGCGCGGCCACCCAGCTGCAGGTGCTCTGGCTCAACAGCCAGATCCGCGGCGGCTTCAGCGGGCCCATCACCTTCCTCGCCACCATCACCAAGGCCAGCCAGCTCTGGCTGCACTCCAACCGCTTCTCCGGGCCCCTGCCGGACTTCTCCGCCCTCACCAGTCTCGTCGATCTCAAACTGCGCGACAACGACCTCACCGGCCCTGTTCCGCAGAGCCTCATCAACCTCAAGTCTCTCCGGGAACTGAATCTCACCAACAACATGCTGCAGGGGCCGAGGCCCGCGTTCGGCGCGCAGGTGGCGCTCGACATGGCGGACAACCAGAGCTTCTGCCTGCAGGATCCCGGAAAGGCCTGTGATCCCCGCGTCAACCTGCTGCTGGACGTGGCCGCTGGGTTCATGTATCCCTACAAGCTCGCAGATGGCTGGAAGGGGAATGACCCCTGCGCTGGTTACCTCGGCGTCGAGTGTGATAATACTGGGAGCATCACATTGCTCAATTTGGGCAGCAAGGGGCTCAACGGGACCATCTCGCCGGCTATCGGCAACATTTCCACGCTTCAGACGCTGATGCTTCAGAAGAACAACATTACTGGCACCATTCCCAAGGAGCTCGCCGCCTTGCCTGCGCTGAAGTCGGTGGATCTGTCAAACAACAATCTGTACGGGCAGCTTCCTCCGTTCCGCAGCAATGTGGTGGTCAACACTGATGGTAACCCCAACATTGGCAAGGATCCCCCTGCACCAACACCTGGGTCAGATGGCCACAGCAACGGCACTACGCCTGGGGGTGGAGGTGGTGGAAGCAGTAGTGGTGGGGGCTCCTCTTCGCATTCTACCGGCGTCATTGTTGGCTCTGTCTTTGGAGCTATTGCTGGACTAGGCCTCATTGCTGCATTGGGATTCTATTGCTACAAGAGGAAGCAGAAGCCTTCTGGAAGGGTGCAGAGTCCGCATGCTATGGTCATCCATCCCCGCCACTCTGGGTCAGATCCTGACATGGTCAAAATCACAGTTGCCGGGCGAAATTCCAATGGTGGTGCGGCCACAAACGAGGCACAGAGCCAGGCGAGCAACGGCCCAAGGGATATCCATGTGGTTGAGGCTGGGAATATGGTCATCTCGATCCAGGTCCTCCGTAACGTCACCAACAACTTCAGTCAGGAGAACATCCTTGGTCGTGGTGGGTTTGGCACTGTCTACAAGGGTGAGCTTCACGATGGCACAAAAATCGCTGTCAAGCGAATGGAGTCTGGTGTTATGGGCAACAAGGGGCTGAATGAGTTCAAATCAGAGATATCTGTGCTGACCAAGGTCCGTCACCGGAACCTGGTGTCGCTGCTTGGATATTGCCTTGATGGTAATGAGAGGATTCTTGTATATGAGTACATGCCACAAGGGCCAGTCAGCCAACACCTGTTTGAGTGGAAAGAACACAATTCACCGCCCTTGGAATGGAAGAAGCGACTGAGCATCGCCCTTGATGTTGCAAGAGGTGTAGAGTACCTGCACAGCCTTGCGCAGCAAACCTTCATCCACAGAGACTTGAAACCATCAAATATACTTCTGGGTGATGACATGAAGGCAAAGGTGGCTGACTTTGGATTGGTGCGGCTTGCACCGTCTGATGGGAAGTGTGTATCAGTGGAGACAAGACTTGCTGGCACTTTCGGATACCTTGCCCCGGAGTATGCAGGTAACTATCAGAACACAAACTATGTCATACCCAAAATAATATCATTGCATAGTCTTTCGGCTGCCATTTTAGAATGATCTTTCGGCTGCCATTTTATTCTCATATAAAATTGATTAGTTTCGTTTTACAAGAGGTAACTATCCTATGTATATTTTGGTGTACAATTCAGTTAACAATCACAATACATTTAAACTATGTCATACCCAAAACAATATCATTGCATAATTTGGTATTTGGACTGATCTTTGGCCTGCCGTTTTATTCTCATATGGGGTAGTTTCGTTTTACAAGTGGTACTTAGGTTCTACAAATATTTGAAGAGTCTACTAAGGAAGAATATTGAGGTGAAGTAGTATCTGATTTAAGAAAAATATTGAAAATTGCTAGCAAAACACATATCTGATGTATTTGGACAATCAATTCAGTGATCAACTCTGATGAGCTTGTGTCCATTTCATCAGAAGTTAACATCCTTTTTTTCCTCTCCAAATGGTTTAATGTGTGGTTGAATTAACTGTTCTTTTATTCTTCCTTTTTTCCTCTCCAAATGGTTTAGTATGTGGTTGAATTAACTGTTCTTTTATTCGGGCAACTGTTCTTAGTGAACTGTTCTGTTTACTCAAAGTACAAACATTAGTATTACAGTGGAAAAACATGATACGTATCTGGACACCAACATTAACAATTATATTCTTGAGAAGATATCCTTTACCAGATGAGCCACTTTCCCCCTTCAAATATAAAGGCATCCAATAGCCCGAGAACATGAATCTTCACTTTTACCTCTAAACTGGCAGCTAGTTGTGTGCAGCATCTTCCCAATTTTCTCTCTTCAAATATAAAACTTCCGCTTGCCCCAGAATATGGACAGATCTTCACTTTTACCTCTGGATGGCAGCTAGCCTTGTGCAGGATCTTCCCGTTGGGAAATACAATAATCTAAGTGCAAAGCTTTACCATTATCTTTACTGCATTGTCTTAATTAGTGATCTGAGTGAAGATACAGATTTATTAGGATTTTGTTCATCATTACTGGCACTTGCAATATTGCTGTAGCTCTAATGCTCACATTTTTGTGCAGTTACTGGACGAGTAACCACAAAAGCTGATGTCTTCAGCTTTGGTGTCATTTTGATGGAGCTGGTCACCGGACGGAGGGCGCTTGATGACACGCAGCCTGAGGATAGCATGCACCTAGTTACATGGTTCCGGAGAATGCAGCTGAACCCAGACACTTTCCGGAAAGCAATTGACATGACTATCGACCTTGACGAGGAGACCTTTGCCAGCGTTAGCACCGTCGCGCAGCTGGCTGGTCACTGCTGTGCTAGGGAACCACAACAGAGGCCTGATATGGGTCATGCCGTCAATGTGCTCTCTACTCTTTCCGATGTGTGGAAACCTACAGATCCTGACTCAGACGACAGCTACGGTATCGACCTGGACATGACGCTGCCTCAAGCATTGAAGAAATGGCAGGCCTTCGAGGACAGCAGCCATTTCGATGGCGCGACCTCATCGTTCCTTGCGAGCTTGGACAACACCCAGACAAGCATCCCAACTCGGCCTCCAGGATTTGCAGATTCGTTCACCTCTGCCGACGGAAGATAGTCCTGGACTGCCTGTGAAACTAGAAGCTCCGCTTCTCAGATGATCCTTCTGTTCATTCTTTTAGTCTCTTGGCCCCTCCTGCTTTTCATGTTCATTGATTTGTCTTTGTGCTGCCATGTAGCTGGCTGTCCTTCGATCATGTATGATCATCACTCAGAATTGCCTGGAAGTTTGCGACTAACTGTTCTGTTTTCTATCGTTAGCTAAGCTTAAAGTAGAGGATTGTTAGGGTTTGTTGGCTTGTACTCAACATTGATCGCCTCCATGATTAAATTGATCTCTGTTATCTCTAGCAGCTACACTGGGTCAGCTGTGGTCGTTGTTGCCCAATATATTTCTTTGCTGAGAACTTTTTGTTAGATCTTCGCTGGAGACTGATGAGCCTTCCAGGCTGCCTCAATTATTATACGCCCGTAATTGCGGGGCGGATAGGCGCTACACCTACAACACTCTGTCATGTGTGTCGCCAGGTTGGAGATCTTGGAAGCTCTCCAGTATGAAAGTAATAGCAGGTATGGTGCCTGAAGTGGGTCAGGTGCGGCTGCCGGCTGCAGCCATGAACGCTGACTTGAGTAACCCGAGTGAGCATCCCAGTCTTGCAGTTGGTAGCTCTAGATTTCAGATCGTGCGACGGGGCAAAGCACGACCCCATGTTACTACAGAGTTGCCTCGCCCGCGACAGGAGTATTCGGACAGCGAGTGGCGCCGCTAAACTAATGCCTACAACTGAGATAAGAACAAAGAGGCAGAGTGATCAACTGATGCGACTCCAGTCCAGTCTCATTCTTACGTACTGTATGAATAATGGGATCCAGTTGTGCTGATCGTGACACGAGTGCATGTCATGTGCGTGCATGGCCCTGTTCCATCAGATTTTTGAAGGGCCAATCGGAACTGGTGCTGATAATATTCTGGCCAAGGTGCAGTCCAGTTCATGTACAGTAGGCGCGAGGCTGGACGGAACCGAAAAATCCACTTGCATTTCCCAAACGTCTACTATTTCCAGAAAAATAAATCTGGATAGACATCCAGATACTTTTATGTTCACACAAAAAGTTTCGCCAAAAAAAGTTATTATAGATCGGATGGAATATTTTTCATGGCTTGTATAAAAAATATTATATTCCTCAAAAATACTTTAGCATATTTTTATATCGGCCACAAAAAATGTTTTTTATAAAACTTTGTTTGCGAACGTAGAATGGCCAGACGTACACCCACAATTTTTTAACATTTTTTTTGACATATTGAAATGTATGTTTCTTAGAAAATGAGCAACTCATAAACACGTATGTACCTACGCGCACCCTTCCTTTATGAGCAACTCTGACGAACTTAAACGTTTATGGGCCGGTTAACACAAACGTTTTGTTTCACTCTCGATATGCATATAAATGCGAACACCTATACTAAATCTATGACTTAAACCTTTATGGACCGGTTCCATCAACCAATTGCTACCTAGCAACGCTCAGTTCACATATTTTTATAATAGACGCATGTAGCCATGCAGTAGACCTATAAAACAACAAAACACCATGGCCTGGATCAGGATGGAACACCTATCTTCTTCCTAGTCACGCCTTCCAAGCTCATGTCAACCTCAATAGCGGTATCGCGCAATCTCCAGGGTTGCAAGCATCGGCAGCGGCCGGGCGGCGGCAGGTCCCCTGGACATGTGGTCACCTGGCGGCGCGCGCGCATAGCTGGAGATGTCTTCACACCCGCCAGCTGCGTCAAATCGCCATCGATCATCGAGTTGTGCTAGGGCTAGTTTGAAACGGAAACGGAGGGAAAAGTTGGAAATAATTGTGATCTCCCGCGGGTAGCTAGCTATAGCTGCTCCACTTGGGTTGGGAGGGGACGCCTGTGATTGACTGACTGGGAGTCGCTGGTCGGGCCGTACGTGGTGGTGGCAGGCGCCCTTGTCGTGTGGAAAAGTTCCCGGGCTCCCGTGGGCCGTGGCTCCTCCTCACCGGCTCAGGGCATCTCCAGCGGCGCGAGCGACAGTTTGTGTCCGCTGTGACCGAAAATGCGTCGTGCACCACCTTCAGCGGCGCGACGCAAAGTGACTGGGCCGTCCACAGAGACGCAAACCCGGCCCAGGTTTGCGTCTCTGCGGACGCTGCGCGGACGCACAAAGTGTCCGCTCGGTCCTCGCATGGGCCCGCCTGGCAGCGTCACAACTGCTTCGTCTTCCGCGGCATTACTTGCGGACGGCGCGCCGCAGCCTTTGCAGGGCCGCGTTAATGGCGTGCCTCGGCTTCCGCGAGCGTGCGCAGCTAGTAGACGTGCGCAGCTAGCAGACGCAGCGTCGACGCGTCTTCTCCGCCAGTATGCGGCAATGAGGCGTCGCTTCGGCAGTCTGCGGCCGCGTTAATGGCGATGCCTCGCGTGGCTCACGTGCTGCGCGTAGTAATGGCGATGTCCCGCGTGGCGCAGCCGTCGCCCTGCCTCCGACCTATATAAACAGGGGCGCCAGCATCTCATCTCCTCCCCACTAACCCTAGCTGCCGCTGCCGTAGCGCCGCTTCTGCTCAGCCCTAGTAGATCCACCATGAGCAGCGCCGGACGCGGCCAGGCTGCCGCGCTTCCACCTCCACCTCCACCTTCACCTCCCACTCCACCTCCCCTGCCTCGAGCTCCGACGAGGAGTTCGACTCCGAAGATAGCACCGACCTCCTCCACCCGGTGAGGGACGCCGCGGATCTGGCTCTCGCGGAGGAAGAAGCAGAGGAGGAGCGGGCGGCCCATGCGGCGGTCGACGCCGAGCTGGAACAACGCAGGCTGGCGGCCGCCGCTGCCGCAGAGGACTCCGACTCGGAGATATCTTGATCGTCCGATGATCCTGATGAGCCAACGCCGGAGGAGAGGGCGGCGGAGCAGAGGGCCATCGTCGAGTCGTTCGAGACGCTCAAGGACGACGCCGCCAACGCGAGGCTGCAGCAGGCACTGCAAGAGGACGCGGTGGCACACCGAGCCATAGCGGCCGCGCGGGAGGCGGCAGAGAAGCAGACGACGGAGCGACGCAACGACGGTGCCGGCCCGTCAGGAAGCTAGTAGTCTAGGTCTATAGATCTACTTTGTATAGTTTTTATGCATTCACATATGTACTACTTTCTATGTTTTTAACTATACTGCAATTCAAAAAATGGGTCGCCCGGTGGGAGCAGACCCAGACGCAAACGGACGCGCGGTCAAAATATGTCCGCGGGGCGGACGCTGGCGACCACTTTTGGTCATCCAAAATGCGTCGCGCCGTTGGAGATGCCCTCACCGGCCGGGCGCGGCCGGGGACCATGAACCGGGCATGTCGTCCTCGCTGCGTTGGTTCACGGCGAAAGGTCGTTTACCGGTGCGATGGTTGTTCGTTTGCTGTTTATGTTCGTGGGCATCGCCAGTACGCTATGGTTGTGTCCCACAGGTGGCAAAGTAAAATGCACATATGAGAGCATCTTCACCGGGAGCCTCAAATAGGCGCCAGCAGGTGCGCTTAATTTAGGGAGAGGTTACACACATCAGCGATCCCGATAAGAATCTCAAAATAATTTAAACAAGCAAATATAAAACAAACTGTAAAATTTGATTTAAATTTAGAATTATTTATAAAAGTTTGAATGAAACTTGAACTAGACTAGACTAAAATAAATTCTAATCTACTCGTCGTCGGTTGGGACGCATGATGGGCTTGCCTCATCGTCATCCTTCCCCTTTGCCGCCGCTAGATGCGCCCGCCTCTCCTCCTTTGCTTCGCGCATCTGGCGGTGCAATATGGCCACCGATGACGCTGGAGCTTGCCGATGGAGCTGCCCCCAGCGTCGCCTGCCACTAGCGAGACTACACATTCTAGGCGAGCCTCGTTTGCTCGCGGGCGGCCGTCTCGGCCTGGCACTTAGTGCTCAAGCATCCTCTACCGCCTCCTCAGTGGCCGCCCGCTGGCGCGATATCTCAATGGCGTAATCGAAGTGGGCGTCGTTGATATACTCCAGCTCTTCCTCCTCCAGTCCCCAAAAAGCGCTATGCGTTGAAGGAGGCCAAGGTTGCAGCATGCTCCGGGTCACTGTGGAACGACTGCTCCTCGCCCACTGCACCACCTCCTCCACCGTCTCGGCATCTGCATCTGCTATGAACGTCTCGTTCTACTAGTCGTCGGAGTCATCGAAGTTGAAGTATGGCAGCTCGAACTCAGCGTTGGGCTGCGGCAGGGCCACATACCCTGGCCGCGGTGGTGGCTGCGGTCCCGCTGGTGGCGTGCGGTTGTTCCGACATAGCATCGAGTACGTGGTCGCTAGCCGGCACGACATTGTTGGGGAGAGGTGAGTTCGACGGAGGTGCGAAGAGCGGCCGTGGTGGAAAGGCTAGTGCGGTGGAGAAGAGGAGAGCGGCGGTGGAGAGGCTAGTGCAGCGGAGGTGAGCGAAGAGGGCACATTACATAGGCGGTGGCGACCCGCCGCAGAGCATCCGAGGCGTCGCATTTTATAGCGGTGTATGCGTGTGGAGAACCGGTGGCTTCATTAACGACAACCCACCGCAGAGCATACGAGGCATCACATTTAAGGATGGAGCCGGCTGTAGAGTCATTGACATACCTGTCCCACCCTTGGAATTCGATGTGGAATTGTGCGTCAGCGTGCCCGTTCGGCACCCCACATTAAGGAGCCGGTACGAGATTGCCGACGATTGTAGTAGGTTTCAAAACTGACCGGCTACTTATGAGACGCGTCGGTGTGCCAACCAAACCACCAAATTACTATTTTAGTCGCTGTAAGTTGCTCGGGTGGAGATGCTCTAAGTCCCAATCTCACTTGCACCAGGTCGATCGAGCTAAACACGTCCAGGCTAAGGCAGAGGGGTACATAAAAAAGTAGATGGATGGCCACCCTCGTGCGCTGTTCCGGAACAAAACCAGCTCACGAGGTAGGCAGGCAGGCGGGCAAGTGAAGCAAGCCACACCTGTGTGGACTGTGGCCTGTGGGGCGAGGCGCGTTGCTTGTGGGGACGAGAGACCGAACGACCGGCGCCAATTTATGTTGTCGTCTCTCGTTGCGGCGTGCTGTGTGGACCGCGCCCCGAGCCCAAGCCGGGGAAAGAACCGCAAAAGGGCCAGACAGCAGACACCTCGTCGTTGTCCCGGCATGGCGTCGGGCTACCTTTGTCCTCGTTGCGTCAAAGTGGCGAAAATCGAAATACTCAATGTCGCTGGCCTTCTGTTGAGCAAGAAAGATAACTGGACTCGTCTTACTTAGTTGCTGCATGCTCTCAGCATGTTTACATACCTGCGACTCTTCAGACATACTTAGATGGTACAAAGAGCACATCAATACAAAAGAGAGGATCGATAGGGAGAGAGAGAAAAGACAACAAGCATGCATAACTACCACCACTACTTATATGATCTCTTTCTTCCAGTTGCCTAAAGAAATCTTGCATCGATTAGATTATTTCTGATTAAAATTCTTTTGGCAAGAAGATAGAGAGAAAAAAGAATTGATTGACTAAATGAAGTGTTATTTGCCATCCAAAAGATTAAGGTGGACTTGATGTCCATGATCTGGAGGTTAAAAACAAAGCCTTGCTCGGAAAGTGGCTGGCTAGGTTGTTAACCCTAGACGTGGTATGGCAAAATATTTTGCGGAGAAAGTATGTTGAATCAAATGCGATATTTTAGGTTATTTAGAAATCTGGAGATTCACATTTTTGGACCGGTATTATGGCTACCAAAAAAATATTTTTTCTCATATGGTTCTTTCTCCATTAGAAATGGGCCAGAGAGATTCTGGGAGGACATATGGTTGGGAGCAACAACCCGTCCAGAACAATATCCTGCCTTATACACTATTGTACGTCATAAGAGCGACACACTTTAGAAGGTGATGAAAACATCTCCTCCGTCTATAACGTTCAGTAAGGATCTTATTGGACCTCGATTGGCTTCTTGGAATGAGTTGCTACAACGCTTACTCTCAGTCTAGTTGTTACAAGGATCTGATGAATTTCGCTGGGGACTTACGAAGAATGGGGTATTCTCGGTAGGTTCCATGTATAAGGCTTTAGTTGAACGCATTCAACTTGTACTTAATAATAAGGACATTTGGAAGATGAAGATACCATTGAATATAACCTTGCAAAACATAATTGACATGGATGTACGAAATGACAGTTAAACATCTTTTCATTCTGTGCCGGTTCGCTGGATCTACATGGTCAATCATTCAGATAGGTTCTACCTTGTACCCTCCAAAAAGCATTGCAAATATTTTTGGCAATTGGCTGAATGGGGTGGATTCTAGATTTAAGGTTCTTATCAGGGTGGGAGTGATACGTCTCAAACGTATCTATAATTTCTTATGTTCCATGCTACTTTTATGACAATACTTGAATGTTTTATACATACTTTACATCATTGTTATACATTTTCCGGCACTAACCTATTAACAAGATGCCGAAGTGCCGATTCTGTCGTTTTCTGCTGTTTTTGGTTTCAGAAATCCTACAAAGGAAATATTCTCGGAATTGGACGAAATCAACGCCCAGGGTCTTATTTTTCCACGAAGCTTCCGGAAGACCGAAGGGATAACGAAGTGGGGCGACGAGGCGCCGACACCACGGGGCCGCGCGGCCTGGGTGGGGCCCGCGCCGCCCTATGGTGTGGGGCCCCCGTGCCGCCTCCTGACCTACCCTTCCGCCTACTTAAAGCCTTCGTCGCGAAACCCCCGATGCGAGAGCCACGATACGGAAAACCTTACTCGTGACGCCGCCGCCGCCAATCCCATCTCGGGGGATTCGGGAGATCGCCTCCGGCACCCTTCGGAGAGGGAATCATCACCGGAGGGCTCTACATCATCATGCCCGCCTCCGGATTGATGCGTGAGTAGTTCATCCTTGGACTATGGGTCCATAGCAGTAGCTAGATGGTTGTCTTCTCCGCTCGTGCTATCATTGTTTAGATCTTGTGAGCTGCCTAACATGATCAAGATCATCTATTTGTAATGCTACATGTTGTGTTTGGTGGGATCCGATGGATATAGAATATTATGTCAAGTTGATTATCAATCTATCATATATGTGTTGTTTATGTTCTTGCATGCTCTCCGTTGCTAGTAGAGGCTCTGGCCAAGTTGATACTTGTAACTCCAAGAGGGAGTATTTATGCTCGATAGTGGGTTCATGCCTCCATTTAATCTGGGACAGTGACAGAAAGTTCTAAGGTTGTGGATGTGCTGTTGCTACTAGGGATAAAACATCGATGCTTTGTCTAAAGATATTTGTGTTGATTACATTACACACCATACTTAATGCAATTATTTGTTGTTTACAACTTAATGCGGAGGGTGCGGATGCTAACCCGAAGGTGGATTATTTAGGCATAGATGCATGTCTGGATAGCGGTCTATGTACTTTGTCGTAATGCCTCGATTAAATCTGATAGTAATCATCATTGATATGTATTGAATCTTTATTTGTCAATTGCCCACCTGTAATTTGTTCACCCAGCATGTTAGTTATCTTATTGGAGAGACACCACTAGTGAACTGTGGACCCCGGTCCATCCTTTTACATCTGAATACAATCTACTGCAATCATTGGTCTTACTGTTCTTTGCAAACAAACATCATCTTCCACTCGATACGTTTAATCCTTTGTTTTCAGCAAGCCGGTGAGATTGACAACCTCACTGTTACGTTGGGGCAAAGTATCTTGATTGTTTTGTGCAGGTTCCACGTTGGCACCGGTTTCACTGGTGTTGCGCCGCACTACACTCCTCCACCAACAACCTTCACGTGCTTCTTGGCTCCTACTGGTTCGATAACCTTGGTTTCATACTGAGGGAAACTTGCTTCTATACGCATCATACCTTCCACTTGGGGTTCCCAACGGACGTGTGCTTCGCGCGTATGAAGCTAAATTTCTGGCGCCGTGTAATGTCCCAGGTTTAGAGGCGATCGAGGGGTAGATTTTAGAAAGGGATGTGCATTGCATAGTAAATTCTGGGGAAATTTCGCGCTTTTAAACAAAAATGCATCGAAGGGGAACAAGTTTCTCTCTCGACACCTTACAGGGTTAGGGTTTCGAGAGTGCGACAAACTTGCTTCTCACTTCACTAGTTTAGGGTTTTGAGAAGAGAGGGGAGAGTTCACATGATTGAATTCTAAATGTTATGACATGGTTGAATTCAAAACAAGGTTGAATTTGAATTTCAAATTCAAACATTAAATAATTAATTAGATAATTCAATTGAGGAAATTCATTAAGTAAATGATCAATAATAAATAAGATGAATAATTATATTAAAGTAAAGCTCATTAGAGAAAACTTTGAACTTTATTGATAATCACACACATAATACAATGTCATTATAATATCCAGAATAAATATATGAATTTACAACACATTACAAGAATTGAAGAAATAGAAAAAGAAAAAGGAAAATTACAAGTCAATTAAATGTCTTAAACTACATTGTTGATCATCATGTAATTCTTGCTCAAGAAGATCTTGATCTTCATCTTGATCATCACATTGTCCCTGCACATACACACAAAGACCAAACAAGGATTAAGCCAAGTGGCAAAGCCACTTGGCATGTTAACAAGAAAAAGATGAAAATGAGAGGATATGACCATGATCAGCCGAGCTGATCCACTCACTGGACCAAGTACCAAGCAGCAAACACACAGGCAGCTCACAAGGCTGTGTGCATGCTCAACAACACACACAGACCAGGAGAGAGTCACCAAGATGACCAGGCCAAGCTGTCGACCAGAGGAGCCAACAAAGGATCATATAAAACCTTTTCACAGCCAGAAACCCTAGCAGTTCATCGACAAGATCTCCAAAGGGTAAGAACACCAAGAACAGCTAGAACAAGAAGAACAGCCAGTGCTGTTCAACCTGTCTAAGATCACCACTGAACCAAACCAAGATTCACAAGCTTGCAAGGAGGAGAAGGGCAGGCAGACCAAAAACCACCAGAAGCAATCCTCTACACCAACAAACAATCTAGGAGCTGGAGTGAGGTATACAATTCATCATGAGCAAACCAGATGGTTTTGCTCATAAACCGCATGAGCATGATCTCAATCATACCACAAGGGTAGAAACCCTATATGTGAGTCATCATATGGCTACTCGGCCAAATTGGTGCAAGTGAACAAGAGAGAAACAAATAGGAAAGCACCATGGGAACATTGGCTATGCCAAACTAGTGACATAATCAAAGAAATCCAACAAGGGATGAACCTATCTAGCTAATCAGTTTCACTCAGCACCTATAGCCACTACACCATCAGACAGATAGACAAAATGTGTCTATTCTTGTTTGTCAACACCAAAGATCACTGGAAATCCAACAAAGAATTAACCAGTGATGCATTCACTAAGTCACAGCAAGCACACCAGTGTGGGAGCTACCTAAGCAGCAATGAATTGCTGTCAAGGTTACCTCAACCACTGAAACAGCCAAACCACCAAGTCAAGCACAAATATCATCACCCAGATTTGGGTTCAAAAATGAGCTAGGGTCCCCAACCACTGTTGGCATCCCTCTAGGTCCATTAAGTACATCACAAGAATCATCACTGCAAGCAGTTCATCTCATTTATCCACCAAACAAAGTAAGGTAATACAGATAAATGAATTATATAAGTAACCAAGCCATCAGAATCATGCATATGATCCAGAGGATCACTGCAAGTAACAGCAGATGCTTGAGCAAGCACCAGCAAACACCAGGCCAAGCCTGTGTGATGCACACCCAACACAGAGAGAGAGCAATAGTGAGGCACAGTGATACAACAACAACATATTCAAGCAACTGGTGATCATATGAACATCAGAGGCTTGATAGAGCATGCTACTGCATGCTAGAACTCATTCTAAGCAATTAACACATGAACAGATAATTAAATAACTGAACAATTGCATCACAGATAAGGGCATCAGGCTTTATAATTGTATCCAGAAGCACATCAAAGGCTTGATGAACCAAAGGATCACAATATAAGAAAAGCACATGACAATTCATCATTGAATCACACTACTAAGCCAACAGTACAGCTCAATGGAGCATAATCATGAATCTGAACTCATTGAACTAGCCCATAGGCACTGACACTTGCTAATATGCAAGAATTAACCACCACAATCAAGCCAGGGACAAGATTAAGCACACACAGCATGCTCTGGTGACAGTAAAAAGAGTAGGAGCATGCCAGTAGGCCATGAGCATCACTGGATGCTCATGAGCAATCACAGGAGGGCCACAGCCAGAAATGAAAATGAACCGAAACAGCTAGGAAACACAAAAGCATGGTAATCACAGCACAGTAAGCAGCATACGCATAGTTGTAGAGCAAGCACACTAGCTAGGCGCAGCAGCAGCGCAACAGCACGGCAGGCATCTCCACGAGGTGGAGTAGTCGTGGCAAGGGCTAGAGGATGGAGAAGAAGGACGATAGAAAGAGAGAGAGAAAGAGGGAGGCACACTTACCGTAGTCGAGCAGATAAGCACGGCCATGGCGGCACACGCCAGAGCGCGGCGGCGCCAAGCCCAGCCAGGCCATGGCGGCACCACGGCATCACCACACCACGGCGGCGAGGCCAGGGCGGAGTCCAAGCACCAGGAGCGCCAGGAACGGCGGGATCGAGCGGATCCCGTAACCCTAGCCGCCGCGAGGGAGGACGAAGGCGAGCTGGAGCAACGCCCGCTCCAGATCGACGCGGATGAGGATGACCGCCGTCGAGAGGCGCGTCGATTGCGCCCCATGGCGTAGGCCATGGCGGCCAGAGTCCGCCGGAATCGACCGGCGACGACACGGGCGACGCAGGTCGCCAGTGAGAGCGGAGGGGATTAGGGTTAGGACGAGCGGCGCGTGGCGGGGAAGTGAGCGACCGACCGCTCGGGTCGGTTGGACCCAAGCTGGTCTAGCCAAACCGCTGGGTTGCACCGACAGGTGGGCCCAGGGGTGTTTTTGTCTTTTCACAAATAAATAAAAATGCTGAAACTTTGAATAATCATAGAAAATTACTAATAGCTCTAAAAAAATAATTAAAAATATGAAAACAGATCAGCATAAAATTCTCTATCCAAATAAAATATCAAAGAGAATTTTTGAAGACATTTAAGAATGAGTCTTAAATTGAGGATTTAAATAATCATTTAAATCACACATATAATTTTCTATAATAAAAATAAGTCCATTTATGACTTTGGACTTCAAAACACCTTGACAACATTTCAAGGTTGGTTTTACCCTAAATCAGGTATCCCTAAAATGTTCTTAGTATTTAACCTCTCATAAAATAAACAACGACACCGGAAGGGGGGAATAAACCCTAAAACTGGAATCATGCATTATCGCTTCTTTAACCATTGCCCTTATCGGACAATGATGCTATTTTTCAGAACAAGAGGACAAGGGTCAATCCATACCTTCCAACTGCAGAACTTTGCAGTGTTCAGGCAAGTTCATCACTTGCTCATGTCATTTGAGTATTTCTATCAAATTACTTGCAAAGTATTATGGTTATCACTATTGCATAAAAATCAAAACCACTACTTTCATAACTATGAATATGACTATGTGGTGGGCAATGGAACCATGGATTGTGTTGATATGGTGGAGGTTCCATTGCACGGGTTTATATCCATCTAGGATTAAACAACAAATGTCGCCAAGTGATTCTTGTGCCGTAATACCCGTGTTAACCATAAGATCCGGAGTGGGACGGAGTAGTCAAAAGTGTTTCCACCTCTCGTTCATCAACGGATGCGCTTTACCGTAGTACACTTGTAATCCAAGGGGGCAAGCGGTGAGGATGGGGAGTCCTAAGTCCCCACGGCATAGTCCGTAGTACACTTGTCGCCCGAAGGAGCAAGCGGTGAGGCTGGGGAGTCCTAAGTCCCCACGGTATTGCGGTCTAGGATGGGTTGCAGCCACCGGCGTAGGAGTGTATGGTAGAGCCCAAGCATCGTTGTCGTGGTCGGGGTCCACCCTGAAATACGGGATTAATGGGACCGACGTGGACCCGTGGTCGGCGCATGCAACAAAGGGTGGGTGTTCGAGGTAGCGGAGGAACATGATTGGCTAGACCTTATACCGGGCCTCACACCGAAGGAAGTGTGGACGGGAAAGCTGCCCGGTTGGCACCAAGGTTAAGATCTCTTATGGGTAAAGCAACACACCTCTCGCAGAGTGTAAAGAATCGTGACTCGTCACTCCCTGTTCCGGGATTGAGGAACTGCGAACGCGGCCGGAAAGGAGCTCCATGAAGTTCTAGTAAACCGGTGAAGGCTGACGGACATAGCTCTTCGAAATAAAAGCAATCTCTTGAAGAAATGTTTATCAAAACTTGCATTGGTATTAGACTTTCTGGTCTAATATCGTAGCTAGTGCATTAAACACCTCTTATCTATAATGAACTTGTTGAGTACGCTCGTACTCATACCACTCTTAAACCCCATGCTTAGATTGTCCGAATCGTCTGGAGGAGGACTACGACAACACTGAAGGAGCCGAGATCATCGGCTATGAAGAACCTGACCTCTCAGGAGGTGTGGAAGGCGTAGACTACATCATCGTCTACGGATCCGGGGAGGCTTCCGGAGGAGAACAAGCCTAGAGATATCTGAGGAGTAGTAGTAGCCGAGCAGCACGAACTCTTACCATGTTGCTGCTCGATTAAATAAATGTTTTGTTTAAGGAGACAATGGTATTGTAAGTTAAGATGGGTTCACCTCGAACCCAGGAGATATCCTCTTAGGACCCAAGAGGAGCTCCGAGACGACTTGTGTATGTGTATTGTAATAATATGTGAATGAGTTATGGACCTTGCTATGTTCTGGTTGTACTACTCGAGGGATGTGATATTTGCGGAATGGTACTTCGCGAATGTTATATCAACGACCGGCATACTACAACATGCAGTGGTATGCAGTGGTCACCACAGCTTGGTATCGAGCAAAAGCTTTGACCTTAGGTTGGAACCTAGTAAATGGGACCAAACGTTAGGAGTCAAATAGGACTAATAAAGAATTCTCTAAAAATATGGTGTATATTCAATTGAGAATACAACAATCATATCTTTTAGTGCGATAATTCTTTATTATCTCTATTATGATGCATTATTACTAATCTCATAATCTTTCTATTTCTACAGCCAACATGGCAAGTTCACGACCGGGAAGAAACGTGAAAGTTATGGATTCCACACTCGAACGAGTACCAAGGAGGACTTGCTGATATCTTACGAGCCATGTTACTAGAATTTGGGTGCGATCCCCGCATTCCAAGTAAAGAAGTACATGTTTTATGATGGTCCGGTGTTGGCCAAGTGCAGAGTAGGACTGCGACTTCCCGAATCTTTGGGAATGAGCGTAGTCATGCCAGCTGGAGAAGCAAGGACAACCAATACAGCCTACCATATAGCTGTTATGAGAGCCATAACCGACATTCGGGAGCATAAGACGAAAGCGCTTATGGGTTCCGAATTCACCCACATTCCTCATATGGAGGAAGATAATGATCCCATGCTGAACCATTTCAAATATGCCAAAAGTAAACCAGCCGAAGCAGCCAAATACATGGATAACAGCCGTAACTTCATATCATTACTCTTTCAGCTTGAATCATCATCCGATAGGAGCTATTGATACGATGCTTGAGGAGTTCACTGAACCCAAGGAGGAGAGTAGGGGCAAAGAACCTATGGAGAATGTGGTACACACACCAGATTATTCAGCTGGTGACTACATCAGCTTTGATCCACTTGCACGTGAACCTACACTCGTTACACCTGGGAACTATCTGGGTAGTTCCTATGGGGGATACGAAGGCGGCGAGGAATCCGGAAACAATCAGCGTTCCGAGACTCCAATCGAGAATTCCAGGGGTTGGCGTTGGGGAGATGATACGGGAACCCATAGTACTACTGAGTATTATGATGGAGAGATGAATGATGACGCAACAACCCGGAACCGCAGCTATCCTAGTAATGAAGGAGTGGATGGAGGATATCCGACACAGGTTGAGTCGGGTATGGGTTTTGGTAACCCTTATGGTGGGACTACAGGAGAGTACACCCGATGGGTGGATTATGATGCACTCAACGATCAGTTCGTGAACACTGATTTCTCCTTAGGATCATCATCCGACTCGGATTACAAGCCAACGGGGAGACCTTATGTTCCGGGGTCTATCGGGAGGACGACACGTTCGACCGGATGGAAGCCTGGAATGTACCGGGAGTGAAGACCGATTAGAAGACCACCAAGGGAGGCGTGGCTATAATACACAAGTACCACGTGTATTATAGTTTGTAATATTTGTATAAATTTGTACATATACTTTAATAAGTGAGTTTGCATACTCACATCGACTTGAGTATATGTAATAAGACCACTTATGTATGTAAATATATGGTATATGTTTTGTATGATTTGGATTTGCTTCTTGATTTCCATTGCGTGACTAGTTCTGTGCACAATGTTGAGCTCAGAAAACTTGCGCATGGAGTAATTATGAGTATCATCTTGTGTTGCGGAACTAGGGGGATTATGTCGGGAACGTTAGGAAACGAGACTGAAGCACAGCGCATGGAGCGCGAAGCAAAGGAGAAGGAAGAGGCTGAGGGTGCAGCCAGAGATCAGTTTCCACCACCACCACCACCCATGACGCAGCAAAACTTTATCCAATACATGCAACTGGCGGAAGAGAGGCAGCGTGTAACACTGGAGCTGCAGAACAAATTCCTTCAGGATCTGATGCAGCAGAATAGGGTGGAGAGACCTGAGAACCAGGGAGTCACATTAGCAGACTTCCAAAACACCAAGCCGATATCTTTCGCATACGCGCCAGAGCCTATGGACGCGGAAGATTGGCTGATGGATACTGAGCGCAAGCTCAACACTGTTGGATGCAATGACCAAGAGAAGGTTAGATATGCTACCCATCTGTTATGTGGACCTGCCGCATCATGGTGGGACAACATTGTAGCCGTGTATCCGGCAGGAAAGGTATTTACCTGGGAGGAGTTCGCAAGGAAGTTCAGGGAATCCAATGTCCCTGAAAGTATCGTGGAACTGAAGCGTCGAGAGTTCGAGAGTCTCGAGCAGAAGGATAAGGCAATCCTGACCTATGTCAGGGAGTTTTCCAAGCTGTCCCGGTATGCGGTTGAGGAAGTTAATACCGAGGACAAGAAGAAAAAGAGATTTCTGAGGGGGTTAAGTCCCCAGTTCAAGGTACAGCTGCGGATGATGAGAGCAACGGAATTCCAAGAGTTGGTGGATGCAGCCATCACTCTTGAAGATGACTTCAAACAACTGCAAGAAGAGAAGAGGAAGAAGGCCAAGTATGAGCCTAAGAGGTTTGTTAGTAACAAGCCTAATACCAGCTTGAGTTTCAAGCCCAGATACAACAACAACAACAACAACAACAACAGTAACTACTATGGTAGTAGGAAGAATCAGGCATTCCAGACTGCAAATCAAATAGTTTGCGTGAGTTGTGGACTTCACGAGGCATTTCGCCAAGGATTGCAAGAAACCAAGGATTATATGCTTTGGTTGTCGCCAGGAGGGGCACATGCTGAAGGACTGCCCAAAGAGAAACACTGGAGGAGGTCAATCTGGAGGAGGAGGAAATCGAGGAAACACCGGAGGGAGCTGGAAGAATAAGAAGCCCTTCGGCAAGCTGAACTGTACCAGTCTGGAGGAGGTGGTCAACTCTGACCAGGCGGTGATAGGTACGCTCCAGATACTCACTCATCCCGGCAAAGTACTTTTTGATACTGGTGCAACTACATCATTCATTTCTCAACAATTCATCATCAAACATGGGATTAGTTGCACTAAGTTAGATACACCCATAACCATACTTTCGGGGGGGAACGATAGTAGTAACCCATGCCAAACAAAAACAAGTCATTATGATCAATAAGTGCGCGTTTGACGCGGACCTGTTCATTTTACCGATGAAGGACATTGATGTCATTCTTGGTATGAACTGGTTAGAAGCTAATGGAGCATTGATCGACTGTGTAAACAAGACGGTGTCATTGAAAAGTCCCGATGGAAGTAGAATGATCTACCAAGGCGACAAACATACACAGATTGAAGTTGAGCTACAGCTGAATAGCATGAAGGAGGTGAAGTTAGAAGATATACCTGTAGTAAATGAATTCCAGGATGTGTTTCCTGCGGAATTACCTGGTATGCCACCGGATAGGGAGATAGAATTCACTATCGACCTAATTCCAGGAACAGCTCCGATTGCTAAAGCACCATATAAAATGGGGCCTAAGGAGTTGAAAGAACTTAAGGAGCAATTGGACGACTTGGAACAGAAGGGATTCATTCAAGAGAGTGTTTCACCATGGGGATCACCTGTGATCTTCGTGGATAAAAGAGATGGAGGAAGAAGGATGTGCGGAGACTACATGAATCTGAACAACGTCACAATCAAGAACAAGTATCCACTTCCAAGAATACAAGATCTATTTGATCAAGTTAGAGGAGCGGGAGTCTTTTCCAAGATTGATCTAAGATCCGGTTATCACCGAGATAAAGATCAAGAAGGAGGACGTTCCGAAAACTGCCTTTGTCTCAAGGTATGGACATCATGAATACCTTGTAGTACCTTTTGGATTAACCAATGCCCCAGCAATATTCATGAATCTCATGAATAAGATCTTCATGCCATATCTTGACAAGTTTGTCATCGTATTCATCGATGATATCTTGATATATTCCAAGAACAAGGCGGAACATTGTTATCACCAGAATTTGACCAAGTCAGAGGTGGGCCGCGATCGAAGATGGGCTGTGGAAGGATTATATATGGAAGAAGTCTATGGAGCGGCCTTTTACGGAGAATTTGGGCTTAGTTAGCCCGTGTATCTGTAACATAATAGATTGTGTATTGGTTTAGAAGTTAGAGTCTTATCTCGTGCACGGTTTAGTGCACGCCCACATTAGAAAGTCCCCTGGACTATAAATATGTACCTAGGGTGTATGGAATAAACAACAACTCAACGTTCAACCCCAAAAACAAACCAATCTCGGCGCATCGCCAACTCCTTCGTCTCGAGGGTTTCTATCGGGTAAGCGACATGCTGCCTAGATCGCATCTTGCGATCTAGGCAGCACAAGCTCCACGTTGTTCCATGCGTTGCTCGTACTTGAAGCGTCTTTGATGGCGAGCAACGTAGTTATCATTAGATGTGTTAGGGTTAGCATTGTTCTTCGTTTAAGCATGCTTACGTAGTGCAACCCTTGCATATCTAGCCGCCCTCACGCCTATCTCGGGTGTGGGGGCGGCACCCCGCTTGATCATTATTTAGTAGATCCGATCCGTTACGATTGCTCCTTGTTCTACAAGGATTAGTTTAATATCCGCAATAGTTAGGCCTTACAAAGGGGGAGGATCCGAGTGGCACGTAGGGTGGCGTTCGCAAGTCCTAAACGGGATGTTCCGTAGGATCAACTTCATGTTGGTTCTTTGGCCTTGTTTAGGATCGGCTTACGAGCACCGTGCGTGGCCGCAAGGCCCAACCTGGAGTAGGATGATCCGATTATGCGGTGAAAACCCTAAATCGTCGTAGATCTCATTAGCTTCATCTTGATCAAGCAGGACCACCAAGTATTCGTGCACCCCGTACGGATCATGGGTGGATCGGCTCTTTGAGCCGATTCACGGGATAACCCGAGAGCCGATCGAGGCTCGTATTTAACGTTTACATGTATGCCCTGCGGAGAACTAAGCGAGGCATCCTCATCACCTTCCTGACCAGGTATAGGTCAGGTGGCACGCCCTTGCACTTCGCAACGCCGCGTGTGACCAGAAGAGCATTGCGGGCCGTCGCTCGGAGGGGTCTCAGCCAGCCGCAGCTCTAGGCTCTTCCCGGCTCTACTGTGTTGACAAGGCCGCTGCCCGCCGGTGGGTTTTGGCAGTCAACACATTCTGGCACGCCCGGTGGGACGATCGTCTACATCAACCACATCGCCATCTACATCCGAGATGGCACGGACGGCACGCCGGTCACCTACGAGGAGCTGCCCGACGACCTCAAGAAGCAATACATGACGAGATCAAGGCCACCCTCGAAGCCGACCTCATCGGCTCTTTTCGGAGAACCCGTTCCCGTGGCATCGGATGGAAGGGATTCTCACCGCAAGGTGCGCTCGATGGGATAGACCTCTCTAGCCCCGTCGGAGGAACGCACCATGGGCCTGCGGCGAGGAGATCAACTACCTGGTGGCTCACTCGCTACACCGCCACTCTGAGAACTTGGTCAACGTGTTGGAGCGTGTCGCTCTGCGCGTGATCCAGGAGATCATGAGCCACCAGTACTCGCCGTCCGGACCAGCTCTCGGGACTCATCAAGGAGAGTTGCCATTCCCGTCCCGTCCACCGCTGCCATCTGCGTTGGCAGCACTGCTGAAGTGCCGACTACACCGGCATTCCTCGTCTACAAGATTGGTGGCGACCCTAGTGACTACCGAGTTCTTAATGGAGGCGCCTAAGGAGATCCCTCATGGATACGCGTGCATGTATGTGCCGGATTGTGGTAGCTGGGCACTCACAAACCAGGCCACAACATCGGGGACTCCGGCGAAGACGAGGAGGAACGTCGCGCGACGAGAAGCGGACGTGGCTAGCTAAATACGCCACGCCGACGAAACTCCCGAGCCCAGCTCCTGCAGCTGGCTCAGAGCTGGAAAAGCAAACGTGGCAGGCCAAGTACGCCACCCCGGCGAATCTTCGAGTGCAACTCCTACGGCCAGCACGGCGGATCAGATCGGTACCATGCCGAGAGACCGGTTCGGCATGATGCCGAAAAGAAGGGCAATCGGCTATTCCAAGCCGTACCCCGATGATTACGAGATGATCCCGCTGCCACCTAAATATCGGCTCCCGACTTCTCCAAATTCGGTGGATCGGATGGCTCCAGCTCCATCGAGCACATCGGCCGATATTTGGCTCAACTAGGACCGGCTTCGGTGTCGGATCAGCTACGCGTGAGGCTCTTTTCACGGTCCCTCACGGGATCGGCTTTTGGATGGTACACCTCTTTGCCGGCAAACTCCATCCGGTCTTGGAAGCAATTGGAAGAACAGTTCCATATGCAATACCATTCGAAGCTTCCGAGTCCGGCATTGCCGATCTAGCACAACTACGTCGAAGCGCGGGGAAACGGTGACAGAATACATCCAGCGCTTCAGGAATCTTAGGAACCGATGTTATTCGGTTCGTATAACCGAAAAGGAAGCGATCGAGTTGGCGGTAGCAGGCCTTGCAACACAGCTCAAGGACATGGCCTCCCAAGCAGATTATCCCTCGCCGGCGCACATGGTTCAGAAACTATCGGCATATGAACAGCGCCACCCGACACTGTACCAAGACAAGTTCAAGCGTGCGTAGTTATGGTCGATACGAGAGGAAGATGAAGTGCCTGCGGGAGGCCAAGAGATAGCGATGGCTGAGTGGACTCGGGAGGAACCCCGTGGCCCGCAAATGGGTAAAGCCACCGGGGCCGCCCGGGGGATTTGATTTTGACGTGACCAAGACCGAACAAATCTTCGACCTCCTGCTCAAGGAGAAACAGTTGACGATTCCTGAAGGTCTCAAGTTCCCCACGGCGAAAGAGCTAAACGGAAAGCCGTACTGCAAATTCCACAACTCGCTTTCCCATGCCACCAACGACTGCCGGGTGTGGCGTCAGCACATCCAAGCGGCGATAGAGAAGGGGCGGCTAATTTTCAACCAGTACGCCATGAAGGTCGACACCCAGCCCTTCCCCGCCGTTAACATGGTAGAAATCATCTACCCTGAAGGTTGCCAGCCGGGTCCCTCGTTCAGCATCAACATGGTAGGACCCGGAAACCACTCCGGCAAAGATGGAGATGAGGGCAGCTGCTCTCATAGCAAGGATACAGAGGAGGCCGCTCCACGCGATCGGCTCCGTCATGATGGCAAGCGCTATGTCACAGAGGGAGAGGTGAAGAATATAAGATATCAGCGACCTCTCTCTGATCACCTCCTCAACAAATATGTGAGTCAGTATGACCAACGCCGACGGTCCAATTACGATGATAGAGGAGATCGATCGGCTAGAGAAGCCGGAAGATATCGTCGGCGAGGATCGCGATGAGGAGGAGCACGAGCGCCGTGCCACGGAAGCATCAAGGGAGCAAGATGACAACGCCAGGCATTGGGACTGCCCCTTCTTCGGACAACTCGCTGGGATTCAGGAATGAGCCGATTGCCCACAATCGGCAATTGCCCGAATGCAATCGAGAAAAGAAGGAGGCAGCCAACGTGTCCGTGTTCGAGCGCCTAGGGCCTCTCCCGCCACAAAGCAAACGCGCCGAGTCACCTCGTTGGGCAGATCTTGAGGATTCAGAAGACGAGGGAGAAGTGGAAGAAGATAGGTACCACCGGCCAAGGTGGTGCCCTGACGGACTCAGCCGTTCCCAAAAGCGCAGGGTTCAGCGATTGCGCGGCCTGGAGGAAGCCGAGAGGTTGTACCTGCATACGCTAAGGAAGGCACGGCCTGATCTGGCTGCAAAGGTTCAGCGAACCCTGGATGAAGAGGGTCGTCCACGGAAAATGGAGTGGCGCCCTAAACAGAGGAAAGCCGATGATGAGACATCGGCTGGCACAAACATGGTACTCGTCTTGCCGACGGAGCGTAGCGCTCCACGACTCTACGGAGCACTCAAGGTGGACGACGGCAAGCGCATCAAGTCGAGAGGTTGGGTTGGTTTTATCCAGCTTGACCAAGTAGCAAGATCAAACCAATGAGCAAACCAGGAGAGGCTGATCCTTGTGATCGGCCCCAAAAAACTTATGAAGGGAACTTACAAAACCTTCAACGAGCAAGCAGCGTGGAGGCCGATTCCGGCAATCGGCCAAAATTATCCTCACCCACCATTCTGCCTGGGTTCAACATGTTATCCAACATGAGCCGATACCATCAATTCTCTTGACAGAATCGGCTCGGGGGGCACCCAGGTAGATAAAATACGAGGATATGCAACGGAAGCATCTCATCTTCTGGTGATGGGTATTGGAATATGGGGGGGGCCGATGCACAGGTCGGCCGTGAAAAACAAAAAGTGAAAATTCAAAAATTTTCGAACACAGCCGATGCAGCAGACATCGACTTCAGAATCATAACGGCCGATGCATGGCCATCGACTCAAGTAGTGCGATGATTATCAAGGTTCACAAGAATTCGATGAGAACTCCAATGGAGCGGTTGAAGCTCGGATCCGCTCTTCGAGAACAAGATCAGCGGCATGGCGGACGGAAGTCAAGGATGGATTGACATTAGATTCACCAAAGGAAAGGAGCCGATCTAGCCAGCAAGAACTAAAGAAGCTCGGGGGCAGCTCACCTTGAAGGCTTTCCGCTTAGAGAAGCCGATTTGTGTTCAAATCGGTCGGCGCTGCATAAGGAACTTCCCCACGCATGGTCAAGCCCGGGTCTATGTAGCTCATTTGTGTATCCTCGTCTCGTTTTGCCTTGGCCGAGACTCGGGGGCAACAGGCCTGGTAGGTGCTCTATTGAAGGACCGATTGAAGTACCATCGGTCGATCCTCGTTGCAACCTTCTTCACAAAGCGATGAATGCTCGCTAAGGAGTTGAAGAATGGAAGGATGAATGTCGAAGGACCGATGCGTTGTTATCGGCTCATTACACATTGGCAAAGGGGACGAATCGGCAAGGTCGGTAGGAGAGGTGAATCGGCTCAATTAAACTCGAAGAAATCGGCAAGAATCAAATTGGGGAACAGTTCTTCATTGATAGGCGAGATTTCTTACATAAAGAGCTAATTGCTCTCAAAAGGAAATACTGGGGATACATTGCCCCATCTGCTACTACTGACCCTATGCTAGGGGTCCTATCTACGGGCCGTCACTGCCCTCGTCGTCATCCTCAGAGCTCTCATCGGCCTGCTCGCCGATGGAGCTCCTCGTCGCTACTCCCGTAGCCCTCCACGGGGGCCTCGTCCTCCGTCTTCGTCGTCGCTCGCTGTCGTCGTCCCACCACATGCGAAGGCGCTTCGCTGGTGGGTAGCCCTCGAGGAGTCGTCGTCGTCGTCGTCCTCCTCCTCCTTCTTCCTCCATCACCCCTCGTCCCCGGAGCGTCGCTCCTCCCCGTCCGTCGCGAGGACTGGTCGCTCTCCGTCCGTCGGGAGTCGCCTGGACGGATGGAGAAGTCATGGTTCGACTCCTCCCCGGCCGCAATGGCGCGGCGGGTGTTGGCCGCATGGACCGCCGGCCGGGTTGTGCTCCGGCGTCGGCTCGCGGGACATGGAGGACTGGGCTGGAGGGGTCCGATAGGGCGGAGGAGGAAGAAGACATGATGGTGGAGAGGGCTTTTGGACCGTGCTAATGACGAGGATGCGAGAGCGAACCGTTCATAGCGGTTAAATAAAAAGGGATATGGTGAAAATTCAATGCCACAGCAGTTTCCGAGGAAGTGGTGTTTGAAAGAAAGAGAAAGACCGCCAAATCACGCGGAGAAGTTGAGAAGGCAAGTCATCATGGTGACGGATCTTGCGACGGTTCACGCCACGACATGACCCGACGGGAGCATAATGATTTTGGAAATACCATTTCCAAAACCAGGGGGGCATGTGTTATCACCAGGATTTAACCGTGATCAGGAGGTGGGCCGCGATCAAGATGGGCTTGGAAGATTATATATGGAAGATCTATGAAGCGGCCTTGCACGGAGAATTTGGGCTAGTTAGCCCGTGTATTTTAATATAATAGATTGTGTATCGGTTTAGAAGTTAGAGTTTATCTCGTGCACGGTTTAGTGCACGCCCTCATTAGAAAGTCCCCTGGACTATAAATATGTACCTAGGGTTTATGGAATAAACAACAACTCACGTTCAACCCCAAAAACAAACCAATCTCGGCGCATCGCCAACTCCTTCGTCTCGAGGGTTTCTATCGGGTAAGCGACATGCTGCCTAGATCGCATCTTGCGATCTAGGCAGCACAAGCTCCACGTTGTTCCATGCGTTGCTCGTATCGAAGCGTTTTTGATGGCGAGCAACGTAGTTATCATTAGATGTGTTAGGGTTAGCATTGTTCTTCGTTTAAGCATGCTTACGTAGTGCAACCCTTGCATATCTAGCCGCCCTCACGCCTATCTCGGGTGTGGGGGCGGCACCCCGCTTGATCATTATTTAGTAGATCTGATCCGTTACGATTGCTCCTTGTTCTACAAGGATTAGTTTAATATCCGCAATAGTTAGGCCTTACAAAGGGGGGGAGGATCCAGTGGCACGTAGGGTGGCGTTCGCAAGTCCTAAACGGGATGTTCCTAGGATCAACTTCATGTTGGTTCTTTGGCCTTGTTTAGGATCGGCTTACGAGCACCGTGCGTGGCCGCAAGGCCCAACCTGGAGTAGGATGATCCGATTATGCGGTGAAAACCCTAAATCGTCGTAGATCTCATTAGCTTCATCTTGATCAAGCGGGACCACCAAGTATTCGTGCACCCCGTACGGATCATGGGTGGATCGGCTCTTTGAGCCGATTCACGAGATAACTCGAGAGCCGATCGAGGCTCGTATTTAACGTTTACATGTATGCCATGCAGAAACTAAGCGAGGCATCCTCATCACCTTCCCGACCAGGTATAGGTCAGGTGGCACGCCCTTGCACTTCGCAACGCCGCGTGTGACCGGAAGAGCATTGCGGGCCGTCGCTCGGAGGGGTCTCGGCCAGCCGCGCAGCTCTAGGACTCTTCCCTGGCATCTGACCTGAGTGCCTTGATGACAATGCCGCTCTGCCAGCTGCACGGTGGGTTTTGGCGGTCAACGAACATGCTGAACATTTGAGGTTAGTGTTGCAAACACTAAGGGAACATCAACTCTATGCCAAACTTAGTAAGTGTGAATTTTGGCTAGATCAAGTGGAATTTCTTGGTCATGTCATTAGCAAAGATGGAATCGCTGTTAACCCGAGTAAGGTAGCAGCAGTTCTAGAATGGGAAGCACCCAAGACTGTCAAGGAAATCCGAGGATTCCTAGGAATGGCAGGATACTATCGGAGATTCATTGAAGGATTCTCTAAGATAGCAGGACCTATGACAAAGTTGCTAAGGAAGAACACACCATTCGTGTGGTCAGAGGAGTGTGAGAAGAGTTTTCAAACTCTAAAAGAGAAACTCACCACGGCACCGGTGTTAGCAGTTCCGGAAGTTGGCAAGGATTACACCGTGTACTGTGACGCATCCAAACATGGATTGGGTTGCGTACTCATGCAAGATCGGAAAGTGATATCTTATGGATCGAGGCAACTCAGACCTCATGAAGTGAATTATCCAACACATGACTTGGAATTAGCAGCTGTCGTATTTGCACTCAAAACTTGGAGACATTTTCTCTATGGAGCTAAGTGTGAGCTCTATACAGATCATAAAAGCCTCAAATATTTCTTCACTCAGAAGGAACTCAACATGAGGCAGAAAAGATGGCTAGAATTGATCAAGGATTATGATCTGACAATCAATTACACACCAGGGAAGGCTAATGTTGTAGCAGATGCCCTGAGTAGAAAGAGTACCGGAGGAGTGGAACAAGAAATATCACCGGAGTTGAGGAAGGAAATAAGCCAAGCCCAAATACAACTTTGGGAGAAGGAAGCCCATGAAGGATTATCGGCGTTGCAAGTAGCCGATGAGCTGAATGTCAACCTGAAGAATGAGATAATGATGGGTCAACTGGACGATCCATTCATAGTGGAGGAGATGAGAAGAATAGATGAGGGAAGACCATCAGAATTTCACCGAGGAGAATCTGGATCTTTGTGGTTCCAGAAGAGGATTTGCGTTCCGGATATTGCTGAAATCAAGGAAGTAATACTCCGGGAAGCTCATCAAACACCATATTCCATACATCCGGGAAGTACAAAGATGTACATGGATCTAAAGGAACTATTCTGGTGGAATAACATGAAGAGGGAGATAGCACAATATGTTGCAGAATGCCATACCCGCCGACGAGTGAAGGCTGAACATCGAGTCCCGGCAGGGAAGTTACAACCTCTACCTATTCCGAGTGGAAATGGGAAGAAATAGGGATGGATTTCATCACCGGACTACCCATGACTAATAAAAAGAAGGACATGATATGGGTAATCGTGGACCGGTTGACGAAGAGCGCCCACTTCTTAGCGGTAAATCAGCAGGACAAAGGAGAGAAACTCATTGATCTTTACATCAAGGAGATCGTGAGTAAGCATGGAGTACCTAAGAAGATAGTATCGGATCGAGGATCCGTGTTCACATCAGCATTTTGGAAGCAACTCCACGAAGCTTTGGGATCCAAGTTGGATTATAGTACCGCTTATCATCCACAAACCGGTGGACAAACCGAGAGAACCAATCAGATCTTAGAAGATATGCTTAGGGCATGTGCCCTAGACTTCGGAGGATCATGGGAGGAGCACTTGCCACTAGCAGAGTTTTCATACAATAATAGCTATCAAAGCAGCATCAAGATGGCACCATTTGAAGCTCTCTATGGAAGGAAGTGTAGATCACCGATATGTTGGTATGAAGCCGGAGCAAGCAAAGAGTTCAACCCTGATTATGTCAAGGAAAAACAACAAATCATTGACATTATCAGAGACAGGCTTAAGATAGCCCAAAGTCGGCAAAAGAGTTACGCAGATCAGAAGAGGAGAACTTGGGAGCCACAAGTTGGAGACATGGTATATCTTAAGGTAAGCCCGATGAAAGGACTTCAGAGATTCGGAGTAAAAGGAAAGTTAAGCCCTAGATACATAGGACCCTTCAAGATACTGAGTCAGAATCGAGGTTTAGCCTTTGAACTGGATCTACCGGGAAGGTTAGCACAAGTTCACAATGTATTCCATGTGTCACAACTCAGAAAGTGTTTGAAGACCCCAGATGAACCAATATCACATGATGAGCTGGAATTACAACCAGACTTAACATATATCGAGAAGCCAGCCAAGATTCTTGAGGAGAGCTGGAAACAACTCAGAAATAAGGCGATCAAGTATTGCAAGATACAATGGAAGCATCATCCCGAGAGGGAAGCCACCTGGGAAAAAGAGGAAGACCTGAGGAAAACATACCCCGAGCTGTTCAGGTATTACAACCACAACTTCGGGACGAAGTTTTCTTTAAGGGGAAAGGCTGTAATATCCCGGGTTTAGAGACGATCGAGGGGTAGATTTTAGAAAGGGATGTGCATTGCATAGTAAATTCCGGGGAAATTTCGCGCTTTTAAACAAAAACTGCATCGAAGGGGAACAAGTTTCTCTCTCGACACCTTACAGGGTTAGGGTTTCGAGGGTGCGACAAACTTGCATCTCACTTAACTAGATTAGGGTTTTGAGTTGAGAGGGGAGAGTTTGAATCACCAATTTAAGTTGCATGATTGAATCCTAAGTTAAGATGGTTGATCAAGCTCAAACCAAATTTGAATTTGAATTTGAATTTCAAATTCAAACATCAAGTTATTATCTTATAATTCAAACTTGAGATAATTTAATAAACAATCTTTAATAATCAAGATATAAATAGAACAATTAATATATAAAGCTCATTAGAGAAAACTTTGAGCTTTATTGATAATCACACACATTACAATGTCATTACAATATTCATAAGTGAAATAAAAGAATAATACAACACATTACATAAATGGGAAGAATAGAAGAAAGGAAAATAAAGAAAAATTACAAGTTAATATCCTAGTCTAAATTCTACAAGATCATCTTCACTTGATCTTGTATATGATGAATTCCATGTCCATTTTGCTCAATTGATTGATCCCTGCACAAATCACAAGCCAAAAAGAGATTAAGCCAAGTGGCAAAGCCACTTGGCAGGTTAACAAATCAAATGAAAATGGAGAGGATATGATCAGATCGCCGAGCTGATCCTCTCCAAGACCAAGTTCCGAGCATCGAGTGCACACACACATGGCCACGCTCACACGCCAGGCTGTGTGCATGCTCAACAACACACACAGACCAGGGAGAGTCACCAAGATGACCAGGCCAAGCCGTCGACCGAGAGAGCCAACAAGAGGATCATATAAAACCTTTTCACAGCCGAAACCCTAGCCAGTCTCATCGGCAAGCATCTCCAAAGAGTAAGAACACCAAGAACGCTAGAACAGGAAGAACAGCCAGAGCTGTTCAACCATCATCCTAAGATCACCACCTGAACCAAACCAAGATTCACAAGCTTGCAAGGAGGAGAAGGGCAGGCAAACCAAAACCACCAGAAGCAATCCTCTACACCAACAACTCATTCTAGGAGCTGGAGTGAGGTATACCACACAAAGCCTGAGCAAGATCATATCTTGCTCATAAATAAGCATACAATGCATCACTGAAGCACAGAAGGGTAGAATACCCTGTGTGTGTCATCATCTGGCTACCAGGCCATTTGGTGCAAGCATAGATGGGTAAGACCACTAGGTAAACATTCTATGGGAACAACGGTTATGCAAATCCATGACATAACTAGAGGAATCCAGCCAAGAATGAAACCATAGCTAGCCTAAACCACTCACTAAGCACCTACAGCCTAGATAGGCCATCAGATTATAGACAATTACCTGTCTATATATTTTGTCAACACCAAAAGGTCACTGGAAGTCCAAGATTGGACCAAGCCAGTGAACAACTAATCCATTCCAGCCAGCCAACACAAATCATGGCAAACCACAGATAGGGGAGCAACCAGGACAGCAACACAAGTGCTGCCAGGGCCACCTCAACCCTGAGCCAGCACAAGAACCTATACCTCATTATCCATTTGGATTCAGTAAAGAGCTAGGGTACACAACTGAGAGTTGGCATCCACCTAGCCCTGTCACAATTAATTAGATGATCACAATCGCACAAGCAGCTCACATCACTTATCCACTTCAGTAAAAATTCAGGCAACACAGATAAGTGAACAAAACAAATAAATAAAAGCACCAGGACTTTGCAGTGATCCAATGGATCAGTGCAAGCAACAGCAGTTGCATAAGCCAACAACAATACACACCAGGTTAAGTCTGTGTGATACACACACAGCACAGAGTGAGCAACAGTGAGCCACAGACACCAAGGAGCAGCTTTTACAAGCAACTGGTGATCATATGATCACCAGAAGCTTGCTAGAGCATGCTACTGCATGCTAGAACTCATTCCAAGTAATTAACACATGAACAGATAATTAAGTAACTGAACAACTGCATCACAGATAAGTGCTTCACAGGCAACCAAATAGATAATTAAATGAATATATCCAGAAGCACACCCAAGGCAGCATGAATCTCTAGATCAAGGTAAATAAGCACCACACTTGGTGCACATCATTGAAACATACAGATTAACCAGCAGTAATACCCAACCAATCTTACACAGGAAATTGAGCACAAGGGACAGCATCTCAGTGCCCTGGAACTTGCAAATTTGCAAGGTTTACACTTGGTAATCAAGCCAGGGCAGTCAAATTGAATACACTTGAGAGCCTAACAAGAGCAGTAAGCATAGAACGAGCATAGCACGGTGAGAGATTCAAGTAAGAAATGCATAAGCAGATAGCAAGTGCAATAGCACAGCCACACAGCACAGCAGCATGAGCACAAGCTAGCAAGCCGCAGCAGCAGCGCATCGGCAAGGCAAGCATCTCCACATGGAGGATGAGGCCAGTGGCCGAGCCAGATGTAGGAGAGAAGAGAGTAGCGCAGAGAGGGAGAGAAGGAGGCGAAGGAGTACTCACTGGTGGTGCGTGATGAAGGGCGCGGCCATGGCGGCCACGGCGGCACACGCCGGGGGCACGGCAGCGCCAGGCCAAGCCAAGCCACAGCAGCGCCGCAGCTACCAGCAACCACGGCGTGGCACACGGCCGCACCACGGCGCCGGGGACGCCGGCGAACGGCGGATCTTCGCGGATCCGTGCGGCCGAGGCGCGGATGCGTTGGGGAAGAGTCGAGGTGGAGCAGCGAGCGTCCAAATCGACGCGGACCACCAGGTCCGCCGTCGAGAGGCGGTCCAGATCCGCATCCGATCGTCGCCGATGATGGCCGGAGGCGGCCGGAGCATGGCGACGACGGCGGAGGCGATTTCGGTGTCGCGGGAGCCCGAAAGGGGAATTAGGGTTACGGGGTAGAGGACGACGAAGCGACTGGGTCGGTTGGACCGAGCCCACTGGGCTGGTCCAACCTAACCAGCTCGGCCGCCTGACAAGTGGGGCCGAGGGGTATTTTGGACATTTCCAAAATACCCATTTAAATAAGAATTTCCAAGAATTTTATAAAATAAAATATAACTCCAAAAAAATAAATAAAAATATGAAAATGTATCAGCATAAAATTCTCTACCTAAATAAAATATCAAAGAGAATTTTTAAAGACAAAGAAGAATAAGTCTTAATTTGATGATTTAAATAATGATTTAAATCACACATATAATTTTCAATAATAAAAATAAGTCCATTAATGCCTTTGGACTTCAAAACACCTTGACAACATTTCAAGGTTGGATTTACCCTAAATCAAGTATCCCTAAGATGTTCTTAGTATCTAACCTCTCATAAAATAACAACGACATCGGAAGGGGGGAAACAAACCCTAAAACTGGAATCATGCATAATTGCTTCTTTAACCATTGCCCTTATCGGACAATGATGCTATTTTTCAGAACAAGAGGACAAGGGTCAGTCCACACCTTCCAACTGCAGAACTTTGCAGTGTTCAGGCAAGTTCATCACTTGCTCATGTCATTTGAGTATTTCTATCAAATTACTTGCAAAGTATTATGGTTATCACTATTGCATAAAAATCAAAACCACTACTTTCATAACTATGAATATGACTATGTGGTGGGCAATGGAACCATGGATTGTGTTGATATGGTGGAGGTTCCATTGCACGGGTTTATATCCATCTAGGATTAAACAACAAATGTCGCCGAGTGATTCTTGTGCCGTAATACCCGTGTTAACCATAAGATCCGGAGTGGGACGGAGTAGTCAAAAGTGTTTCCACCTCTCGTTCATCAACGGATGCGCTTTACCGTAGACACTTGTATCCGCGGCGGCAAGCGGTGAGGCTGGGAAGCCTTAAGTCCCCACGGCACAGTCCGTAGACACTTGTCGTTCGAAGAACAAGCGGTAGGCTGGGGAAGCCTTAAGTCCCCACGGTATTGCGGTCTATGATGGGATTGTACACGGTGTCAGGAGTACGGTCGAGTCCATGATGATAGTGGGCAAGGTCCACTATGAATGCCGGGAATCGGTCTCGATCATGGATATAGGGTAGGACAATCTTACAAAAGGGTGGGTGTTCGAGGTAGCGGAGGAACATGATTGGCTAGACCTTATACCGGGCCTCACACCGAAGGAAGTGTGGACGGGAAAGCTGCCCGGTTGGCACCAAGGTTAAGATCTCTTATGGGTAAAGCAACACACCTCTGCAGAGTGTAAAGAATCGTGACCTGTCACTCCTCGTTCCGGGATTGAGGAACTGCGAACGCGGCCGGAAAGGAGCTCCATGAAGTTCTAGTAAACCGGTGAAGGCCGACGGACATAGCTCTTTGAAATAAAAGCAATCTCTTGAAGAAATGTTTACCAAAACTTGCATTGGTATTAGACTTTCTGGTCTAATATCGTAGCTAGTGCATTAAACACCTCTTATCTATAATGAACTTGTTGAGTACGCTCGTACTCATACCACTCTTAAATCCCATGCTTAGATTGTCCGAACCGTCTGGAGGAGGACTACGACAACAATGAAGGAGCCGAGGTTATCGGCTATGATGCACCTGACCTCTCAGGAGGAGTTGAAGGCGTAGACTACATCATCGTCTACGGATCCGGAGAGGCTTCCGGAGAAGAACAAGCCTAGAGATATCTGAGAAGTAGTAGTAGTCGAGCAGCACAAACTCTTACCATGTGGCTGCTCGATTAAATAAATGTTTGTTTAATGAGACAATGGTATTGTAAGTTAAGTTGGGTTCACCTCGAACCCAGGAGATATCCTCTTAGGACCCAAGAGGAGCTCCGAGACGACTTGTGTATATGTATTGTAATAATATGTGAATGAGTTATGGACCTTGCTATGTTCTGTTGTACTACTCTGAGGGATGTGATATTTGCGGAATGGTACTTCGCGAATGTTATATCAACGACTGGCATACTACAACATGCAGTGGTATGCAGGGTCACCACACCCACGTTAGAAAGTCCGCTGGACTATAAATATGTACCTAGGGTTTATGGAATAAACAACAACCAACGTTCAACCACAAACAAATCTCGGCGCATCGCCAACTCCTTCGTCTCGAGGGTTTCTACCGGTAAGCACCATGCTGCCTAGATCGCATCTTGCGATCTAGGCAGCACAAGCCTGCCCACGTTGTTCATGCGTTGCTCGTATCGAAGCCTTTTTGATGGCGAGCAACGTAGTTATCTTAGACATGTTAGGGTTAGCATTGTTCTTCGTATCATATTCTGTCGTAGTGCAACCCTTGCATGTCTAGCCGCCCCTACACCTATCTTAGGTGTAGGGGCGGCACCCCGCTTGATCATAGTTTAGTAGATCTGATCCGTTACGGTTGCTCCTTGTTTCATCAAGGATTAGTTTAATATCCGCAATAGTTAGGCCTTACAAAGGGTTGGAGGATCCAGCGGCGTGTAGGGTGGCGTTTGCTAGCCCTAGAAAGGATGTTCCGGGGATCAACCTCGTGTTGGTTTTTAGGCCCTGTCTAGGATCGGCTTACGGTCACCGTGCGCGAGCGCGAGGCCCAATCGTGAGTAGGATGATCCGATTATGCGGTGAAAACCCTAAGTCGTCGTAGATCTCATTAGCTTTACCTTGATCAAGCAGGACCACCATATATTCGGACACCTCGTCCGAATCATGGGTGGATCGGCTCTTTGAGCCGATTCACGAGATAACCCGAGAGCCGATCGAGGCTCGTATTTAACGTTTACGTGTGTGCCCTGCAGGAAACTAAGCGAGGCATCATCCACACCTTCCCGACCGGGTATAGGTCGGGTGGCACGCCCTTGCGGTTGGCATCGGCGCGTGCGACCAGGAGGCTTTGCGGGCCGTCGCTCTGAGGGACTGGGGCCAGCCGCAGCCCTAGTTGTTCCCGGCTCTACCGTGTTGCCCGTCTCTGCCCGCCAGGGGGTTTCTGACGTCAACACGACCTCGCCGCGGAGGAGCAGCACGCCACGCGCGCGTCGTGGAGCAGCAGCTGGAGAAGCACGCCACGCCGCCCTCGACCGTTGACGTCGTTGCCGCATCCTTCCAAGGTAGCCAGTGCCGCTGATGCCCCTGCTCCTCTTGCTGCTCGGTGTTAACTGCTTGCTGCTGCTCCCCCTCCTCTGTAATTGCTCAACCATGTTCAACCATGTTCAACCATGTTCCTTCACTTACAGTGAATTTATAATATGCACACTACTAATAATTTTGCAGTAGTATTCAACTAAATCCTAATTCAACTAAACTGCAAGTTAATTCAACTTAAAGATGATTGCCCTTGCGGTACTTTTTGCTTGCTTGCTTGATGTTGTTGGTAGCTTGCTGCTGCTACTAGCTACTTGCATGCTCGAGCTGCTGCAAGAAAGAAGAAAGCAAAAATACTGAAGATAAGAAAAAATTAAACAATATGGTACACATGTAGTGTTGCTGCTATGTGCTTGCTAGCTTGCTACTGCTAGTGTATCCATCTACTGACATCTACTGCATATAATTTAGATGCTAAAAATTTCCTAGTCAGAGAGCAAAAGAAAAGCTTGCTAGGTGTTGTTGCTCCTAGCTTTCTGGCTGCTAGGTTGCTCGCTAGGTGCTCGTCGTTAGGTGTCTGCTGCTATTAGGTGCTCGCTGCTAGAAATGAGAGAACCTTGGGTAGCACATTGTTCGAGTAGACACTGTGGGTACCATGTTTAGAGTTCAATACTCGCTAGCATTACATTAGGAGGATATAATTTTACATTAATATATCAAGCAGTATTGAGTGATTATTGAACTTGTATTCCACTATAAGAAAATAGGAGGAAAAGTTGAAACCATTCTTGAATGTGGGCATGTTCATATCTAGTTCTGTGGTTCTGTTCATAAAAATAGCACACTTGCTTCATTTGGCTGATCAAAGAAATTCATGGTAAATAGCACTCCTACTGCTGTTAAGCTAGTATGTAGAGAGTCAGAGAGCAGAGCTAGGTTGCTGCTTGCTAGGGTTGTAAAATTGGGTATTTTTTGCTTGCTGCTGCTGCTAGGTTGTTAGCTTGCTTGCTGCTGCTGCTAGGCTGTTAGGTTGCTATTAGTTGCTAGGTTGATTGGTGCTGCTGCTAGGCTGTTAGGTTGCTATTAGTTGCTAGGTTGATTGGTGCTGCTGCTAGGTTGATTGGTGCTGCTGCTAGGCTGTTAGGTTGTTGTTAGTTGCTAGGTTTTAGATGCTTCTTAGGTGCTGTTGCTGTTAGGTTGTTGCTTACGTGTTGCTGCTGTTAGATGTTGCTTAGGTGTTGCTGCTGCTGTTAGGTTCACAATTGTTGCTGCTGCTTAGGAGCAGTAGTGTTTAGGTGCTTAGGAGCAGTAGTGCTTAGGAGCAGTAGTGTTTAGGAGCAGTAGTGTTTAGGTGCAAGATATTTAGTTGGTACTTGAGAGAAATTTCTTTTATTTATTTACGACTTCCAGTAACCTTCATAGCTTCTTTGTTTAGGTGCTCCAGTGGCTGCAACCTCGTCGGCACCCTTCATCGACTTGGAGGCGAACCTGCTCAAGCGTCGTCGTCTTCTTCCCGGAGCGTCGTCGTCTTCTTCCGGTGTCGGACCTGCTCAATTGTTATTGCTGCTGCTGGTAATTGCTTCAGGCCTTCTACTTGCGCTGCTATAGCTTGCTGCTAGCTACTGCTAGCTTGCTGCTGCTGCTAGCTAGCTTGCTGCTGCTACTAGGTGTTGTTGGATGGTGGTACTGGCTGCTCAGCTGGTCGATATGTGCTATGGTGCTCAATTAGTGTACATGTGCTATGGTGCTCAGCTGGATTTTTTGGTGTATATGTGCCATGGTGCTCAGCTGGTGGATTGTTTTGCATTATCGCCGAAATGTTGATTCATTTCCGTTTCGGCGAAAATGGGGCACTCATATGTCCATAAATTAGCATAGGTCATGCCTGATGTCTACGGGAGCTTCTATTCTTGTAGACAGTGTTGGGCCTCCAAGAGCAGAGGTTTGTAGAACAGCAGCAAGTTTCCCTTAAGTGGATACCCAAGGTTTATCGAACTCAGGGAGGAAGAGGTCAAAGATATCCCTCTCATGCAACCCTGCAACCACAAAGCAAGAAGTCTCTTGTGTCCCCAACACACCTAATAGGTGCACTAGTTCGGCGAAGAGATAGTGAAATACAGGTGGTATAAATAAGTATGAGCAGTAGCAACGGTGCCGAGAAAAGTGCTTGGCGTGTAGTTGATGGTGGTGGTATTGCAGCAGTAATGCTGATAGCAGCAGTAATGCTTAGCGAGTAAAGATAGTAAACAAGCAGTAGTAACTCAGCAGTATTTAGGAACAAGGCCTAGGGATTACACTTTCACTAGTGGACACTCTCAACATTGATCACATAACGAGAATAGATAAATGCATACTCTACACTTTTGTTGGATGATGAACACATTGCGTAGGATTACACGAACCCTCAATGCCGGAGTTAACAAGCTCCACAATAATGCTCATGTTTAAGTAACCTTTAGTGTAAGATAGATCAACAGCTACTAAACCAAGTACTAGCATAGCATGCACACTTTGTCACCTTCATGCATATGTAGGAGGAATAGATCACATCAATATTATCATAGCAATAGTTAACTCCATAATCTACAAGAGATCATGATCATAGCATAAACCAAGTACTAACACGGTGCACGCACTTGTCACCTTTGCACACATGCGGGAGGAATAAAACTACTTTAATAACACATTGCTAGAGTAGCACATGGATAAATTGTGATACAAACATGCTGCAATCATAAAGAGATATAAATAAGCACCTCACTATGCCATTCAAGTGAGTAAGTGATACTGTGAAATCTAGCCTAAGAGACCCACACGGTGCACACCTTGTCACCTTTACACACGTGGGACGAGGAGTCTCCGGAGATCACATAAGTAAAACTCACTTGACTAGCATAATGACATCTAGATTACAAGCATCATCATATGAATCTCAATCATGTAAGGCAGCTCATGAGATTATTGTATTGAAACACATAGGAGAGAGATGAACCACATAGCTACCGGTACAGCCCCGAGCCTCGATGGAGAACTACTCCCTCCTCATGGGAGCAGCAGCGGTGATGAAGATGGCGGTGGAGATGGCAGCGGTGTCGATGGAGAAGCCTTCAGGGGCACTTCCCCGCTCCGGCAGCGTGCCGGAGACGGAGATCCTGTCCCCGGATCTTGGCTTCGCGATGGCGGCGGCTCGGCAGGTTTACGTGGGTTTCGTCAATTGGTATCGGGTTTTCTGATCCGGGGGCTTTATATAGGCGAAGAGGCGGCGCAGGAGGGC
>NC_061510.1:280927646-280950634 GCF_022539505.1 Lolium rigidum
TTGTTGATCCATATGCCTCAACTCATACTTTCCGGATACTTAATCCCACCTTTATAACCACCCATTTACGCGGTGGCGTTTGATGTAATCAAAGTACCTTTCCAGTATAAGTGATTTACATGATCTCATGGTCATAAGGACTAGGTAACTATGTATCGAAAGCTTATAGCAAATAACTTAATAACGTGATCTTATGCTAAGCTTAATTGGGTGTGTCCATTACATCATTCATATAATGATATAACCTTGTTATTAATAACATCCAATGTTCATGATTATGAAACTAATCATCTATTAATCAACAAGCTAGTTAAGAGGCTTACTAGGAACTCATTGTTTGTTTATGTAACACACATGTATCAATGTTTCGGTTAATACAATTATAGCATGCTATATAAACATTTATCACAAACATAAAGATATATAATAACCACTTTTATTATTGCCTCTTGGGCATATCTCCAACAGACACCACAGGGCCGCGCGGCCTGGGTGGGGCCCGCGCCGCCCTATGGTGTGGGGCCCCCGTGCCGCCTCCTGACCTACCCTTCCGCCTACTTAAAGCCTTCGTCGCGAAACCCCCACTACCGAGAGCCACGATACGGAAAACCTTACTGTGCCGCCGCCGCCAATCCCATCTCGGGGGATTCAGGAGATCGCCTCCGGCACCCTGCCGGAGAGGGGAATCATCACCGGAGGGCTCTACATCATCATGCCCGCCTCCGGATTGATGCGTGAGTAGTTCATCCTTGGACTATGGGTCCATAGCAGTAGCTAGATGGTTGTCTTCTCCGCTTGTGCTATCATTGTTTAGATCTTGTGAGCTGCCTAACATGATCAAGATCATCTATTTGTAATGCTACATGTTGTGTTTGGTGGGATCCAATGGATATAGAATATTATGTCAAGTTGATTATCAATCTATCATATATGTGTTGTTTATGTTCTTGCATGCTCTCCGTTGCTAGTAGAGGCTCTGGCCAAGTTGATACTTGTAACTCCAAGAGGGAGTATTTATGCTCGATAGTGGGTTCATGCCTCCATTTAATCTGGGACAGGTGACGGAAAGTTCTAAGGTTGTGTATGTCTCGTTGCTACTAGGGATAAAACATCGATGCTTTGTCTAAGGATATTTGTGTTGATTACATTACGCACCATACTTAATGCAATTATCTGTTGTTTACAACTTAATACTGGAGGGGTGCGGATGCTAACCCGAAGGTGGATTATTTAGGCATAGATGCATGTCTGGATAGCGGTCTATGTACTTTGTCGTAATGCCCTGATTAAATCTCATAGTAATCATCATTGATATGTATTGAATCTTTATTTGTCAATTGCCCACCTGTAATTTGTTCGCCCAGCATGTTAGTTATCTTATTGGAGAGACACCACTAGTGAACTGTGGACCCTGGTCCATCCTTTTACATCTGAATACAATCTACTGCAATCATTTTTCTTACTGTTCTTTGCAAACAAACATCATCTTCCACTCGATACATTTAGGGTGTGTTTGGTAGACCGGGCCAACTCAGATAATTCCATCTCAACCGAGATTTTTAGAGATACATGTGTTTGTTAGCCTGGGCCAACACATCTGAGCATAGCCCACCTCATACGAAAAACGCTCCTCAGCCAAGCCGGGTTGTGAAGCTCAAATCGAGCTTCACAAGTCGGCCGAGCTGAACACATCCCGTAAAACTCCTCGGGTTCCGCGCCGGAGACCCCCGGACCCGAGCCCGCCCGCTTCTTCTCACTCATTTTCCTCTCCTCACCCGTCCCCTTTGCCCGCATGCAACCGCCGCACTGCTGGCGAAGGCCGCCGCCGCTCCCCCGGCGCAGGACGCCGCCTCCCCCGTGGCGCCGCACTGCCGGCGAAGGCTGCCGCCGCTCCCCCGGTGCAGGACGCCGCCTCCCCGTGGCGCCGCACTGCTGGCGAAGGCCGCCGCCGCTCCCCCGGCGCAGGACACCGCCTCCCCCGTGGCGCCCCTCCACTGGTGCAGGCCGCCCTTCCCCTGGCACTCCTCCCCTGGACGGTCGCCGGCGACCCCGACCGCCCCGACGCAGCCCGCCTCGACGCATAACTCCTCGTCGCCCTTCCCCTAGCCGCGCCGGTCGCCGGCCCTCGGCCCCGCCCGCCGGCCCCCGGCCCCGCCCGCCCCTCCGTTGATCGCCGCCCGCCCCTGCCCCTCCGTTGGCCGCCGGCGGCCTGGCCGCTGCTGCTCCAGGGATTCCAGGATGCATCCTGGAGATCGGATCCTCTGCATCCCTGGATCGGATCCTCTGCATCCTGGATCCGATCGATTTTTTGACTCTATTTTAGGGTCTTTTTTGCAAAAAAAAACTGCATCTTTGGAATATAGAATAAGTGTGTATTTTATGGAATATTGAATCAATGTGTATTTTGTAATGTGTGTATTTCATATTTAGATATAGTGTACTTTGTCAAAATATTGAATTTGTGCTAAGATCTCATCTCAACTCATCCATGTGCTACCAAACAACATCTCACCTCAACTTATCCCAACTCATACATGTGATACCAAACAACATCTTATCTCATTCCAACTTGGTTAGGGTCATCATGTATGAGAAGAGATAGTCATTCTCGGTTGACCCGGGCTACCAAACACACCCTTAATCCTTTGTTTTCAGCAAGCCGGTGAGATTAACAACCTCACTGTTACGTTGGGGCAAAGTATCTTGATTGTGTTGTGCAGGTTCCACGTTGGCGCCGGTTTCACTGGTGTTGCGCCGCACTACACTCCTCCACCAACAACCTTCACGTGCTTCTTGGCTCCTACTGGTTCGATAACCTTGGTTTCATACTGAGGGAAACTTGCTTCTATACGCATCATACCTTCCACTTGGGGTTCCCAACGGACGTGTGCTTCGCGCGTATCAGGGAGCGATTGCCATAATATGGTTGCTTTGGGTATGTAGAAATAACAAGGTTTTGAATGATAAATGTTCTTCTCTTATGCATGTCATCTACCGGTCTACGGCTTTGCTCCGTTTATGGTCTCCGCTCCAGCGCCTGGAGGACCGCAACCTCTTTACGGAGGTGTCTTCATGGTTACAGGAAACGGTCAAGGAGTTTATTACCCAACATGGATGGCTACATAATCGTTAAATCTTGCCTCCTATGGCTGTTTTGAATGACTAGTTGTGTTTTTCCATTCCAATCTTTTGTAGTGACTTTTTTTATTCTGAATATTTGGATGGCTGTGTGCATCTTAGTTATGCAGAGGCTAGGTATATTGCTTAAACATTTGAGCAATAAAGCACTCTTTATCGAGAGAAAAACTACCACCATCTCTAGTAACTCGTAGACGGCGAGAAATGTTTTCCGAAAAGTAAGATGAAGATCAGACCTAGCGTTTTCACCTTGGAGCTCAAGACTCAGTACTCGAAACACACACATCCGAATCAAGAACATGTGTTTTCCACCCGGGCTTGTTGATCCAGGGAAATTTCAACAATAACACACGCACAACCCAAACACGAACATCCCCACGCGACCGATAGCCATGGGCTTTTTTGGTTGCCTGGGCCTAATTCGTGCATCACTGCGCCAATGAGATGGGCTCATCTACGTCTCGCGAACGGGTCATGGGCCATACAACGCGTGTCGTTTGGTAGCCTGGGCGGCCTTTTCTGCACTGGAGAGGGAAGTCAGACCCTATTGTTTGGGTGCCTGCACAGGCTGCTTTCTTCCCTGCTCGTGCAGCCTACACCCTGTTTGGTTGCAGATATTTGTGTGATGTGGTAACCCCTTCCCTTAGATTGCGGTTACCTAGTACTGTTAACTGAATAACAACACATTCATCTAGATTCAGCTCATCAAAAGGTGCTGGTAATACGCAACAAGTACTTACCCTACTAGGCGATGCATCACGAGCGAAGCAATATACTTCGTGATGCATCACAGGTTCATCACACGAGGGGTTAGTATATACCACCTCGAACAAGGTCATCATTACAGACCGGGGATCAGGTTCAATCAAGTTCTACCTAATGGAGGGATACGAGAGCACCTCCCAAAATCAGCAGATCATGACGAAGGAAGCAGAAGCACTAAGCAGGAAACTGCTTGTGAAGCCAGGTCCTAAGCCAGCTCCTCCGCTGGCTGCAGCTTACGGTACTCGACATACTCTTCTTCGTTGTATACAATGAAGTCGATTGCCCTGACCAGCAAGTTAGGTTGGAACAGTTGCACCCTGCAGACAAACCAGGGCGTGAAGATCGTCTTCATCTGAGCATAGTTCGTGATCGGGGTACCGACGTCCTGACGATGCCTCGGGTAGCGCTGCAATCTAGTAGGAACAACTGTTAGTGCGGATGACAATGACATACTTGTAGATCTATGAAGGAACTCAGTGAGGCTTACTACCTGGATGTACTCATCTGCCGTCTCTTCATCAGCAGCATAGAAGCATCAACCATCTTCGCTCCAGGCTAGAGTGTGATCGGATTTCATCTTGAGTACGACACTCCACTTGGTCCTCTAGTTTCTGATGTGGTTGTAGATCTGAAGAGTGGTCACATGTATGCCAACGAATGCAAGAACATCAGCATCTACCTTCTTCATCAGCTCCTCTTTGAATCCCATGTTAAAAGAGACGCCACTATGGATGAGCTAAACCAACCGGTTCAGCACAAACTCTGAAAGCTCAGGTTTCCAAACCATGGCAGATTTTTTTGAAAACAGACAACGATGACCATTGATAGTAGGAGCAGAAAGATCATGGGAGCACAATGGTATGATCGCCTATATGACAAACAAAAGCACATCAAAGAACTACCTCTACCACATCCTTAAGCACTATCACATCAATGAACTACTACTACCACATCCACATCCTTAAGCACTAGCACATCAATGAACTACCATTACCACATCCACATCCTTAAGCAGTACCACATCAATGAACAACAAGAAAAGAAAAAGAAACCTTACAGTCAGAGGAGCCACACGCATCACCGTCGGGGAAGCAGGGGACCCTGGCGAAGATGCAGGCAGCACCACTGTCCCAGTGGAAGAGTCAGATGCAACGGCGAAAACCGTCTTCATGGTAGAGTCATATGCAACCTGGACAACCTCGGCAACCTCACCGACGACGAAGGAATGACCTACAATGGATTCGTTCAGACCCCCCTGTGTACCCAAAATATCTAGATCTAAGGCTAGGGTTTGCAGAAGCTTACCACAACCGAAGTCATTGACGGAGAGGAAGAAGACAACCATCCGCGGCCAGCAGCCGCCGCCACAGCCACCGTCGCCGCCGCAAACCTCGCCGACCGTGCGGTGAGGAAGAGCCGGCCATGTCGCTAGATCGGGAAGGGTGGATGAGCTCGAAATTGGGGGAATGGGAGATTTGGATTTGGTGGTGAGAGAGCTGCCCCTATATACGGTGGCGAAATTTGGAGCGCGGTGACCAAATTCATCCCGCCGAGATTTCACCATCCCGCGCTAGCTCGCGCCATCTCCCACGGTGGCTCTGCGAGAACTCAACGTTGTCGACTTTTGCGGAGACGAGGGTGGCTGCTAGAAACGGACGATGCGGGCGTTCCTTCAGGGCCTAGCCAGAGGGTGCTTTGAGAACCGGTTCCTGCAACAACGCGAGCAAGTCCAGGTAACAAATCAGACCGAAAATTGCTGGTCCGATGCGAGTCAAGGCGAGGACAGACTACCAAACGCGCCCCATGGCTACAACAGCTGCACATATCGTCACTACAGGACGTCCGAACTAGTACCGATGCCACACATACAATGCGCTACAATATTTTGCCGTACAATCCACCAGGTTCCTTAGCACCACTTGGTCGTTACCACGTTGACAAACACTATTGCCCCAGCACCTCACATTGTTCAATTGTTGATATGTTGGGCCCCGTCGCCACCCCCGTCGACCCCGTTGGCTTGCCTCATGGTGGCGGTGACAAGGTGAGAAATCTAAGGAGAGAATGTGGAGACACCCCGGCTATGAATTCTAGAATTTACTCGTTTTAAATTTACATGAGTTAGAAAATTTACTTGAGCTAGGCTGAAATTTTCTCATTCCGGCTCGGCCAACCAAATTTACATGTGAATCTTATCTTTCATCCATTTTATTTATTGTAATAAGTCTTTTTCCTTTTATGGTAAACTGCCATCTAATGACATAGGATCCCGCGGTAAAGATGCAGCAGCTGTGGACGGAGACGTAGCAACCATGGACGCAGACATTGAGGACGACACGTTGTTCTACACCTAGCCGACGCAACAGCCAAGGGCAGTGTACTTTAATGACGAGGAGAGATTACTTACAGGAGGTCGAGGACACGTTGAAGCCTGGTCAAGCCATGGCTATCGGTGCCAGGCGTTGGGGTTGCCAAGTAGAAGGGAGAGAGTCATAGGACCTCCAGCTTCACCGACAAGGAGGACGAAGTGATCTACATGTCTTGGCTCGCCGTTAGCCAAGACTCAATAAATAGTGCCCAGCAAAAAGGCTAAGCAAATTGGCGCAAGGTTAGCCAAGATTACAATGAGAGGAAACTTCACAATCCCTTCAACATCATCAACACTCGCAATTAGAAATCCAACAAAAAAAAGATGAGCCTACATCAAGTAAGAGACCAACAAGTTCTGCAATCGAGCATGTCCTTACCCACCCGGAGAGCGGCACGCGCGTTATTGCAGTGGTAAGGGCACGTGAATCTTCATTGCATCTATGTATATATCTTGTCAAATTCTAACAATTTGCAGGTGCCTTGGGCCTTGGAGTTTTTCAAGGACAAATGAAAAAAGGGCTTTCACATGCTCCATTGTTGAAACCGGTTGAAGGAGGCTCCCAAGTGGAAGATAGGATGACGGCCTACAAGGAAGCCCTCAACAATGGCACGACTAAGGTTCTCCTTGTTGGTGAAGACGATGCCCCTGGCCAGAATGCGCGTCCATCTCGTCCCGGGGGGGGGGGGGGGGGGGGGCAAAATCCACCAAGGTCGATCTCACCTGCGAAGTTTCATCCCTTGCCTTGAGCGAGAGGTTGGAGAAGATGCTGACCGCCTCTCAAAACCTAATGGCCAAGCGGGACGAGAAGAAGCGGTTGAAGGAGGCCTCACCTGCTCGCCAAAGAGGCTATAGAGGTGCAAAGACTTAACACCGAGGCCAAGTGTCAGGCGCATGACACCGGGATAATGCTCGCTGACTTGAGCAACATGGATAACGACCAACGCTCATGGTTTGATAAGAAGCGAGCCGAGATCCGCCAACGGGACGCCTGACCCCGGGCCTACATCGTGAGCACTTGTGCCCCTTTTGATTAATTTCGTATTGTCCTATGGCCATTGTGTAATGAACTATATTAGGCGTAATTCGTGGCATTGATGCCACAATTTAAATGGTCTAAATATGGCTTGAATTGATGCTTTAATTAATCAATTTTAGATAGAAAAGATAGACAGGCTGGGTCGAACCAAATGCATCGGGCCACTGGGAAATTCCCCAGACCGAAACGGTCAATCGTGGCCCAAACCTATTTAAACCTATTTCGGCGTCCGTTTTAGATCGGGCTAATAGAGGATTTGGCGTTTGTGGGATTATCTCACGGAAAATCTAGTAGCTTAGAGCATCTCTACCGGCGGCTCCGATAGCTATTTGGAGGTCGGTGTGGTTTTTGGGCTCACACATCGGCGCATCTCAAAAAGCGCCGGTAAGGTTTCGAGCCTAATAGAAGCGCCAGCAACCCCGTGCCGGCCGCTTCTCGAAGGGCACGAATCGGACGTGCCGGCGCCTCGCGGCACGTCGGTTTTCACTGGTGGAGCCACCTTGGCAGTGACTCAACGACCGGCGGCATCATAATTGCGACGCCTCGGCTGTTGTGCGGCCGGCCGCCGATGAAACCATCGGTCCACGCGCAGACGCCATCGTAAATGCGACGCCTCGGCTGCTGTGCGGCTAGTTGGCACAGCTTATTAGTATGTCCTCCACCGCGCTATCCTTGTACACTCCACCGCAGCCGCGCTATCCTCTCCTCTCCACCACCACCGCCATGCTATCCTATCCCCTCCACCACCGCCACATTCCTCTGCAGAACAGTGTCACGACGGCTGCATACGACTATTCGATGCTTGGCCGTAACGGCCACACGCCGCCATCGATGCCGCAGCTACAACCCGACGCCGAGATCGACTTCAACTCCGACGACTCTAGCGACTCCCTTTCGACGAGTGGGACGAGGCGTACATAGCAGACACAGAAGCTAAGGCGACGGAGGAGGCGGCTCTGTGGGGTGAGTAGCAGCAGGTCCCCGGTGACCCGAAGCAGGCGGTGATCCTAGCCTCCTTCAACACGCAGTGCTTCCGGAGGTTGAAGGAGGAAGAGCAGGAGTTCTTCAACGATGCCAACTTCGACCACGCCGTCGAGATCTCGCGCCAGCGGGCGGCCACACAGGAGGCGGGACGTCTTCTCATGGTGGCCGAGTGCCAAAATCTCCTTGAGCTCAACGCTCAGCGCCTGGCCGAGGCGGCCGCCCGTGACTAAGCGAGGCTCGCCCAGAACGAGGCGTCTCGCGAGTGGCTTGCGTCTCTGAGGGGGCAGCACCGTCGGCAAGCTCCAGCGTCGGCAGCGGCCATGCTCCACCGTCAGATGCGCGAAGCAAGGGCGGAGAGGCGGGAACGAACGCAGGCGGCAAAGGGAAAGAACGACGACGAGGCAGACCCATCGCACGGCCCAACCGACGGCCAGTAGATTAGGATTCGGTCTAATTTGAAGTTTAAATTTCATTATGTTTAAATTCGAGTCACTTTTGTATAAAACTAGTCTAAATTCGTATGAATTTTGTTTTTAAAATAACTTTTAGATTTGAATTTTTAGGACTGCCATATGGAAAGCGCCGGTGCCAGCGTCCTGCCGGCGCCTATTTAGGGGCGACGGTGGAGATGCTCTTAGACTGCTCATAGTGGGAGTAACATAGCTAGTAACATCACACATCTCAAGGCATTTTGGTGATATGACATGCCAATAAATGAAGAAAAGAGAGTAATGTGCCAACTAGCTATGTTACCATAACATTACACACCCCAAGGGAAGATGAGTCTACAACATAATAAATAACATAATGCATGACACCACATATAAGTTACATACCCACTACGGATGCCAATAACATGGCATATGTTACTAGTCTAAGTTACTCCCCACTATGACCAGCCTTACCAAACAAGACGTGAAAACGAACTTCTTTGAAAAGCAATGCAATGCAATGCGGATTGGACCGGGGTTCGGCTGGCGCTCCACCCGCGCCACCCGACCAACTCCCGCTTCCGGCACGCGTGGCGCGGCGACAGCTCGCGTCGCATGCGTACGTAGCAGGTCAAGTGGAAGCTCGTGGAAGCGGGAAGAGGACGACATTTAAGAGCCAGAGAACAGGGCTCGTGATGCGGCGTGTTCGCGTGCACGGCTGTTACATGTTTGACCGTATCTGTAGGAGCAGCCAGTAGCTCTTAGGCTCTTAGCACCTAGCAGGCTACCTGAATCCCCGATCGTTGATGCACACGGGCGTTCGCGTTCAGACGCGCGATTTACACAAAAATAACCTTTTACTAAAACTATAGCACAAACTGACCCTTCGACGAAACTATTTCCCCCATCTAACTCTTTTGTGTGGCGTCACCTACGTCGGCACCACACCTCACAGTGTGGCGCCCCTGCCGGCGCCAGGCGATTTACACAAAAATAACCATTTTCTGAAACTATAGCACAGACTGACCCTCCGGGCAAACTATTTCACACATCTAACCCTTTTGTGTGGCGCTCCTCACAAGGGCGCCACACCTCACTGTGTGGCGCCTTTGAGGCCGGCGCCACTCTCCCATCCGACGTGGCGCCATCGACGCTGAGGTGTGCTCGAGTCTGACGTGGCTGGATGTGTGGCGCCGCTCTCGCCGGCGCCACACTTTGAAAGTGTGGCGCCTGTGGCAAGGGCGCCACACATCCTGTTATGTGTGGCCGCGCGAGCCTGCCCCAGCCCGACCCTGCCATTCTCCTCTCTCTGTTCTTCTTCCCTCAAGAAAGGCGGACGACTCTCTCTCCCCCCCTCAAATCCCTACTCAAATCTGTTGAATTTCGTCAGATCTGCCCGTGGGATCGTTCCCAACCCGTTCCTTGAGGTAATCTCCTCCGTTCCCCTTCTTTTCATCCATTGATTTTGTGTATTTGGTTGAATCGACATGTGAAACCCTAGATGTGGATTTGGTTGATTTGATGGTTGAGATGGATTTGGTTGGATGTTAGGTTTGTTGAAGTAGGAGAAATGGTAGTGTGCTAGTTTGTATGGGTAGATTATGTTGATTATGGTAACTAATGAACACATGTGTGTATGTGTTGTTGGCATTATGCTAGGGGGATGGAAAGAATTGTCCATGTTCATCATGTGGACAAGGATGCTTTTCTTGAAGGGAAACATAGAGCCGGACCCGGAAGAGGTTGACTTGGTGTTTGACCTTAGCCCTAGCTTTGCGGAGGTGGTAGCACAAATGAGGGTTGAGTTGAATTGGAATGAGCCAAATGATGGTGTTGAGCTAGAGGGAAGGCATAATGTGGGGTTTGGAATGCACACCCGTTGGAAGACAATGCAGATCAACTCGGAGCAACGTTGGTTCGTGTACAGGGAGACGGTGGCCGGGTCACAAGACAAGGCTTTGGAGTTGTTTGCAACCAAGACGGTTGATGCTCGTATCGAGCTTGACCTTGATACGTCTCCAACGTATCGATAATTTCTTGTGTTCCATGCCACATTATTGATGTTATCTACATGTTTTATGCACACTTTATGTCATATTCGTGCATTTTCTGGAACTAACCTATTAACAAGATGCCGAAGTGCCGATTCTTGTTTTCTGCTGTTTTTGGTTTAAGAAATCCTAGTAAAAAAATATTCTCGGAATTGGACGAAATAAAAGCCCGGAGGCCTATTTTCTCACGAAGCTTCCGAAGACCGAAGACGAGACGAAGAGGGGCCACGAGGGGCCACACCCTAGGGCGGCGCGGCCCCCTTGGCCGCGCGGCCCCGTGGTGTGGGGCCCTCGTGCCGCCTCTTGACCTACCCTTCCGCCTACTTAAAGCCTCCGTGACGAAACCCCCGGTACCGAGAGCCACGATACGGAAAACCTTACCGAGACGCCGTCGCCGCCGATCCCATCTCGGGGATCCTCGGAGATCGCCTCCGGCACCCTGCCGGAGAGGGGAATCATCTCCTGGAGGACTCTACGCCGCCATGGTCGCCTCCGGAGTGATGAGTGAGTAGTCTACCCCTGGACTATGGGTCCATAGCAGTAGCTAGATGGTTGTCTTCTCCCCATTGTGCTATCATTGTCGGATCTTGTGAGCTGCCTATCATGATCAAGATCATCTATATGTAATTCTATATGTTGCGTTTGTTGGGATCCGATGAATAGAGAATACTTGTTATGTTGATTATCAAAGTTATGCTTATGTGTTGTTTATGATCTTGCATGCTCTCCGTTATTAGTAGATGCTCTGGCCAAGTAGATGCTTTTAACTCCAAGAGGGAGTACTTATGCTCGATAGTGGGTTCATGCCTCGCATTGACACTGGGACAGGTGACGAAAGTTCTAAGGTTGTGTTGTGCTTCGTTGCCACTAGGGATAAAACATTGATGCTATGTCTAAGGATGTAGTTGTTGATTACATTACGCACCATACTTAATGCAATTGTCCGTTGCTTTGCAACTTAATACTCGGAGGGGTTCGGATGATAACTTCGAAGGTGGACTTTTTAGGCATAGATGCGAGTTGGATGGCGGTCTATGTACTTTGTCGTAATGCCCAATTAAATCTCACTATACTCATCATGATATGTATGTGCATTGTTATGCTCTCTTTATTTGTCAATTGCCCAACCGTAATTTGTTCACCCAACATGCTGTTCGTCTTATGGGAGAGACACCTCTAGTGAACTGTGGACCCCGGTCCAATTCTCTTTACTCGAAATACAATCTACTGCAATACTTGTTTTTACCGTTTTCTCGCAAACAATCATCTTCCACACAATACGGTTAATCCTTTGTTACAGCAAGCCGGTGAGATTGACAACCTCATCTGTTTCGTTGGGGCAAAGTACTTTGGTTGTGTTGTGCGGGTTCCACGTTGGCGCCGGAATCCCTCGGTGTTGCGCCGCACTACATCTCGCCGCCATCAACCTTCAACGTGCTTCTTGGCTCCTCCTGGTTCGATAAACCTTGGTTTCTTTCGAGGGAAAACTTGCTGCCGTGCGCATCATACCTTCCTCTTGGGGTTGCCCAACGAACGTGTGAAATACACGCCATCAAGCTCTTTTCCGGCGCCGTTGCCGGTGAGATCAAGACACGCTCGCAAGGGAGTCTCCACTTCTCAATCTCTTTACTTTGTTTTTGTCTTGCTTAGTTTTATTTACTACTTTGTTTGCTGCACTAAATCAAAATACAAAAAAATTAGTTGCTAGTTTTACTTTATTTGCTATCTTGTTTGCTATATCGAAAACACACAAAAAATTAGTTTACTTGCATTTACTTTATCTAGTTTACTTTATTGTCTTGCACTCTATATTAAAAATACAAAAAAATTTAGTTACTTTTGTTACCATGTCTAGCTCTGAACCTGTTACTTCTTCGCTCTGAAGAATTAGTTTTCACTTTTAAACAAGGAGATGATGAGAGTTTTAAGGATGCTTGGTCTAGAATTTTTACTTCTTATTGTAAAGCTGAACCTCAAATGACTCTAAGTTTGCTCCTTAGTAATTTTTATTTTGGTCTCATGGTTCGCTATAGATATGCTTTGGATACTTTAGTGGGAGGAGATTTCCTTCATTGCAATGGGGATCAAGCTTTTAATGCCATAAAGAAGTTGGTTGCATCATATGATTTAGCTAATAACTTTGATTCAGTCCTCGCTAGCATATATAATAGATTAAATACTCTGGAGATAAGTACATCTCGCTTGAATGATAACTATTGCCACGTTCGTAATCGTCTTGAACAAGTTTTAGTGAACTCTAAACTCTCATTGTGGGATCCTGCTGTTAAAATTGCTATCGGTGATCGAACCCTCCATGCCTACTGTGATATTATGTATGAATTTTGCCTTATGCCCGAAAGTATTTATAAATCTTTGAAACTTTGGGGAGTTGAGGAAGGAGGAGAAGAGATAACTCTCATTGATAACTCTACTATAATCCCTAAAGGAATAGCCGCAGGTGTGCATACAACTATTTGTGGAAGAACAATATCTATTGATTATCTTGTTGTTGAAACAGGAAAACTCACACTCGGAAGATCCCTGCTTGAAACTATTGGGAGCGATCATTGATGTTGGAGAAGGCACTTTGAAATTCACCTCTATACCGGAAGAAACTCGTATATTTACTAAACCAAAGGGAAAGAAAAACAATAAGAAAGGTAAGGGTAAAGCCCAAGGTAATGTTGATGCTCCACCCCTTGATAATACTTGATACACACTTTCTGCGCCTAGCTGAAAGGCGTTAAACAAAAGCGCTTATGGGAGACAACCCATGTTTTTACCTACAGTACTTTGTTTTTATTTTGTGTCTTGGAAGTTGTTTACTACTGTAGCAACCTCTCCTTATCTTAGTTTTGAGTTTTGTTGTGCCAAGTTAAGCCGTTGATAGAAAAGTAAGTACTAGATTTGGATTACTGCGCAGTTCCAGATTTCTTTGCTGTCACGAATCTGGGTCTATCTCCCTGTAGGTAGCTCAGAAAATTACGCCAATTTACGAGCATGATCCTCAGATATGTACGCAACTTTCATTCAATTTGAGCATTTTAGTTTGAGCAAGTCTGGTGCCATTTTAAAATTCGTCAATACGAACTGTTCGTTTTGACAGATTCTGCCTTTTATTTCGCATTGCCTCTTTCGCTATGTTGGATGAATTTCTTTGATCCACTAATGTCCAGTAGCATTATGCAATGTCCAGAAGTGTTAAGAATGATTGTGTCACCTCTGAATATGTCAATTTATATTGTGCACTAACCCTCTAATGAGTTGTTTCGAGTTTGGTGTGGAGGAAGTTTTCAAGGGTCAAGAGAGGAGTATGATGCAACGTGATCAAGGAGAGTGAAAGCTCTAAGCTTGGGGATGCACCCCGTGGTTCACCCCTGCATATATCAAGAAGACTCAAGCGTCTAAGCTTGGGGATGCCCAAGGCATCCCCTTCTTCATCAACAAATTATCGAGTTCCTCCCACGAAACTACATTTTTATTCGGCCACATCTTATGTGCTTTTTCTTGGAGCGTCGGTTTGTTTTTGTTTTTGTTTTGTTTGAACAAAATGGATCCTAGCATTCACTTTATGGGAGAGATACACACTCCGCTGTAGCATATGGACAAATATGTCCTTGGTTTCTACTCATAGTATTCATGGCGAAGTTTCTCCTTCGTTAAATTGTTATATGGTTGGAATTGGAAAATGATACATGTAGTAATTGCTAAAAATGTCTTGGGTAATGTGATACTTGGCAATTGTTGTGCTCATGTTTAAGCTCTTGCATCATATGCTTTGCACCCATTAATGAAGAAATACATAGAGCATGCTAAAATTTGGTTTGCATATTTGGTTTCTCTAAGGTCTAGATAATTTCTAGTATTGAGTTTGAACAACAAGGAAGACGGTGTAGAGTCTTATAATGTTTTCAATATGTCTTTTATGTGAGTTTTGCTGCACCGGTTCATACTTGTGTTTGTTTCAAATAAGCCTTGCTAGCCTAAACCTTGTATCGAGAGGGAATACTTCTCATGCATCCAAAATACTTGAGCCAACCACTATGCCATTTGTGTCCACCATACCTACCTATACTACATGGTATTTTCCCGCCATTCCAAAGTAAATTGCTTGAGTGCTACCTTTAAAATTCCATCATTCACCTTTGCAATATATAGCTCATGGGACAAATAGCTTAAAAACTATTGTGGTATTGAATATGTGATTATGCACTTTATCTCTTATTAAGTTGCTTGTTGTGCGATAACCATGTTTACTTGGGAACGCCATCAACTCATTGTTGAATTTCATGTGAGTTGCTATGCATGTTCGTCTTGTCTCGAAGTAAGGGCGATCTACACTGAGTTGAATGGTTTGAGCATGCATATTGTGAGAGAAGAGCATTGGGCCGCTAACTAAAGCCATGATCCATGGTGGAAGTTTCGAGTTTTGGACAAACATCCTCAAATCTCTAATGAGAAAAGAATTAATTGTTGTCAAATGCTTAAAGCATTAAAAGAGGAGTCCATTATCTGTTGTCTATGTTGTCCCGGTATGGATGTCTAAGTTGAGAATAATCAAAAGCGAGAAATCCAAATGCGAGCTTTCTCCTTAGACCTTTGTACAGGCGGCATAGAAGTACCCCTTTGTGAAACTTGGTTAAAGCATATGTATTGCGGTGATAATCCAGGTAGTCCAAGCTAATTAGGACAAGGTGCGAGCACTATTAGTACACTATGCATGAGGCTTGCAACTTATAAGATATAATTTACATGATGCATATGCTTTATTACTACCGTTGACAAAATTGTTTCATGTTTTCAAAATCAAAGCTCTAGCACAAATATAGCAATCGATGCTTTTCCTCTATGAGGACCATTCTTTTACTTTCAATGTTGAGTCGGTTCACCTATTTCTATCCACCTCAAGAAGCAAACACTTGTGTGAATTGTGCATTGATTCCTACATACTTGCTTATTGCACTTATTATATTACTCTATGTTGACAATATCCATGAGATATACATGTTACAAGTTGAAAGCAACCGCTGAAACTTAATCTTCTTTTGTGTTGCTTCAATACCTCTACTTTGAATTATTGCTTTATGAGTTAACTCTTATGCAAGACTTATTGATGCTTGTCTTGAAGTGCTATTCATGAAAAGTCTTTGCTTTATGATTCACTTGTTTACTCATGTCATACACATTGTTTTGATCGCTGCATTCTTTACATATGCTTTACAAATAGTATGATCAAGATTATGATGGCATGTCACTCCGGAAATTATCTTTGTTATCGTTTTACCTCGCTCGGGACGAGCGAGAACTAAGCTTAGGGATGCCGATACGTCTCCAACGTATCGATAATTTCTTGTGTTCCATGCCACATTATTGATGTTATCTACATGTTTTATGCACACTTTATGTCATATTCGTGCATTTTCCGGAACTAACCTATTAACAAGATGCCGAAGTGCCGATTCTGTCATTTTCTGCTGTTTTTGGTTTCAGAAATCCTAGTAAAGAAATATTCTCGGAATTGGACGAAATAAAAGCCCGGAGGCCTATTTTCTCACGAAGCTTCCGGAAGACCGAAGACGAGACGAAGAGGGGCCACGAGGGGGCCACACCCTAGGGCGGCGCGGCCCCCTTGGCCGCGCGGCCCTGTGGTGTGGGGCCCTCGTGCCGCCTCTTGACCTACCCTTCCGCCTACTTAAAGCCTCCGTGACGAAACCCCCGATGCACGAGAGCCACGATACGGAAAACCTTACCGAGACGCCGTCGCCGCCGATCCCATCTCGGGGGATCCCGGAGATCGCCTCCGGCACCTGCCGGAGAGGGGAATCATCTCCCGGAGGACTCTACGCCGCCATGGTCGCCTCCGGAGTGATGAGTGAGTAGTCTACCCCTGGACTATGGGTCCATAGCAGTAGCTAGATGGTTGTCTTCTCCCCATTGTGCTATCATTGTCGGATCTTGTGAGCTGCCTATCATGATCAAGATCATCTATATGTAATTCTATATGTTGCGTTTGTTGGGATCCGATGAATAGAGAATACTTGTTATGTTGATTATCAAAGTTATGCTTATGTGTTGTTTATGATCTTGCATGCTCTCCGTTATTAGTAGATGCTCCGGCCAAGTAGATGCTTTTAACTCCAAGAGGGAGTACTTATGCTCGATAGTGGGTTCATGCCTGCATTGACACCAGGACGATGTGATGAAAGTTCTAAGGTTGTGTTGTCTCTGTTGCCACTAGGGATAAAACATTGATGCTATGTCTAAGGATGTAGTTGTTGATTACATTACGCACCATACTTAATGCAATTGTCCGTTGCTTTGCAACTTAATACTGGAGGGGGTTCGGATGATAACCTCGAAGGTGGACTTTTTAGGCATAGATGCGGTTGGATGGCGGTCTATGTACTTTGTCGTAATGCCCAATTAAATCTCACTATACTCATCATGATATGTATGTGCATTGTTATGCTCTCTTTATTTGTCAATTGCCCAAGCTGTAATTTGTTCACCCAACATGCTTGTTCGTCTTATGGGAGAGACACCTCTAGTGAACTGTGGACCCGGTCCAATTCTCTTTACCGAAATACAATCTACTGCAATACTTGTTTTTACTGTTTTCTCTCGCAAACAATCATCTTCCACACAATACGGTTAATCCTTTGTTACAGCAAGCCGGTGAGATTGACAACCTCATCTGTTTCGTTGGGGCAAAGTACTTTGGTTGTGTTGTGCGGGTTCCACGTTGGCGCCGGAATCCCTGGTGTTGCGCCGCACTACATCTCACCGCCATCAACCTTCAACGTGCTTCTTGGCTCCTCCTGGTTCGATAAACCTTGGTTTCTTTCTGAGGGAAAACTTGCTGCTGTGCGCATCATACCTTCCTCTTGGGGTTGCCCAACGAACGTGTGAAATACACGCCATCAGACCTCAACCGGCCCTCCTCCCCCGTTCAAGAGAGGAGTCCACCGCCCATGAGCCAAGAAGAAGCCACCCAATCTCCCATTGTCCAATCTCCCATTGCCCAACAACCTCCGTTGGACAATGAGTATGACGAGCATGACGATGGTGATGATGGTTTCGAGATGAATGACAACAATGTTGGTGATTTGGATAAATATTGGACGCAAGAGGAGATGGACCACTCCATTCCTTATTCCCGATGCTATGCGTCGGACTCGAATGATGATGGACCCGAAGAGGAACTTGATGAGGATGGCTTGACGGCTAAAGAAGCCGAAAGAGCCGAGATCTTCAAGAAGGTAACCGGACGTGATATTCGGATACCATTGTTCCGTGATGTCAGTCTTGCGGATGGAGCCGTGGTTGATGGTGGCAAAAGTTTACTTCTAGGAGCTAGGCCAATTTCCAAAAGAGATGCGGATGGTACGACGGCTATGATCTCTAAAGGGCTCACGTTTGGTACCTTCTTGGAATTGAAGATATGGTTGAAGGAGTTCTCGATTAAGCATCATTGCCCTTACATCGTTCATCACTCGGACTTGAAGAAGCGGTACACGCTAAAATGTGTGGATAAAAGGTGCCCATGGGTTGTCCGTGCAAGACCTTTCAAAAAAGGGCCCTCTTGGCACATCACAAGTTGTGTAGCCACTCACATGTGCCGGGGGCCGAAGCTTGATGGGACGGATGCGCAGCCGGACCACCGTCAACTCACATCCGAGTTCATTGCATACAAGCTCTCGGCAGAGATATCACTCCCTATCATGAGCATTAGGTCCGTGCAAGATATGGTGAAATCCCGGTTTGCCTACGACGTCAAGTACAGGAAGGCATGGAAGGCCAAACAAGCCGCATTCAAGATGTTGTACGGTGATTGGGAGGAAGCATACAACCGAGTCCCTAGGTTGTTGTTAGCGATGGCCGCAACTAACCCGGGCATGGTGCATGTGGTGGAGCCTTCTGCAACCAAAATGACATTGCATGAAGGTAGAAGAGTGAGGGTATTTCACCGTGCATTTTGGGCATTCCAGCAATGCACGAGGGCATTCGAGCATTGTAGGCCGGTCATAGCCGGCGATGGTACCTTCTTGACCGGGCAGTACAAGGGCACACTATTGGTGGCAATAACAAATGATGCGAGCAACCGTTTACTACCATTGGCTTTTGCATTGGTAGAGATTGAGAACAATGATAACTGGCAATGGTTTTTCCATATATTGAGGACGAGGGTCATACCACCTTCAAAGGAAGTGTGTGTCATCTCGGATCGTCATCAGGGAATTCTCAATGCGGTGGAGCTTAACATTCCCGGGGTTGCTCCCTTGCACCACCGATGGTGCATGAGGCATTTTTGTGCAAACTTCTACCGGGCTTGCAAGAGCAAAGATTTGTCTGACCTTCTTCAAGATTGTTGCCTCGCTTACTCTGAGCGCCGCTTCGCAACCTATACAACTGTTACTGAAGCACAAAGACCTCAACGCGGGTGGTCAAGAGTTTCTTCATAGGCACCTTATATTTAACTCAAAGTGGGCAAGAGCTTATGATGAGGAAGGGAGGAGATATGGCCAAATGACAAGCAGCATGGCCGAGTGCTTCAACAATGTGCTGAAGGGTGTCCGTGTATTGCCCGTGACGGCAATAATTCAATACACATTTGAGAAGTTGAATGTCTATTTCCAAAAGTACACCAAAGAAATGGAGAAGGAAATTGTTAAGAACTGCGAGTACCCAACGAAGGTTGAAGAGTTCATGCTTTTTCAGGCGAGGAAGACGGACTCCCAAACGGCTACATGTTATGACAATGTTGACTGGGTTTACCAAGTGAATGAGCCGGGAGGCACCACACAAGGTTGTTGGAGATATGCCCAAGAGGCAATAATAAATTAGTTATTGTTATATCTTAGTGTTCATGATAAATGTTTACATCCCATGCTATAATTGTATCAACCGAAACATTGGTACATGTGTGTTATGTAAACAACAAGGAGTCCCTAGTAAGCCTCTTGTATAACTAGCTTGTTGATTAATGGATGATCATGGTTTCGTGATCATGAACATAGGATGTTATTAATAACAAGGTTATGTCATTAGGTGAATGATATAATGGACACACACCCAAATAAGCATAGCATAAGATCAAGTCATTAAGTTCAATTTGCTATAAGCTTTCGATACATAGTTGCCTAGTCCTTCGACCATGAGATCATGTAAATCACTTACACCGGAAGGGTACTTTGATTACATCAAACGCCATTGCGTAAATGGGTGGTTATTGTGGTGACCCTGCATACCACTGCATGTTGTAGTATGCCAGTCGTTGATATAACATTCGCGAAGTACCATTCCGCAAATATTACATCCCTCAGAGTAGTACAACAGAACATAGCAGGGTCCATAACTCATTCACATATTATTACAATCATCATACACAAGTCGTCTCGGAGCTCCTCTTGGGTTCTGAGAGGATAACTCCTGGGTTCGAGGTGAACCCAACTTAACTTACAATACCATTGTCTCACTAAACTAAACATTTATTTAAACGAGCAGCTAAATAGTAAGAGTTCGCGCTGCTCGGCTACTACTACTCCTCCTGATATCCTTAGGCTTGTTCTCCTCCAGGAAGCCTCCCCGGATCCGTAGACTATGATGTAGTCTACGCCTTCAATACCTCCCGAGAGGTCCGGTTCCTCGTAGCCGATGATCTCGGCTCCATCATTGCTTGTCGTAGTCCTCCTCCTCCAGGACGGTTCGGACAATCTAAGCATGGGGTTTAAGAATGGTATGAGTACGAGCGTACTCAACAAGTTCATTATAGATAAGAGGTGTTTTATGCACTAGCTACGATATTAAACCGGAAAGTCTAATACCAATGCAAATTTTGATAAACATTTCTTCAAGAGATTGCTTTTATTTCAAAGAGCTATGTCCGTCGGCCTTCACCGGTTTACTAGAACTTCATGGAGCTCCTTTCCGGCCGCGTTCGCAGTTCCTCAATCCCGGAACAGGGAGTGACAGGTCACGGTTCTTACACTCGCAGAGGTGTGTTGCTTTACCCATAAGAGATCTTAACCTTGGTGCCAACCGGGCAGCTTTCCCGTCCACACTTCCTTAGGTGTGAGGCCCGGTATAAGGTCTAGCCAATCATGTTCCTCCGCTACCTCGAACACCCACCCTTTGTTGCATACCCCGACCACGGGTCCTCGTCGGTCCTCTTATACCACTTAAGGATGGACCCCGACCACGACAACAGCTTTGGGACTCGTTAACCAAACTCCTTCGCCGGTAGCTGCAACCCATCATAGACCGCAATACCGTGGGGACTTTAGGCTTCCCCAGCCCACCGCTTGTACTTCGAGCGACAAGTGTCTACGGACTATGCCGTGGGGACTTAAGGCTTCCCCAGCCCACCGCTTGCCCCGACGGATACAAGTGTCTACGGTAAAGCGCATCCGTTGATGAACGAGAGGTGGAAACACTTTTGACTACTCCGTCCCACTCCGGATCTTATGGTTAACACGGATATTACGGCACAAGAATCACTCGGCGACATTTGTTGTTTAATCCTAGATGGATATAAGCCCGTGCAATGGAACCTCCACCATATCATCACAATCCATGGTTCCATTGCCCACCACATAGTCATATTCATAGTTATGAAAGTAGTGGTTTTGATTTTTGTGCAATAGTGATAACCATAATAATTTGCAAGTAATTTGATAAAAATACTCAAATGACATGAGCAAGTGATGAACTTGCTCGAACACCGCAAAGTTCTGCAGTTGGAAGGTATGGACTGACCCTTGTCCTCTTGTTCTGAAAAATAGCATCATTGTCCGATAAGGGCAATGGTTAAAGAAGCAGATTATGCATGATTCCATTTTTAGGGTTTGTTCCCCCCTTCCGATGTCGTTAATATTTCATGTAAGAGGTTAATACTAAGAATGATTTGGGAATCCTTGATTTAGAGTAAAATACAACCTTGAAATGTTGTCAAGGTGTTTTTAAAGTCCAAATGCATGATTGGGCTATTTTCATTATTGAAAATAATATGTGTGATTTAAATCATTATTTTAATTCATCAAAATAAGACTTATTCTTCATTGTCTTCAAAAATTCTCTTTGATATTTTATTTGGATAGAGAATTTTATGCTGATCTATTTTCATATTTTTAATTATTTTTTTAGAGCTTTTATCACTTTTCTATTGAATTTTCAAATTCCTGGTTTTTAATGGAATTTGGAAAAGACTATTTTGCCCCTGGGCCCACCTGTCAGTGGAGCCCAGTGGTTTGGCTAGACCAGCTCGGGTCCAACCGACCCGAGCGGTCGGTCGCTCACACCCGCTCCTCGCGCCGCTTCTCCAAACCCTAATCCTCTCCCGTGTTCTGGCGACCCGTGGTCGCCGCTGCCGTCGCCGACTAATCCGGCCTACTCCGGCCACCGCCGGCGGTGAGATGGGTACCAATCGAACCGCCGTTCGACGGCGCTTCGATTGATCCGCGTCGATCTGCTCTTCCCCGCTGCCGCCGTTCTTCCTCAACGCACCGGTGACATGGCCGCGGGCGAATCGCCGCGCTCTCGTCGTTGCCGACGAGCCTGACGCTTTGGCGTGGCCGCGTGCCCCGCCGTGGTGCTGCTGGGGTCCCTGCGCCCGACGACAACCTGGCTTGGCCATGGCCCGGCGCCGTCGTTCGCCCGACGCGTGCCGCCGTGGCCGCCATGGCTGCGCTGCTCTCCTCGACTCCGGTAAGTGCGCCTCCTTTCTTGCTCCCCTCCCCGTGCCCGACCTTCTTCCACCTCTAGACCTACTCGCTGTGGTATGCTTGCCTACGCAAGCACCGCTCGTGTTCTTCTACGCAGCGCCATGTTTGCCTCGCTCTCGCTATGCTATGCTGCTTGCGCTATGCGTGTGCTACTGCGCAAGATTGCTAAGCTATGTGCCCGTGAAAGCTTGCTTCGTGTTTCCTAGCTCTATCTCGTTCATTTCCATCTCCGGTCGTGGCCCTCCTGTGATTGCTCATGAGCATCCAGGTGATGCTCATGGCTCGTTGACATGCTCCTATTCCTTTTTACTGTCACTAGGGCATACGTGTGTGCTTAATTCTGTCTCTCGACTTGATTGTGATGGTTAATCCTTGCATACTTGCAAGTGCCGGTGCCTTTGAGCTAGTTCATTTAGTTCGATTCATGATTATGCTCCATTGAGTGTATCCTGTTGGTTTAGCGAGTGTGATTCAGTGATGGATTGACATGTG
>NC_061510.1:280950734-281000183 GCF_022539505.1 Lolium rigidum
AAGAGTGGTCAGCCCCTCCCTCTCCTCCTCATTATATAGGTGGAAATCCCCAAGTGTTGGTATCCAAGTCTTCGAATAAGACCCCAACAATAAAACCTCCCATATGTAGGGAAACCTACCCAAGGTGGGAATCCCACTTGGGGTGGGATTCCCCCCTTCCATGAGGGGGTTGGCCGGCCACCCTAGGGGAGTCCACCTTGGACTCCTCCCCTTTAGGGTTGGCTGGCCATGCAAGGTGGAGTCCCTCCGGGACTCTACTTTCCATGGTGATTTCTTCCGGACTTTTCTAGAACCTTCTAGAACCTACCATAAATGCACCGGATCATTTCCAAACTTGGAATATGACTTCCTATATATGAATCTTATTCTCCGGACTATTCCGGAACTCCTCGTGATGTCCGGGATCTCATCCGGGACTCCGAACAAATATTCGAACTCCATTCCATATTCAAGTTCTACCATTTCAACATCCAACTTTAAGTGTGTCACCCTACGGTTCGCGAACTATGTGGACATGGTTTGAGTACTCACTCCGACCAATAACCAATAGCGGGATCTGGAGATCCATAATGGCTCCCACATATTCAACGATGACTTTTAGTGATCGAATGAACCATTCACATACGATACCAATTCCCTTTGTCACGCGATATTTTACTTGTCCGAGGTTTGATCTTCGGTATCACTCTATACCTTGTTCAACCTCGTCTCCCGACAAGTACTCTTTACTCGTACCGTGGTATGTGGTCTCTTATGAACTTATTCATATGCTTGCAAGACATTAGACGACATTCCACCGAGAGGGCCCAGAGTATATCTATCCGTCATCGGGATGGACAAATCCCACTTGTTGATCCATATGCCTCAACTCATACTTTCCGGATACTTAATCCCACCTTTATAACCACCCTTTTACGCGGTGGCGTTTGATGTAATCAAAGTACCTTTCCGGTATAAGTGATTTACATGATCTCATGGTCATAAGGACTAGGTAACTATGTATCGAAAGCTTATAGCAAATAACTTAATGACGAGATCTTATGCTACGCTTAATTGGGTGTGTCCATTACATCATTCATACAATGATATAACCTTGTTATTAATAACATCCAATGTTCATGATTATGAAACTAATCATCCATTAATCAACAAGCTAGTTTAAGAGGCATACTAGGGACTTCTTTGTTGTCTACATATCACACATGTACTGATGTTTCGGTTAATACAATTATAGCATGACATATAAACATTTATCATAAACACAAAGATATAAATAATAACCACTTTATTATTGCCACTAGGGCATATCTCCTTCAGAGATCATGTAAATCACTTATACTGGAAAGGTACTTTGATTACATCAAACGCCACTGCGTAAATGGGTGGTTATAAAGGTGGGATTAAGTATCCGGAAAGTATGAGTTGAGGCATATGGATCAACAGTGGGATTTGTCCATACCGATGACGGATAGATATACTCTGGGCCCTCTCGGTGGAATGTCGTCTAAATGTCTTGCAAGCATATGAATAAGTTCATAAGAGACCACATACCACGGTACGAGTAAAGAGTACTTGTCAGGAGACGAGGTTGAACAAGGTATAGAGTGATACCGATGATCAAACCTCGGACAAGTAAAATATCGCGTGACAGGGAATTGGTATCGTATGTGAATGGTTCATTCGATCACTAAATCATCGTTGAATGTGTGGGAGCCATTATTGATCTCCAGATCCCGCTATTGGTTATTGGTCGGAGAGAGTTCTCAACCATGTCTACATAGTTCGCGAACCGTAGGGTGACACACTTAAGGTTTGATGTTGTATTAGTAGAACTTGAATATGGAATGGAGTTCGAAGTATTGTTCGAAGTCTCGGATGGGATCCCGGACATCACGAGGAGTTCTGGAATGGTCCGGAGAATAAGATTCATATATAGGAAGTCATATTCCAAGTTTGGAAATGATCCGGTGCATTTATGGCAGGTTCTAGAAGGTTCTAGAAAAGTCCGGAAGAAATCACCATGGAAAGTGGAGTCCCGGAGGGACTCCACCTTGCATGGCCAGCCAACCCTAAAGGGGAGGAGTCCAAGGTGGACTCCCCAAGGGTGGCCGGCCAACCCCCAAGGAAGGGGTGGGAGTCCCACCTTGAGTGGGATTCCCCCCTTGGGTAGGTTTTGTCCCTATGGAAGGTTTTGGTTTCGGGTCTTATTCGAAGACTTGGATGCCAACACTTGGGGATTTCCACCTATATAATGAGGAGGAGAGGGAGGGGGCTGCCCACTCTTGGCCGCACCACCTAGGGCTGCCCATGGCCGGCGCCCTAGCCACCCCCTCTCCCAAACCCTAGCCTCTCTCCTCCACCTCTCCCGCACGCTTAGCGAAGCTCCGCCGGAGTTCTCCATCGCCACCGCCACCACGCCGTCGTGCTGCCGGATTCAAGGAGGAGCTACTACTTTCGCTGCCCGCTGGAACGGGGAGAAGGACGTCGTCTTCATCAACACCGAACGTGTGACCGAGTACGGAGGTGCTGCCCGATTGTGGCACCGTCAAGATCTTCTACGCGCTTTTGAAAGCGGCAAGTGATCGTCTACCGCAGCAACGAGAGCCTCCTCTTGTAGGCTTTGGAAATCTTCAAGGGTTAGTCTCGTTCATCCTCTCGTTGCTCCCATCTTCTAGATTGCATCTTGGCTTGGATTGCGTTCTCGCGGTAGGAAATTTTTTGTTTTCTATGCTACGAATCCCTTCACTAACATATATCAAACATCTATTAAAGGAAAAGCTACTGTAGCAACCTTTCAAAAAGCTCTTTGATGAAAAGAACTGAAAAATAAAGAGATTTAAGAGGCAAATGCAAATAGTGCAGAAATCTGTCAAAACAGAACAACAGGTAAAGATCGATTTTTTTGAAAATCTTATGTTGCTTATCTCGAAAAGTGGTCAACTAATAAAAGTTAGATCTATACCTAATAATAAAAGAGAAAGTGTTTCCGTAGTTTGTTTTGGTTTGGTACATCATGAAAAATACCCCTAAAATTAACACAAAATTACCCACCATGCCACCCGTAAGTTGTACCTGTTTTTTTCGTGTGCCCATTACAAACTCCTAAAGCCAAACCGAGTCCATCACGAGATCGATCTGCACTCCTTGATTGGTTTGCTAAAAGCTACAGGTATAAGCAGGCCTAAAGCGTCCTTGACCTCACCTTGCCGCCATCGCCCGCTAACCCCTCTGCACGATTCTTCGCCGCCTCACCATATTCCATATGCAGGAGAGCAACAAAAATCCAACGCCAACGCCGGCTTCCACAGCCTCACCAGTTTCTCAAACGCTGCTGACGAGATTCGTGGTGGCCCGGACGAGATTTGCTGAATAACTGTCGTATGTCGCCAACCCTTCTCCATCGTGCAGCCCGTAAGCTCCGTACAACGCTCAGATCAGCACCCAAGCGTCACGACAGAGAGCCGCAACCTCATCCTCCAGCCGGCCATGGTGTGGGCCTCCCTCCAAAAATCGCGAGCTGCAAGCGCCACACCTTGCATGTGGCAATGCTGGGTTGCTGCCGGCCGGCCGCCATGCACGTCGTGAGCTGCAGCCGCGCGCCCCACCATGTGGAAGAGGGTTAGTGCTCGCGCTGCTACTAATGATGGCCACGTGATGGACCTATGCTAGGCAACATTGTCCGGCTTATCCTGCTTTCCATTCATCAATTTCCAGGAGATCTTGGTATCAAACAACAACACTAATGTTGGAACTATTCTGCATGATTTGATCTTTCAGTTTTCTGTACCATATTATTTCAGTTCTTGTTCTGACGCAATCATTCAGCATTTACAAAGATCGATGCATACTATAGAAGAAGTCACGTAGGTATTGTATGACAGTAATAATCCTACAAATGTGTCTCGAGCTTGGAAGATTTGGATCTGCAATTCATTTCTACACACACACCTGATAATATTCTGTTAAATAGCTTACGAACCAAAAATAAAATGGATTCTACTTTTAGTTCCCTAACATGTCCATGAAAGAGGGGGTAAAACTAGAATAAATAATAATGATGGATTTCAGTCACATTGGTGAATTTATGATGGACATATAGACCCGTTTCTCCTCTGGTTTATAGCTAGCTTCTTTACTTTGTTTCTACATTTCAAAATCAATGTTAAAAGTGCTCTAGCTTGTAATTTCGAAGCCCATAAAATAGACTCGTAGGGTCCAAACATGATGTTGAAGATGTTGCTAGGGTCGAGTATACCTGGCCATGGGAAGCCCGATCTGGCCCGGCCCAAAATTCCCGGGCTTAGGCTAGCCCGAGCATGCCTGTGGACAGGGCCTGGGCCTAAGATTTAGGTCCAATTGTTGGGCCAGGCTGGGCCTAGGCTTGAAATTTGTGTCAAAAGGGAAGAGGCCTTAGGCACGATGGGTAGTCGATGTGATGGGCTGGGTTTGGGCCGAAATTTTTGGCCTGGGCTGGTTTTTTTGCGTCGAGCTTTGTTAGGCCCAGCCCGATGCTTGGCCTGGCCCGGTCGAGTGATGCGGTAGTGAGAAGTGAGCCTCATTGAATTAGTAGTGTAGAGACGGTAGTTGGGTTCCGGGGAAAAATGATTCACCTTATGAAGGCAAGTTTCATATGGCAAGGTCTTGCGTGAGCCGCGGATTCTAGCGCCACAAAGCCGGATAACCGGGCTTGGCCTCTGAACTGCTCCGCGCTCAACGCTAACACCATATTGTGGCCACTATCACCGAGGACCCAACGTTTGTGGGTTCGAGGAAGGAAGAGATTTGGAAGCAGCGGTCCTTGCGAGAAGACACTTTCGTTAACGAAGGTGCGTTTTGCGCATCCACCACGGATCAAAAAATATTTAATAAAACTTAACTCGTAGCAACGAATGGGCAATTGTCCTAGTAATAACCTAGGGCATATGCATAAAAAATAACAGCTCAGAATTCTGCTCTGGATATTTTTACGAATTTTTATGGTAACAACACATAATCTGTTTTCAGGACAACAACTTCCCCAAATCCTACTTTCTTCCTATTAGAGGCTATTCTTGGCACAAAAACAAAATAAAAATGATAAGGAGAGGTCATTACAGTAGTAATAACTTCCAAGACTCAATAAAAGAAAAATTAGAGAAATAAAATAATGGGTTGTCTCCCATAAAAGATTTTCTTTAATGCCTTTTAGCTAGGCGCAATAGTTTGAGAAGACGCTCACATAAGAAATATGAATTGAAGGAAAAGAGAACATCAAGCAGCAAATATGAAACACATTTAAGTCTAACACACTTCCTATGCGTAGGAATCTTGTACACAAATAAATTCACAAAGAACAAAGTAACAAGCATAGGAAGATAAAACAAGAGAACTTCAAAAAATTTAGCATATAGAGAGATGTTTAAGTACCATGAAAACTGCTACAACCATATTTTCCTCTCTCATAATAACTTTCAGTAGCATCATGAATAAACTCAACAATATAACTATCAAATAAAATATTCTTATCATGAGCCACATGCATAAGATAATTATTACTCCCCATATAAGCATAGTCATTCTTATTAATTGTAGTGGGAGCAAATTCAACAAAATAGCTATCATTATTATTCTTATCACCATAATCATCAGATATAGGAGACATATTGTAATCATAATTAATTTTCTTCTCAATAGTAGGTGGACTGAAAATATCGTATTCATCATTGTAATCATTATAACAAATTTTCTCCTCCAAAGCGGGGGAAGTAAAAAATATCATGAAAACTAGCTCCCCAAGCTTAAACTATTCCATAGCATTAGCAATAATGGTGTTCAAAGAATTCGTACTAATAACATTATAATTAGCATGCAAATAAAGTTCCATAGGTTTTTTAATTTTTTCTTCGAACACTTCATGTCCTAACTCAAGGTAAATACTATACAACTTTCTAATTTTGTTGTTGTTTTGCATTAAACCTAACTAGTGAAAATAAAAACAAGAAACATCAACATGGAGAGTAAGCATGGAATAAACTAAGCAACAAAAATAACAGCTATAATAGAAACTATTTTTTGCGTGTCTTTGATATAAAGGCAACTAAAAAATTAAACTAAGAAAACTATAACAAAGTAAAAAAGATTGAAGATGAGAGACTCCCCTTGCAGAAATTCTCTTTCTCCCCGGCAACGGCGCCAGAAAATCTTGATGGTGCTCCGGTAATGGCGCCAGACAATCTTGTTGGCAGTTGTGGAAGCGGTTGGGAAACCCCAAGAGGAGGGTGCGATGAGCACAGAAACAAGTTTTTCCTCAGTACGAAACCAAGATTTAATCGACCAGTAGGAGAAAGGCGTGACTTCTGAAGGTGTTGCTGGCTAACTAGTGGTAGGGCACACTACCGGCGTTAGCAACAATGTGGAACCTGCACACAACACAACCAAAGTACTTTTCCCCAACTTGCAGTGAGGTTGTCAATCTCACCAGTTTGCTGAACACAAAGGATTAGACGTATCGAGTGGAAAGAGATGTTTGCAGAAAGTAAACTGAACATGATTACAGTAGAATTTATCAGTAAAGGAAAGAGTACCGGGGTCCACAGTTCACTAGAGGTGTCTCTCCATAAAGATAAATAGCATGTTGGGTGAACAAATTACATCTGGGCAATTAATAGAATATTGACCAATACATGACAAGATGATTACTATGAGATTTGATATGGGCATTACAACATAATACATAGACCGTAATCCAACTGCGTCTATGACTAATAATCTACCTTCCGGTTAGCGTCCGGACCACTTTCAGTATTAAGTTGCAAGCAACAGACTATCACATTAAGAAATGTGTGTAAAGTAAACAATATAATTACCCTCGAATTAAATATTGTTGTTTTCTTCCTAGTAGTAGCAGCACATCTACAATCTTATAAGTTAAACGTCACTCTCCCAGAAAATTAGAGGCATGAACCTACTATCGAGCATAAATACCCCCTCTTGGAGTCACAAGCGTCCACTTGGCCAGAGTTTCTACTAGCAACGAAGAGCATGCAAGATCACAAATAATATATGACATGAATATATAATCAATCTTAACATAGTATACAATATTAATCGGATCCTAGGAAATCAAACATATATGATTACATAAAGATGATCTTGATCATGTAGGGCAGCTCACAAGATCGATACATGAAGCACAAAGTGGAGAAGACAATCATCTAGCTACTGCTATGGACCCATAGTCGAGGGATGAACTACTCATGCATCACTTCAGAGGTGGGCATGGCGATGTAGATGCCTCCGGCGATGATTTCCCCCTCCGGCTGGGTGCAGGGAAGAGAGCTTCAGAACCCCCCAAGATGGGTTCTTCGATGGCGGCCACGATGGAACTTTTCGTGGATGTAGGCTCGGGTATCCAGGGTTTTCCCAAGAAGATGTATAAATAGGTGGAGGATTTAGGTCGGTGGGGCGCCTAGTGGGCCCAGACCACGCCTTGGCGTGGGCCAGGTCCAGGCCGCGCCAAGGGCATGTCTGGCCGCCCTGCTGCGCCTCTTCGACCCCCCTTTGGACTTCGTTGTCGTTTCGGTAAAATATTGACTTCGGCTTTTGTTTCCTCCAATTCCGAGAATAATTCCTGTACAACTTTTCCGAAATACAAAAACAACAGAAAACAGGGAACTTGCACTATGGCATCTTCTTAATAGGTTAGTGCAGGAAATAATGTAAATGTGCAACGAAGTGTAAACAAAACATATATGAATTGGTGTAAAACAAGCATGGAGCATCAAAAATTATAGATACGTTTAAGACGTATCAATGCCAAGTTGCGTTTAGGTGTTGTGAAGTTGTCAGCCATTGTTGCGGAGTTTCCTTTCTTTATTGTGCTCTATTTTTTCGTCTAGTAGCAAAATTCCTTTGTTGCGTACCAAAGTTACTTGCGCACCAATGTTGCCTTTATTATAAAACTTTTGTCAAAACATATGCAAGTGTTATCGTATTTTAAAGATCTCATCGCCAAGATTCCAGAACTGGAAACAAATTATAATTTCGACAAATGGTTTGTAAGTTAGAGCTTTTAGAAAAATCCGGTAATATTCAGCAAGCGTTCGTTTGGTTCCTCGCACATTTTTATTTGCATATTTGGAGATCTTCTCCCTAGAGCCATGATGGACTGGGCCAAGTCCAAAATCATGTTCTGCGCATCTAGTTTGGTTGCTAACAAATCATTTCGTTCTCATTTCTGTACTTTGCTTGATAGCCCGTAAAGCGCAGTTTTGGGCCTATTTGGTAGCCTAGGCCTAATTGGGGGCTCACTGGTGCAAAGTCACTTGCGCGTCTGGAACGAGCCACGAGCCAGAATTGTCCTGCTATTTGGTAGGTCGGATTGCATGGTTTGGGCCAAAAAGGCCTTTTTGTTTATTTGGTTGCAGCCAATCCTAAATCTCGATGGTGATGAAACTACACATGTTTGGTACCATCCAGGCAAGCATAAAGTCACCTCTTCTCTACAACGGGTATCCTTAACATACTATCACCTTCCATCACACAGAAATCGCAGTTCATCAATTGCACACTTACGAAGCTAGCAGTTCACAAATTCAAGCCCTAGCTACTATAAAGTACTTCATAACAACACTCCCTACCTACTAAGAATGGCAGTTTATCATCACAGGGTAGTTCAACATACGGGGATCAAATTGGGGTTCGAAAAACAGGGGATCAAAGGGGTGTTCTTCTTCTTCACTTGTTCACTTCACTTCTTCACTTGTGCTTCTCCTTCTCAATTGGTGGCGTGGCTTTTGGCTTCCCACATTGCATCTGCACTCTCTTGACTCTTTCCCTTCCAGGCTTCTTTGTCGCCTACCTCCACGCCACGGCCAGTCTCAACTTCATCAAAAGTGACAACCTCTTGGAAGAAGTCATCCTCGCCCCAACCTAGGATCCAGTTGTGAAGAATGCAGCAAGCAAGTACTAACTTCACTTGAATGTCGAAAGTGTGGAACAGTTTCTGGTCAAGGACCATGAACCTGTTCTCAATGCAGCAAAGGCCCTCTCAATGGTGACTCTAAGGCTTGAATATCTCAGATTGAATAACTCTTTCGCATTCTGAGGTCAGTTCATTAGATAAACTCGTTGAGGTGGTACCTTGTTTTCCAAAAGGGGGTAGAATGCCAGGTCGGCATGCATATCCAGCATCTCCAAGGAAGAACTCACCCTTAGGGATTTGCAACCCATCAGGCCTTGACAAGTTGTCTGACATGATGCTTGCATCATGAGCTGAACCCTCCCAACCAGCAAGTGATACGTCTCCGACGTATCAATAATTTCTTATGTTCCATGCCACATTATTGATGATATCTACATGTTTTAAGCACACTTTATTTCATATTCGTGCATTTTCTGGAACTAACCTATTAACAAGATGCCGAAGAGCCAGTTGCTGTTTTCTGCTGTTTTTGGTTTCATAAATCGTAGTAACGAAATATTCTCGGAATTGGACGAAATCAACGCCCAGGGTCCTATTTTGCCACGAAGCTTCCAGAAGACCGAAGAGGAGTCGAAGTGGGGCCACGAGGCGCCGCCACCTATGGTGTGGGGCCCTCGTGTGGCCCCCCACGTTGCCCTTCCGCCTACTTAAAGCCTCCGTCGCGAAAACCCCAGTACCGAGAGCCACGATACGGAAAACCTTACTGAGACGCCGCCGCCGCCAATCCCATCTCGGGGGATTCTGGAGATCTCCTCCGGCACCCTGCCGGAGAGGGGATTCATCTCCCGGAGGACTCTTCACCGCCATGGTCGCCTCCGGAGTGATGAGTGAGTAGTTCACCCCTGGACTATGGGTCCATAGCGGTAGCTATATGGTTGTCTTCTCCTCATTGTGCTTCATTGTTGGATCTTGTGAGCTGCCTAACATGATCAAGATCATCTATCCGTAATGCTATATGTTGTGTTTGTCGGGATCCGATGGATAGAGAATACCATGTTATGTTAATTATCAAGTTATTACCTATGTGTTGTTTATGATCTTGCATGCTCTCCATTATTAGTAGAGGCTCGGCCAAGTTTTTGTCTGTTAACTTCAAGAGGGAGTATTTATGCTCGATAGTGGGTTCATGCCTCCATTGATACCGGGACGTGTGACGAAAGTTCTAAGGTTGTGTTGTGCTCGTTGCCACTAGGGATAAAACATTGATGCTATGTCTAAGGATGTAGTTGTTGATTACATTACGCACCATACTTAATGCAATTGTCTCGTTGCTTTGCAACTTAATACTCGGAAGGGGTTCGGATGATAACCTCGAAGGTGGACTTTTTAGGCATAGATGCAGTTGGATGGCGGTCTATGTACTTTGTCGTAATGCCCAATTAAATCTCACTATACTTATCATGACATGTATGTGCATTGTTATGCTCTCTCTATTTGTCAATTGCCCGACTGTAATTTGTTCACCCAACATGCTTTTATCTTATGGGAGAGACACCTCTAGTGAACTGTGGACCCCGGTCCATTCTTTTATACCGAAATACAAATCTGCTGCAATACTTGTTTTTACTGCTTTCTTGCAAACAATCTTCTTCCACACAATACGGTTAATCCTTTGTTACGGCAAGCCGGTGAGATTGACAACCTCACTGTTTCGTTGGGGCAAAGTACTTTGGTTGTGTTGTGCAGGTTCCACGTTGGCGCCGGAATCTCTGGTGTTGCGCCGCACTACATCCCGCCGCCATCAACCTTCAACGTGCTTCTTGGCTCCTCCTGGTTCGATAAACCTTGGTTTCTTTCTGAGGGAAAACTTGCTGCTGTGCGCTTCATACCTTCCTCTAGGGGTTCCCAACGAACGTGTGAGTTACACGCCATCAAGCTCTTTTTCTGGCGCCGTTGCCGGGGAGATCAAGACACGCTGCAAGGGGAGTCTCCACTTCCCAATCTCTTTACTTTGTTTTTGTCTTGCTTTATTTTATTTACTACTTTGTTTGCTGCATTATATCAAAACACAAAAAAATTAGTTGCTAGCTTTACTTTATTTACTATCTTGTTTTGCTATATCAAAAACACAAAAAAATTAGTTACTTGTTTTACTTTACTTAATATCATGCATGTTTTTATTTCACTAGTTAAGCATAATGGAAAACAACAAAAATATGAGAGATCTTTATGAACTTTATCTTGAATTAGGACATGATGTGTTTGAAGAGAGAATTAAAAAACCCATGGAACTTTATATGCATGCTAATGAGAATGTTATTACTATGGATGCTTTGAACACCATTGTTGCTAATGCTATGGAAAATTCTAAGCTTGGGGAAGCTGGCTCTGATGAGCAGGATCTTTTTAGTACCCCAAGCATTGAGGAGAAAATTTTCTTTTATGATTACAATATTCCTCCTATATATGATGATAGCCACTTTGTTGAATTTGCTCCCACTACAACTAATAAAATTGATTATGCTTACGTGGAGAGTAATAATTTTATGCATGAGACTCATGATAAGAATGCTTTATGTGATAGTTACATTGTTGAGTTTGCTCATGATGCTACTGAAAATTATTATGAGAGAGGAAAATATGGTTGTAGAAATTTTCATGTTACTAAAACACCTCTCTATGTGCTGAAATTTTTGAAGCTACACTTGTTTTATCTTCCTATGCTTGTTACTTTGCTCTTCATGAACTTGTTTATTTACAAGATTCCTATGCATAGGAAGCATTTTAGACTTAAATGTGTTTTGAATTTGCCTCTTGATGCTCTCTTTTGCTCCAAATACTATTTCCTGTGAGTGCATCATTAAAACTGCTGAGCCCATCTTAATGGCTATAAAGAAAGAACTTCTTGGGAGATAACCCATATGTTATTTTGCTACAGTATTTTTGTTTTATATTTGAGTCTTGGAAGTTGTTTACTACTGTAGTAACCTCTCCTTATCTTAGTTTTATGTTTTTTTTTGCCAAGTAAAGTCTTTGATAGTAAAGTAAATACTAGATTTGGATTACTGCGCAGAAACAGATTTCTTTGCTGTCACGAATCTAGGTCCAATTCTCTGTAGGTAACTCAGAATATTAAGCCAATTTACGTGAGTGATCCTCAGATATGTACGCAACTTTCATTCAATTTGGGCATTTTCATTTGAGCAAGTCTGGTGCCCTAATAAAATCCATCTTTACGGACTGTTCTGTTTTGACAGATTCTGCCTTTTATTTCGCATTGCCTCTTTTGCTATGTTGGATGAATTTCTTTGATCCATTAATGTCCAGTAGCTTTATGCAATGTCCAGAAGTGTTAATAATGATTGTGTCACCTCTGAACATGTTAATTTTTATTGTGCACTAACCCTCTAATGAGTTGTTTCGAGTTTGGTGTGGAGGAAGTTTTCAAGGATCAAGAGAGGAGTATGATACAATATGATCAAGGAGAGTGAAAGCTCTAAGCTTGGGGATGCCCCGGTGGTTCACCCCTGCATATTCTAAGAAGACTCAAGCGTCTAAGCTTGGGGATGCCCAAGGCATCCCCTTCTTCATCGACAACATTATCGGGTTCCTCCCCCGAAACTATATTTTTATTCCGTCACATCTTATGCACTTTGCTTGGAGCGTCGGTTTGTTTTTGTTTTTGTTTTGATTGAATAAAATGGATCCTAGCATTCACTTTGTGGGAGAGAGACACGCTCCGCTGTAGCATATGGACAAGTATGTCCTTAGGCTCTACTCATAGTATTCATGGCGAAGTTTCTTCTTCGTTAAATTGTTATATGGTTGGAATTGGAAAATACTACATGTAGTAACTCTAAAATGTCTTGGATAATTTGATACTTGGCAATTGTTGTGCTCATGTTTAAGCTCTTGCATCATATACTTTGCACCCATTAATGAAGAAACACTTAGAGCTTGCTAATTTGGTTTGCATATTTGGTTTCTCTAGAGTCTAGATAATATCTAGTATTGAGTTTTGAACAACAAGGAAGACGGTGTAGAGTCTTATAATGTTCACAATATGTCTTTTATGTGAGTTTTGCTGCACCGTTCATCCTTGTGTTTGTTTCAAATAACCTTGCTAGCCTAAACCTTGTATCGAGAGGGAATACTTCTCATGCATCCAAAATCCTTGAGCCAACCACTATGCCATTTGTGTCCACCATATCTTCCTACTACATGGTATTTATCCGCCATTCCAAAGTAAATTGCTTGAGTGCTACCTTTAAAATTCCATCATTCACCTTTGCAATATATAGCTCATGGGACAAATAGCTTAAAAACTATTGTGGTATTGAATATGTACTTATGCACTTTATCTCTTATTAAGTTGCTTGTTGTGAGATAACCATGCTTTCTGGGGACGCCATCAACTATTCTTCATTGAATATCATGTGAGTTGCTATGCATGTCCGTCTTGTCTGAAGTAAGAGAGATCTACCACCTTAATGGTTGGAGCATGCATATTGTTAGAGAAGAACATTGGGCCGCTAACTAATGCCATGAATCATGGTGGAAGTTTCAGTTTTGGACATATATCCTCAATCTCATATGAGAATAATAATTGTTGCCACATGCTTATGCATTAAAGAGGAGTCCATTATCTGTTGTCCATGTTGTCCCGGTATGGATGTCTATGTTGAGAAATCCAAAATGCGAGCTTTCTCCTTAGACCTTTGTACAGGCGGCATGGAGGTACCCCATTGTGACACTTGGTTAAAACATATGTATTGCAATGATCCAGTAGTCCAAGCTAATTAGGACAAGGTGCGGGCACTATTAGTATACTATGCATGAGACTTGCAGCTTGTAAGATATAATTTACATAACTCATATGCTTTATTACTACCGTTGACAAAATTGTTTCATGTTTTCGAAATAAAAGCTCTAGCACAAATATAGCAATCGATGCTTTCCTCTTTGAAGGACCATTCTTTTACTTTTATGTTGAGTCAGTTCACCTATCTCTCTCCACCTCAAGAAGCAAACACTTGTGTGAACTGTGCATTGATTCCTACATACTTGCATATTGCACTTGTTATATTACTCTATGTTGACAATTATCCATGAGATATACATGTTACAAATTGAAAGCAACCGCTGAAACTTAATCTTCCTTTGTGTTGCTTCAATACCTTTACTTTGATTTATTGCTTTATGAGTTAACTCTTATGCAAGACTTATTGATGCTTGTCTTGAAGTACTATTCATGAAAAGTCTTTGCTTTATGATTCTCTAGTTTACTCATGTCATTACCATTGTTTTGATCGCTGCATTCATTACATATGTTTACAAATAGTATGATCAAGGTTATGATGGCATGTCACTTCAGAAATTATCTTTGTTATCGTTTTACTCGCTCGGGACGAGCAGAACTAAGCTTGGGGATGCTGATACGTCTCCGACGTATCGATAATTTCTTATGTTCCATGCCACATTATTGGTGATATCTACATGTTTTAAGCACACTTTATGTCATATTCGTGCATTTTCTGGAACTAACCTATTAACAAGATGCCGAAGAGCCAGTTGCTGTTTTCTGCTGTTTTTGGTTTCAGAAATCCTAGTAACGAAATATTCTCGGAATTGGACGAAATCAACGCCCAGGGTCCTATTTTGCCACGAAGCTTCCGGAAGACCGAAGAGGAGTCGAAGTGGGGCCACGAGGCGCCGCCACCATAGGGCGGCGCGGCCCAGGCCCTGGACGCGCCGACCTATGGTGTGGGGACCTCGTGTGGCCCCCCACGTTGCCCTTCCGCCTACTTAAAGCCTCCGTCGCGAAAACCCCAGTACCGAGAGCCACGATACCGAAAACCTTACTGAGACGCCGCCGCCGCCAATCCCATCTCGGGGGATTCTGGAGATCTCCTCCGGCACCCTGCCGGAGAGGGGATTCATCTCCCCGAGGACTCTTCACCGCCATGGTCGCCTCCGGAGTGATGAGTGAGTAGTTCACCCCTGGACTATGGGTCCATAGCAGTAGCTAGATGGTTGTCTTCTCCTCATTGTGCTTCATTGTTGGATCTTGTGAGCTGCCTAACATGATCAAGATCATCTATCTGTAATGCTATATGTTGTGCTTGTCGGGATCCGATGGATAGAGAATACCATGTTATGTTAATTATCAAGTTATTACCTATGTGTTGTTTATGATCTTGCATGCTCTCCGTTATTAGTAGAGGCTCGGCCAAGTTTTTGCTCTTAACTCCAAGAGGGAGTATTTATGCTCGATAGTGGGTTCATGCCTCCATTGATACCCGGGACGATGACGAGAAAGTTATAAGGTTGTGTTGTGCTTGTTGCCACTAGGGATAAAACATTGATGCTATGTCTAAGGATGTAGTTGTTGATTACATTACGCACCATACTTAATGCAATTGTCGGTTGCTTTGCAACTTAATACTGGAAGGGGTTCGGATGATAACCTGAAGGTGGACTTTTTAGGCATAGATGCAGTTGGATGGCGGTCTATGTACTTTGTCGTAATGCCCAATTAAATCTCACTATACTTATCATGACATGTATGTGCATTGTTCTGCTCTCTCTATTTGTCAATTGCCCGACTGTAATTTGTTCACCCAACATGCTTTTATCTTATGTGAATGGTTCATTCGATCACTGAAGTCATCGTTGAATATGTGGGAGCCATTATGGATCTCCAGATCCCGCTATTGGTTATTGGTCGGAGTGAGTACTCAACCATGTCCGCATAGTTCGCGAACCGTAGGGTGACACACTTAAGGTTTGATGTTGAAATGGTAGAACTTGAATATGGAATGGAGTTCGAATATTTGTTCGGAGTCCCGGATGAGATCCCGGACATCACGAGGAGTTCCGGAATGGTCCGGAGAATAAGATTCATATATAGGAAGTCATATTCCAAGTTTGGAAATGATCCGGTGCATTTATGGCAGGTTCTAGAAGGTTCTAGAAAAGTCCGGAAGAAATCACCATGGAAAGTAGAGTCCCGGAGGGACTCCACCTTGCATGGCCAGCCAACCCTAAAGGGGAGGAGTCCAAGGTGGACTCCTCTATGGTGGCCGGCCAACCCACCTCAAGGAAAGGTGGGAGTCCCACCTTGGGTAGGACTCCCTCCTTGAGTAGGTTTCCCACATATGGGAGGTTTTAGTGTTGGGGTCTTATTCGAAGACTTGGACTAGAACTCTTGGGGCTTCCACCTATATAATGAGGGGCATAGGAGAGGGGCTGGCCACTTCAAGCCTCAGCCTTGGCCGCACCCCTTAGAGGGCCGGCGCCCAACCCCTCTCTCTCCCCAAACCCTAGCGGTTTCTCTCCTCCACCACATCCCGCACGCTTAAGCGAAGCTCCGCCGGATTTCTCCACCACCACCGACACCACGCCGTCGTGCTGTCGGATTCAAGAGGAGCTACTACTTCCGCTGCCCGCTGGAACGGGGAGGTGGACATCGTCTTCATCAACAACCGAACGTGTGACCGAGTACGGAGGTGCTGCCCGTTCGTGGCGCCGGAACCGATCGTGATCAAGATCTTCTACGCGCTTTTGCAAGCGGCAAGTGAACGTCTACCGCAGCAACAAGAGCCTCCTCTTGTAGGCTTTGGAATCTCTTCAAGGGTGAGACTCGATACCCCCTCGTTGCTACCGTCTTCTAGATTGCATCTTGGCTTGGATTGCGTGTTCGCGGTAGGAAATTTTTTGTTTTCTATGCAACGTTATCCTACAGTGGTATCAGAGCCGTGTCTATGCATAGATGGTTGCACGAGTAGAACACAATGGTTTTGTGGGCGTTGATGCTCTTGTTATCTTTAGTTTGAGTACTTTGCATCTTTGTGGCATAGTGGGATGAAGCGGCCCGGACTAACTTTACATGACCGCGTTCATGAGACTTGTTCCTCGTTCGACATGCAACTTGTATTGCATAAGAGGCTTTGCGGGTGTCTGTCTCTCCTACTATAGTGAAGATTCAACTTACTCTTCTATTGACAACACTAGTATCACCGTTGTGGTTCATGTTCGTAGGTAGATTAGATCTCTCTCGAAAACCCTAAACCACGTAAAATATACAAACCAAATTAGAGACGTCTAACTTGTTTTTGCAGGGTTTGGTGATGTGATATGGCCATAATGTGATGATGAATATGTATGAGATGATCATTATTGTATTGTGGCAACCGGTAGGAGCCTTATGGTTGTCTTTAAATTTCATGTTGAGTAGTATTTCAAAGTAGTTGTAATAGTTGCTACATGAGGTGAACAACCATGAAGACGGCGCCATGAACCTTGACGCTACGCCGACGATGATGGAGGTCATGCCCGTTGATGATGGAGATCATGTCCGTGCTTTGGAGATGAAGATCGAAGGCACAAAGACAAAAGGGCCATATCATATCACATATGAACTGCATGTGATGTTAATCCTTTTATGCATCTTATTTTGCTTAGATCGCGACGGTAGCATTATAAGATGATCCCTCACATTAATATCAAGATAATAAAGTGTTCTCCCCTCGTATGCACCGTTGTACAGTTCGTCGTTTCGAAGCATCTCGTGATGATCGGATGTGATAGACTCAACGTTCACATACAACGGGTGTAAGCCAAGTTGCACACGCGGAATACTTGGGTTTGCTTGACGAGCCTAGCATGTACAGACATGGCCTCGGGACAACGGAAATCGAAAGGTTGAACACGAGTCATATGGATGATATGATCAACATGTTGATGTTCACCACTGAAGCTACATTATCTCACGTGATGATCGGTTTTGGTGTAGTGGATGTGGATCGTGTACCACTTAACAACTATGAGGGATGTTGTGTTAAGTGGGAGTTCATTAGTAATTAGATTAAAACATGAACTAATTATCATAAACATAGTCTGGGTAGTATTTTGAATTAATTTTGTAGTATTGGCATCCGTTTACTACTATGCGCTAGTCTTGTAATTGAGATATAAATACTGTTAAAATCTGACAAGAAACTTTACGGACTGGTACCGTATTGTTAATGAATCAAGAAATAATTAAGTCCTATTGCAAACTTTTAGTAAACCTCACATTGTTGATTCAAAGAGCTATGGTTTCAATTAGTACCTAAAGTTATCTTGTCTCCGTGAAACTTGAAGTTCAAATCTGTTTGAAAAGTAAGGAGCTGAAAATTTAGTTTTCAGAAATAATCAAAGGTATGAGATATATGTGATATCTAAGACCTTATTGCAAGATGATAGAATATAAATTTGGTGAGACTACATAAACTCATAAGTTTTATGGGAATGTATGAAGGTTGAAGACGCTAGGCGTCACAATCCTCCAACTATTGGAGCACTAACGATATTCGCATATCCATGAAGTTATCATCCTTAGTATGCACCATTGCTAAGACTCGTCGTATCGAAGCATCACGTGATGATCGGGTGTGATAGATTCTACGTGTGCATACAACGGGTGCAAGCCAGATTTGCACATGCGAATACTAAGGTTAAACTTTATGAGCCTAGCATGTACAAACATGGTCTCAGAAAGTTGTCATAAATTGATGGATAAAATTATGAGTGAAATTGTTCATCATATTACAAGGTTACTAATAGTGAAATCCGGAACACTTGTCATATGATGATCAACTTCAAAATAAGAACCTCAAGGTTATTGGTATTAGACCAACAAACCTAGAAGTTATTAATGTTGAAGTGTTTTTCTGAATAATGAGGAAAGCTAAAAGAGAAACTGCAAAAGATATTTTGGCAGAAAGAAAAGACTAGAAAGTCTAGCTCAGGTGTATATAAATGATATACATGTTATGGTTGTATTCCTAGTTAAGTCACACAATGAAATTCTTGGGTATTAGTACCATATTGGTTGGTATGAAGTGTCGTACAAAATAACGCAATACAAGAATTCAATGGCCTAAGTGACTAACAAGGAATATGATAGGAATGCACGTCTGGAACAAAATAAAGTGTTATTATGTTCGTCGTTAGCATTCTATCTAGCCCTTAGAATTTATAATAAAGAACTTAATAATTGTTATTTTGCTCTGGTCGAATGAAAACAATGAGTTGTTTAAATTATGACATTACTCCATGTACGATGGATAAGTTATTATAAATCTTAATGGTGAAACACACATACATAACACTGACGCTAAAATGCCATAAGGCAATGATTTGAATTCCACTTATTTCTGGAACCGCCATTTAGCTCATGTTAGAAAGGAATGCATGAAGGAACTCCATGCAAATGGATTTTTGGAGTCATTCGATTTTTGAATCATTTGGCGCTTGCAAATCTTTTCTAAAGAGAATGACTAAAATACCGTTCATAGGCCAAGAGTTGAACGGGTAACTAACTTAGTGGAAACATACATGATGATATATGTGGTTCACTGGGCATAGTTGTGTGCGGGAGATACTTCTACTTCATGAAAACTTCCAACAATGAATTGAGTATATATATGTGGATATATTCGATAAGGAAGAAGTTTGAAACATTTGAATAGATTCAAATAAATTTCAGCATGAAGTGGAAATCATCGTAATAGAAAAGTCAAATATCTATGATTGATCATAGTGGAAATATTTGAATTACGAGTTTTAGCGAACATCTAAGAGAGTTATGAAGTTCTTCTACAACTCACGTTTCTTGGAGTATCATAGTGATGATGAAGTATCCGAAAGACGTATATCCAAACCTTGTTGGATCAATGATGAGATAAAATATTGATGCCATTATATTTTTGTGGATTATGCTTTAGAGACTACCGCTTTTACACTGAATAGAGCATCATCATGATCCGTTGAAATGACACCATGCGAGTTATGGCATGGGTATGAACCCTGATAGTCTTTTCTTAAATTTTGGTATGCATAGCATAAGTAAATAAGTTACAACCAAAATCGGATGAATGTCTTTGTTGGTTATCCCAGAGATTTGATTGGGAATTCTTCCCACGAGACAAAGACAAAAGTGTTTGTCAATGTTACTTATTTCCAAGAAATTGTTTTTAGCGAAGTATTTGAGTGGGAGGACAATATAACTTGATAAGGTTTATGAACCTGAGCATAATGATCAGAGTAGCGCAGCATTGGAATTGGTTCCGGAAGCGGCCACGACGATCATGGCTCCCATGACTACAAAGTGTTTTAGCCATGGAGATCGAAGTACTTATTGAACCTTGTAGGTATGATTTACTTTGTGATCAAATAAATGATTTGTGGACAAAGGATTGATTTTGAACAATGATAAACCAACTACAAAACAAAGAAGTTATGATGGGCCCTGACTCCGTTAAAATGGCTATACGCCATGAAATCCAAGATAGATAAATACTTTTTGAAAGTAAATAGATCTATAAAATTGATGGACTTGGATGAAATATCATTGAAGAAGCTTGATTTGTCGAAAAGTTGTTTACGACAAAGTTCAAAGAGTTGACTACGACAAGATTAGATCTTCGATCCGTAGCAATGCTTAAAGTCTATATGGATTATTCTAGTAATCACTACATATTTTCTTTATGAGATATGTTAGTAGGATGGCAAAATACACTACTTAACAGAAGTGTGTATTAAAGGTGTATACTAGATACAACCAAGAGTTTTGCTGGTCCGTGGAATACTAGATAGGTATACGAACTTCAATTGGATGAAGTAAGTATCGCGGAGTTGGAATCTTCACCGAATGAAATGATCAAAGAGTTATGATTTCATCAGAGACGATGAAGAGGCTTGCATTTGCAAGAAATTAAGTGGGAGCGCTGAGACATATTTGTAATACTTTATGTAGATGACATATCGTTGATTATAAATAATGTAATTATATAATTGATTAAAAAGGTTTCATTGAGAATTAAACTTCAATGAAAGGATATGAACTAAAACATATTTAGTGTCAAGATCTATGAAGATGGATTGAAACACATAAAAGTTTAAGTTCAAAAGTACATAGAATGAATATTGAAGTAGTTCAATATAAAGAAGGTGTTCTTTTATGTGAAGTTTTTACAAGACTTGAGTGTATCTGACACTCAATGAGTAAAAACATATGAGTGATTTTTGATCACGAATAATATGTACAAAAATCAGATGTCCTATGCTCTAAATTGTTAGGAGCATATACCAGAATGATTCATGTGATGATCATTGGATAAACAGTAAGAATATCCCTGAGTGCTTTAGAAGAACCAAGGATATATAGTTTTGTATGAGTAATGACAAACAAATCGCTGTAAGGTGTTACACCGATATTGGTTTTGTCACATATAAAATATAATTTCAATCTCAAATTAGACTAAGTGTTGTTTAAAAGGTAGCACAATGAGCTAGAAGTTTTTTATGCTAGATTTAGAAGAGTTCTAAATATTGTGACGGATTCTACAAAAGAAGGCAGAGTATGTCATTGTTTTGACAATGACAAAGGATGTTAAGTCAAGAGGTTCTTTGAGAACTTGGTGTAGTTCCGACAGAGTCAGAACTTTGAAGCTATATTGTGTGTGACAATATTAGTGACATATTTCAGACCGCGGAATTAAGGTTCCACCAGTAGACCAAACATATTTAATACCGACTCATTTGGAAATGAGTGATGCGTTGAGACGCAAATGAATTACAAAATACATACGTTTCTGAGCGTATCAGACCCGTTGACTAAAGCCTCTCCCGTGAGCAAAACATGATAAAGCACCAGAAGGCCAAGGTGTTATATCTTTACAAATGTAAACTAGATTATTGACTCTAGTGCAAGTGGGAGACTGGAGGAGATATGCCCTAGAGGCAATAATAAAGTGGTTATTATTTATATCTTTGTGTTTATGATAAATGTTTATATATCATGCTATAATTGTATTAACCGAAACATTAGTACATGTGTGATATGTAGACAACAAAGAAGTCCCTAGTATGCCTCTTAAACTAGCTTGTTGATTAATGGATGATTAGTTTCATAATCATGAACATTGGATGTTATTAATAACAAGGTTATATCATTGTATGAATGATGTAATGGACACACCCAATTAAGCATAGCATAAGATCACGTCATTGAGTTATTTGCTATAAGCTTTCGATACATAGTTACCTAGTCCTTATGACCATGAGATCATGTAAATCACTTATACCGGAAAGGTACTTTGATTACATCAAACGCCACTGCGTAAATGGGTGGTTATAAAGGTGGGATTAAGTATCCGGAAAGTATGAGTTGAGGCATATGGATCAACGGTGGGATTTGTCCATCCCGATGACGGATAGATATACTCTGGGCCCTCTCGGTGGAATGTCGTCTAATGTCTTGCAAGCATATGAATAAGTTCATAAGAGACCACATACCATGGTACGAGTAAAGAGTACTTGTCAGGAGACGAGGTTGAACAAGGTATAGAGTGATACCGATGATCAAACCTCGGACAAGTAAAATATCGCGTGACAAAGGGAATTGGTATCGTATGTGAATGGTTCATTCGATCACTGAAGTCATCGTTGAATATGTGGGAGCCATTATGGATCTCCAGATCCCTCTATTGGTTATTGGTCGGAGTGAGTACTCAACCATGTCCGCATAGTTCGCGAACCGTAGGGTGACACACTTAAGGTTTGATGTTGAAATGGTAGAACTTGAATATGGAATGGAGTTCGAATATTTGTTCGGAGTCCCGGATGAGATCCCGGACATCACGAGGAGTTCCGGAATGGTCCGGAGAATAAGATTCATATATAGGAAGTCATATTCCAAGTTTGGAAATGATCCGGTGCATTTATGGCAGGTTCTAGAAGGTTCTAGAAAAGTCCGGAAGAAATCACCATGGAAAGTAGAGTCCCGGAGGGACTCCACCTTGCATGGCCAGCCAACCCTAAAGGGGAGGAGTCCAAGGTGGACTCCTCTAGGGTGGCCGGCCAACCCACCTCAAGGAAAGGTGGGAGTCCCACCTTGGGTAGGACTCCCTCCTTGAGTAGGTTTCCCACATATGGGAGGTTTTAGTGTTGGGGTCTTATTCGAAGACTTGGACTAGAACTCTTGGGGCTTCCACCTATATAATGAGGGGCATAGGAGAGGGGGCTGGCCACTTCAACCCTCAGCCTTGGCCGCACCCCTTAGAGGGCCGGCGCCCAACCCCTCTCTCCCCAAACCCTAGCGGTTTCTCTCCTCCACCACATCCCGCACGCTTAAGCGAAGCTCCGCCGGATTTCTCCACCACCACCGACACCACGCCGTCGTGCTCGTCGGATTCAAGAGGAGCTACTACTTCCGCTGCCCGCTGGAACGGGGAGGTGGACATCGTCTTCATCAACAACCGAACGTGTGACCGAGTACGGAGGTGCTGCCCGTTCGTGGCGCCGGAACCGATCGTGATCAAGATCTTCTACGCGCTTTTGCAAGCGGCAAGTGAACGTCTACCGCAGCAACAAGAGCCTGCCTCCTCTTGTAGGCTTTGGAATCTCTTCAAGGGTGAGACTCGATACCCCCTCGTTGCTACCGTCTTCTAGATTGCATCTTGGCTTGGATTGCGTGTTCGCGGTAGGAAATTTTTTGTTTTCTATGCAACGTTATCCTACAATGCGCACACCGTCACCATCACACCGTGGAGAGTGACTCCGGAGTTCATATTAAAGTAACCTCTAGAGTGCATAATAGACAAGAGTAACATCTACATATTCAACTAGATTACAAAGCTCATGATCACATAAAGATCACACCATGGGAGAGAGAGATGAACCACATAGCTACCGGTAGAGCCCTCAGCCTCGGGGGAGAACTACTCCCTCCTCATGATGAGAGGCAGCAACGGCGATGAAGATGGCGATGGAGTCGATGGAGATGGATTCCGCGGACACTTCCCCGTACCGGCGATGGCGGCGGCTACGTAACTTTTCGTGGAATATGACTGATGTCTTTAGGGTTTTCGCATCTGGGAGAATATATAGGCGAAAGGGCGGCCTCGAAGGAGCCAGGGGGTGGCCTCCCCACACCTGGGCGCGCCAGGAGGGTGGGCCGCGCCGCCCTATGGGGTGGCCCCCCTGCTGGCCGTCTCCGACTCTTCTTCGATGTTCTGGAACCCTCCGTGGAAAATAGGGCCGTGGGCTTTTGTTTCGTCCAATTCCGAGAATGTTTCCTGTGTAGGATTCCTGTAACTAAAAACAGCAGAAAACAGAAACTGGCGCTTCAGCATCTTGTTAATAGGTTAGTACCGGAAAATGCATCAAAATGATATAAAGTATGAATAAATCATGTAGGTATTGTCATAAAACTAGCATGGAACATAAGAAATTATAGATACGTTGGAGACGTATCAAGCATCTCCCTTACTTCAGACAAGACGAACATGCATAGCAACTCACATGATATTCAACAAAGGTGTAACAGGTTGATGACATCCCCAGATAACATGGTTACCGCTCAACAAGCAACTTATAAGAACTAAGATACATAAGCGACATATTCCTTACCACAATAGTTTTTTAGGCTACTTTCCCATGAGCTATGTATTGCAAAAACAAAGAATGAATTTTTGAAAGGTTTTAAAGGTAGCACACAAGCAATTTACTTGGAATGGCAGAAAAATACCACATAGTAGGTAGTTATGGTGGACACAAATGGCATAGGTTTTGGCTCAAGGTTTTGGATGCACGAGAAGCATTCCCTCTCAGTACAAGGCTTTGGCTAGCAAGGTTGTTTGAAGCAAACAAAAGTATAAACCGGTACAACAAAACTTACATAAGAACATATTGCAAGCATTATAAGACTCTACACTCGTCTTCCTTGTTGTTCAAACACTTTTACCAGAAAATATCTAGACCTTAGAGAGACCAATCATGCAAACCAAATTTCAACAAGCTCTACAAGTAGTTCTCCACTAATAGGTTTAAACTACATGATGCAAGAGCTTAAACATGATCTACTTGAGAGCTCAAAACAATTACCAAGTATCAAATTATTCAAGACAATATACCAATTACCACATGAAGCATTTTCTGTTTCTAACAAAATAACAATAAATGTTGCGGCTTTCAGCTTTCGCCATGAATATTAAAGTAAAACGAAGAACACAAGTGTTCAAATGAAAAAGCGGAGCGTGTCTCTCTCCCACACAAGCATGCTAGGATCCAATTTATTCAGAGAATGAAAATAACAAATCGAAAATAAAAGCACACAGACGCTCCAAGTAAAGCACATAAGATGTGACGGAATTAAAATATAGTTTCACTCGAGGTGACCTGATAAGTTGTTGATGAAGAAGGGGATGCCTTGGGCATCCCCAAGCTTAGACGCTTGAGTCTTCTTGAAATATGCAGGGATGAACCATGGGGGCATACCCAAGCTTAGACTTTTCACTCTTCTTGATCATATCATATCATCCTCCTCTCTTGATCCTTGAAAACTTCCTTCACACCAAAATCAAAGCAATCTCATTAGAGTGTTAGTGCATAATCAAAAATTCACATGTTCAGCAAGGACACAATCATTCCCAACACTTCTGGACATTAACCAAGGCTACTGAAATTTAATGGAGCAAAGAAATCCACTCAACACAGTAAAAGAGGCAATGCGAAATAAAAGGCAGAATCTGTCAAAACAGAACAGTCCGTAAAGACGAATTTTTTCGAGGCACTTAACAAGCTCAGATGGAAAAGCCCCAGTTGAACGAAAGTTGCGTACATATCTAAGGATCATGCATGAATTTTTTCAGGATTTTACGAGTTTCTTACAGAGAGATCAACTTAAATTCGTGACAGCTAAAAATTTGTTTCTGCGCAGAAATCAAAATCTAGTATCAACTTTCCTATCAAAGACTTTACTTGGCACAACAATGAAATAAACATGATAAGGAGAGGTTGCTACAGTAGTAACAACTTCCAAGACACAACAAAACAGTAGCAAAATAAAAACATGGATTATCTCCCAAGAAGTGCTTTCTTTATAGCCATTAAGATGGGCTCAGTAATTTTAATGATGCTCTCGCAAGAAATAAGAGTTGAAGCAAAAGAGAGCATCAAAAGCAAATAAGAAACACTTTTAAGTCTAACCCACATCCTATGAAAAGGAATCTTGTAAATAAACAAGTCATGTAAGCATAATGCAATAAGCATAGGAAGACAAGACAAGCGCAACTTCAAGACTCTCAACATAAAGGGGGGAAACTTAATATTATTAAGATGCATATAACCATGTTTCCCTCTCTCATAATAACTTTCAGTAGCATCATTGATGAAATCCACAATATAACCATCACTTAAAACATTCTTATCATGGTTCATATGCATAAAAGTATCATTATTTTTGGCATAAGAAAAACTCTTCTCATTAATAGTAATTGGAGCAGGATCATTATCAAGAATTTGAAAATGGTAAACAGGTTGCATACTAAGGGAATGGTTTTTGACAATCCCATCATAACTATGACAAGTTTCATAAGGATAATTATAACCTGTGTCATAGCCATCTCTATAACGATTATCTAAGCCCAAAGATATAATATCATCAATTTCACTAAAAGTAAAGGTCTCAAATATAGGATCTTCAAGCACAACATCCCCAAGCTTAGAGCTTTCAATATCATCGTTTGAGGGAACATAGATAGTGCTAACATCATTACTTTCATAATCGGTACCAAAGAGATTTTCAGTGTCAAAAGTAGTGTGCTCTTCCAAATCATGATCACTAATATAGGTAAAGGGCATAGCAAGATCATTGTATTCAGATTCATTATCATAATAATCATTAGGAGCAACATACTTACGGTTACCTATCGTTATCTCATACACGCGGGGATATGCCGTTACCTCTTTCTTTTTATTCCCCCTCTTCTTCTTCTTCTTCTTCTTCTTCTTCTTCTTCCCCCTCTTCTTCTTCTTCTTCTCCTCGTTCCCTCCTTTAGGAGGAAGAGGCTTGGAAGGAAGCTTCTCCACATAACCTGATTTGTTTCCAGAAACAATAGAAGAAACTTAGGAGGGTTCCTCCTTTTCATTAATAAGTTCAAAACACACTGCGGTCCTATCATATTTTGGCAAAGTGTCATCTTCTATAATATTTTGTATGTAAGTATTTGTGTGGCAATTATCAATGCAATAAGAAAGACACCCATGCAGGACACTATTAATATCAAGAGCAAATAAGTTTTTCTCAATAACTCTTCACACTCCAAAAATAATGTAAGTTCCTCATACTGATTAGGAGTGATTTCATCATCACAATACAAATTTGCAGCACTCATGAGGTTCGAATTATCATTGGAGGAGCATTGAAAATTAAAATGAGCCACTCTATGGCAAAGTTCACAAACAAAAGGATAGAGGGCACAAACTTTTTCACCAAGATCATCTAGAGCCCTAGAACACTTTTCTAGTTTTTTCATTCCTGTGATGGATACAATATTCTTCTTCAATTTTATTCTTTTCACAAGGTCTATGAACTCCACAAAAATTAACATGCTTATAGGAAATAGCATTTTCAGAAGTTTGAGCATGTTTATTGCAATCATTAACAACAATTTCATTTTCCATGCAAGTGTCTTTAAAAGGTTCATGATACATGTACCAATTTTCTTTAGGAACATTAATATGAGAAGCAAAGGCTCTATAGCAATCGACCATAATTTGAGGATCAAGACCATATTTAGCACTAAGCTCTTGAAAATCAGCGAGTTTGAGCGAAAGACTTAATGCAATCATACTCGTAGTTTATACCTGATTCTTTACCTTTGTCATTCTCCCAATCTTCAGTATTGCTTTGAATTCTTTCAAGAAGATCCCATCTAGCTTCAACCTCCTTGCTTGTGAAAGATCCCTCCAAACAGGCATCTAGATAGTCCTTGTGGTGTCCTGAAAGCCATGCATAAAAATTATTAATAATAACATTACGGGGGAGCTCATGAATGGGACATTTGAGCATTAGTGACTTCAATCTCCCCCATGCTTGGGAAATACTCTCTCCATCACGAGGATACAAGTTATAAATGTAATTCCTATCAACATGCACTTCATGAGGAGGATAAAATTTAGAATAAAAGAGAGGTACAATTTCCTCCCAACCAATAGATCGACCATTCTTCAGCATCATATACCATTCCGCAGCTCTGCCCTTCGGAGATATAGAGAATAGCTTCCTCTTAACTTGGTCCTTTGAAATACCTGCACTCTCGAACAACTCGCATAATTCATGTATAAAGAGTAAATGATCACTAGGATGGACAGTCCCATCTCCAAAATAGCAATTGTTCATAGCAAGTTCAACAATTTTCGTAGGTATCTTGAAAGGAATACTTTCAGTAGGTGGATTAAAATGTCACAAGCATCATTAGAGTTATCGCATATGGGAAATAAAGTATTATCAGAGCAAATTTCTCCCCTAAAGCCCGTGGAATGTTGTAGACATTAATCTTGATACATCTGCAGTCACATGAGTGCCATCAATATCCCCAATGCAATCTGATGTCTACGCACGCTTCTATTCCTGTAGACGGTGTTGGGCCTCCAAGAGCAGAGGTTTGTAGAACAGCAGCAAGTTTCCTTAAGTGGATCACCCAAGTTTTATCGAACTCAGGGAGGTAGAGGTCAAAGATATCCCTCTCAAGCAACCCTGCAATTAAGATACAAGAAGTCTCTTGTGTCCCCAACACACCTAATACACTTGTCAGATGTATAGGTGCACTAGTTCGGCGAAGAGATAGTGAAATACAAGTAATATGGATGATTATAAGTAGCAATTGCAATCTGAAATAAAAATGGCAGCAAGCGAACATGTAGCGAGAACTTGTTGGAAACGGTGTTTCAATGCTTAGAAACAAGGCCTAGGGATCATACTTTCACTAGTGGACACTCTCAACAATGATCACATAATTGAATAAATAGATGCTACTCTCAAACACTCTCTTGTTGGATAACAAACACCATTCATTGTGTAGGGCTACAAAAGCACACATCAAGCCGGAGTAAACAAGCTCCACACCTTCATAAAGGAATCACACACGATGCGCACACCGTCACCATCACACCGTGGAGAGTAACTCCGGAGTTCATATTAAAGTAACCTCTAGAGTGCATAATAGACAAGAGTAACATCTACATATTCAACTAGATTACAAAGCTCATGATCACATAAAGATCACACCATGGGAGAGAGAGATGAACCACATAGCTACCGGTAGAGCCCTCAGCCTCGGGGGAGAACTACTCCCTCCTCATCATGGGAGGCAGCAACGGCGATGAATATGGCGATGGAGTCGATGGAGATGGATTCCGGGGGCACTTCCCCGTCCCGGTGGCGTGCCGGAACAGAGACTTCTGTCCCCGAACTTGTCTTCGCGATGGCGGCGGCTACGTAACTTTTCGTGGAATATGACTGATGTCTTTAGGGTTTTTGCATCTGGGAGAATATATAGGCGGAAGGGCGGCCTCGAAGGAGCCAGGGGGTGGCCTCCCCACACCTGGGCGCGCCAGGAGGGTGGGCCGCGCCGCCCTATGGGGTGGCCCCCTGCTGGCCGTCTCCGACTCTTCTTCGATGTTCTGGAACCCTCCGTGGAAAATAGCGCCGTGGGCTTTTGTTTCGTCCAATTTTTAGAATATTTCCTGTGTAGGATTTCTGAAACCAAAAACAGCATAAAACAGGAACTGGCGCTTCGGCATCTTGTTAATAGGTTAGTACCGGAAAATGCATCAAAATGATATAAAGTATGAATGAATCATATAGGTATTGTCATAAAACTAGCATGAAACATAAGAAATTATAGATACGTTGGAGACGTATCACAATCCTGTCAAACAATTAGCACACGGTCATGTTTTTGTCAGTAGCACACATCTGATAAGTAGAACAGACATGATTTTGTACTCACCTTAAAATACGGGAACCACCTGTAGCTGTTCTTGATCTTGGGTGGTGTGTTTATTGATGATGGCTTGATCATTTCACCTCTGAGCTCCCCAACTGCGAGCAACACCTCCTGGAAGTACCGTACATGACAGGAGGAAGAGAGGCATGCCTAACTGCTCTCTTGTGCATCATCAGGATCCAGACTTGTATGAAAAATGATGAGAGTTGCGGCGTGATAACAAGCTGGATTTGGTCGGTCTACTCAAACAAGAACTAAGCATTACGAACGGTCTTATCGAACCCAACAAGTTCTACCAACATGAATCTAACACTACAGTACATCAGAGGAGCTTCCCCTTACCCCTGTCATGGAAGACGATGGAGACGGCCGGAAGTCAGAGAAGATGTGCGCAGGCTCCGCGGTGGCTGCAAACGAAGACCCTGGTATGGCGCCGAAGACCGAAGGGAGGAGCTCCTCGTCTAGACCACGGTCAGGGTCAGATGCGCGAGGCCAGATCTGTGTCGCCGCAGCCGCTGCCGGTGCAAAAGTTGGGGAAAGGGAAATTTTGGGAGGGGGCTAATGGAGAGGGTAACTGAAGATGGAGGTTACCCCTACCTTTGCCGCGCAACGCCGCTCGGATTTCGCCTTCTCCCGCCATGTCGCGGAAGAGCATCCGCGCGAAATGCGTTGTCGATTTTCGTCGCGCCCGGGCCTATCCCTGGAAAAACGGTCAAATTGGACGTTCCTCCCGGGCCTATTGAGTCTACAAAGCTTAATTGTCATAGATGCTGTCGAAGTTATTTTTCTATCGGGTGCGCGACAGCGCTCCCGATGGGAGTAGCCCCCGAGGCTACAGCCAAGTGTTTGCACTTGGGTGTAGGCTCAACTTGCTTTTAATCAACTCCACAATTTTTCCTCTTTCTTGTATCTTATTGAGAGGGTGAGCAATGCTCTTGATAAGAGTAGCCCCCGAGCCTATGGGCAGGTGCTTGCACCTGGGCATAGACTCAAGTTGTACTACTTAATAACGAACTTAACCATATTTCTGGGCGCAACCCATCTTTTTATCGACTCCAGGCCGTTGCTATTTATGTTGTTCAGGGATAATGGTAAATGGGGCTGGTTCATCTAACGGATCAGGTACCGGTTAATCGCTCTTGTGGCAATCCCGCAAGAACCTACTTCAAGATCACGTCCCTGGACATGATCTCGGGACCTGGCGTAATTCGTCACGTGCCTCTTAAGGACTTACCATGATCCGAATTCCAGTAATGTTATCGGGTCCACAGCGCGTCCGCCGGGATATTTCTTCACATATGTTGATGTGGAAAAAAGTAGCAGAGCGCAGTCTTTGGCGATGCCACGCCACACAGGACGGATCCCGGGGTCTTACCTTCGCAGAGTTTTGCGGCATTCGAGAGATTATTCGCGACTTTGGCGCTCTGAGAATATTTTGTCAAGTGCCTTGTTCGGCCGATGCAATGACCCATTTTGCGGGTTCTTCTATTTTTCTCTCGGGCTTGATGAGACAGCCGAATATATTGGTTATTCTATATTGTCGGGTACATCACCGATGCTCTTGCTCAGAACAATATGACGAGTCAATGAACCCGAAGATTTATCCACCTTCTTTTTTTTGGGTTCCTCCTTGATGAAAATTTCGTCGAGTTCCTCCTTCAGGAAAATTTCTTCGGGTCCTCTTTGAGGACAATTCTTCGGGTCCTCCCTGAGGACAATTCTTCGGGTCCTTTTTGAAGATAATTCTTCGGGACCTCCTTGAGGATAATTTTTCGGGACCTCCTTGAAGATAATTCTTCGGGACCTCCTTGAAGATAATTCTTCGGGTCCTGTTCTTTCTTGAAGAAAATTTCGTCGAGTTCTCCCTGTAGACAATTTTGTCGGGTTCTCTCTTATATACTTTGAATTTTGCTTTCTCCTGCACAAATAAACAAACTTTTTCTATCTTTCCCTTGACTCTCTTTTTCGCATGCGGTGTCAGATGCTCAGGTTCGATGATATGTAAAGTGAATATACGCCGCGCAGCCCCCAACTGTCGGGTGCGATGAAAGTAAACGATAATCAACTTTGTGCAAAATAAAAGAACACTTAGCTTTTTGGAGACGACGAAGTCGATGCATGATGAAGTCTTCCAGTGTAGATAAGAAATCTAGTCAAAGTAGAATCTACCAAATAGCAAAAGTGGATGCCGCAAAATTATTGATGAAGAAATAGCCGAGCCCCCGAGCGTTGCTGAGGTGATGCCATGATTGTTGCTTAGACGTTGTGTCGCAGTTTTGACCCGAGGCGAAGTCATTGTCAAGCCCCCGAATGTTAGTCGTGACGTCGGAAGAAATTGGCGGAATTGCGGCAATAAGGTGAGGCCATTTAGTATGAAACCATTGGCAATAATATAATATAAATCTAGCCATTAAATATGAAGCATATACTGAAGGTGAATCCGCCGATATCATAGAGGATGAATCCATTGACCAGAAGAATCCAATGATAACCATATAAAGTGAATCCGCTGATACCACAGAAGATGAATCCATTGAACAATAGAATCCAGTAGTAACTATAGAAGATGAATCCGCCGAAGAAAATAAATCCAGTAGTTATCCTCGATGATAAATCCACTGACCCAAAACGACTCGGGTAATGTTGTATAAGAGTAAACGAGTAATATCCATGTAGACGAATCTTATAAGATGAATCCGATGAAGAAAAATCCAATAAGCCGAAGAAGATGAAATCTACTGAGCCGAAGAAGGTAATTTCACTAAGACGAAAATAAATCCACTGAGCCGAAAGAAATATATCCACTAGGTCGAAGATCAATCCACTAAGTCGAAGAAAATAATCCCACTGAACCGAAGAAAATAATTCCACTGAGCCGGAGAAGATATATCCAGAGCCGAAGAAAAAAAAATTCACCAAGTAACTGAATATATTTGTGGTAACGAAGTAATGGTGCAGCCCCCAGTGTTGGTTTTATTTGCTCTAATGATGTAATGGTACAGCCCCCGAGTATTCGGGTGTTGCGAAAGTATATAAATAATTGAATCTTGGAGGAAGAAGAAAACTTAGCTTTTTATCGGGTGCGGCGAAGCCGATGTGGACGCAAGTCGTGCCTTGGACGCAGTCTGTAGTCACGCGACGCAGGCGTAGCCAATATTGCAGAACCGTGCGGCGTTTAGCCTGAAGCAGTCGACCCAACGGAACGCAATCGATGAAGTGGATCTGCGGCCGGTGAGCCCCCGAGCGTGGTGATTGCGCGGCGGCGAAGTACTCGAAGTTTTATTCCGATGGTATCTGACGGAGTCGCGATGAAGAAGATGAAATTGCACTGCCGTGAGCCTCCATAATCGTCATCTTATTTTGTCGGCCATGAAGATTTTCCAGGTATGTATACGTGCAAAAAGACATACAATGGATTAGATCTCGCCTCAATATAGTAATATTTAATTGATTGTGTGATCAAAGAAAGAAATAACAAAAAAATCCCACGCCAATGCGTGGCTTGCTATCCTTGTGGGAGACAATGTCTGCCATGACGTGCTCAACTTTAGCTTCTGGGAGTGGTGTTTTCGAACATGGGAGCATATGCTCCCTATATTTTGAAATGCATCTTACACATATTTTAAATTTCAAAAAAATTAAAACAAAAAATTTGCACGTACATTTTCACGTGCTAAGCGCTCACAAAGTCGTTTCATAAAAAATGAACTTATCATGTGACGTGTGTAAAAAAGATAAAATTCAGTGCTAAAAACAATGCTTTTCACAGGATAAGTTTTCTCTTTTTTACATAGGCCACAAAAAATATTATTTTTTCGTGAAACTTGATGTACACACATATATTATGGAGATGTGCATGTAGAATTTTTTGTCTAAATTTTTCCACACTTTGAAATATGTTTTGTTGATAAAGGGAGCATATGCACCCGGGAGCCGAATTGAATTTCCGTTAGCTTATGTTCCTTTCTTTTCTTGGTACTTGATGCCCCGCACGTGCAACTCACGTAAATGAGCTGATGAAACAACTCGCTAGATTTCGAATACTGATTGTCCAAGTTGCTCATCCAAGCACCCGCGGCAACCACGGCCGATGACTTCCGTCTGGCGGATCTACGCGAAAAAATCCTGCTAGCTGGCCGTTGTAGCTGATGACGAACTCGACAATTTTCTTCCCGGATGCGATCCGAACGTTGCTGATGATGAACTCGATGGATCTCGCCCGGATAACAAAATCCAGTCGTCGCGATTCCCACAGACGGCGCCAATTGACGAGGGAACACCTCGGCAATGCTTACGTATTGTAGACTTGGGTTTCGGGAGAGCGACGATGGAGATTCCGGGAGCGAGATTAGGCACACGACGTACCCAGCTTCGGGTCCCCTCGGTGGAGGATCCCTACGTGCTGCTAGCAATCCAGTATATGATCATATGTATGTTTACAGGGTGCCGCCGTAGGCGGAGCTATGTTGTCTATATTCTATCTATCTGTTGGCCCTCTTTCTATCGGGTACCCTGGCTGGCTTTATATATGCAACCAGCCTAGGGTTTTTACAAGAGTCCTAGTCGACTACTTCTTCGGGTTGCCTTGTTGGGCCTTCTCCATATTGGACCGAGCCGAGCCAGGTATACCAATAATGGGTACCCGAAGGGTATACCCATGTCACCTGTCCCGGAGGTGCTTAAAAACCCGTATTGTGCAATAACATGGAGACGACCGGACATCCAAACGACCCTAAAAGTGAGGGGCACATGCGAGCCAAAGGGTGCCTAGGCTACCAAACGCGCCCTTTGTGTACGATGATAGAAGAACAACGAGTTTGGTTGCAATCTACATGATGTTCGGGTAACCACTTCTCACAAGTGTTGACCTTACCTGACAGTATTACAAACAACTTGGCGGAATATGTAAGTAGCAGACAATAGTACAATTAACGTCGTTTAGCCCTTGCTGGTTCAGATCCTTGCTGAATTCTATCCCTGATCACATGATTGACCTTACACTCCTGACTGCATGGAGAGCTTGGCATAACCGAAATGAGATCACTCATGATAAACCCTTACCGTCAGTGGAATCATCCAAAAGGTTTCTCTGCAGCTATCTGCAAATCCTGAGGAATTCAGATGTAAGTACTGATGTGATCCTTAAAGGCAAACAGTTAGTTGTTACTGCAGTACCGGTGTCACTACCGGCCAGACCACCCAAACCCTTGGGCAACCATGGTCGCCACCCCCTGCAGGTTGGGCGAAGCTATCTATTGATGGGTCTTTTAAAGCTGAAGATGGTAGTGCAGGGTGTGGTATGATGTTGAGAGGCGATGCAGGTCAGATCATTTTTTCAGCATGTCGCTTTCTCCCAAGGTGCGTTGAGGCTGTAGAAGCTGAACTATGGGCATGTCGAGAAGGGTTGAAGCTTGCCATGGAGCATAGTATGCTCCCTATCATTGTGGAGTCTGACTGCTCCTTGGTTATCTCTGCTGCTATGGACAAGACGATGGATCGTTCACCGTATTTGAATATCATCTCAGACATTAAGCTTTTAGCTAGACAAAGTAGATTTTGTAAGTTTGTAAAAGTGGACCGTTCGGACGTTAGGGCTAGTCACTTCCTTGCAAATCTTGCGAGGGTAGAGAATAGAACTGAATTCTGGTTTGGGTCTAGCACTGATTTTCAGGAGCTAAATCACGAGCTTGCTGTAACCCTTGCTTCTTAATAAAGGTCCGTTTTACCCGCAAAAAAAACGTCGTTTAGCCCTGGCTACTAGCAAATAACAGTTCGTTAAGCTGCTCCCTAGATACTAGCAAATATCAGTTCATCAAGATGATTTCCTAGCTACTAGCAAATTGGTGTTCAAGAAAACACAAATGAGGATTAGAGGAGCGTTGGATGGTTCACCTTCTTTCTTTCTTCAGAGCCTGATTATACCTCTATCTTTCCACAATGCGTCAGCCCACTCATGCCTATTGTTCTTCCAAGCCTAACTGTCACCGTCACTAACACCGTGGTCATAGTCAATGCTGTCCAGCATCACATCCATCTCATCTGGGAGGAACTCATCAATACCCTACCCCAAGATTCAGTTGTGTGGAATGCAATATGCAAGAACAAGCTTAACTTGGGTGGGGAAAGGATGGAATAGCTTCTAATCAAGTGTCTTAGAGCTATTCTTCATAGCAGCGAAAGTCTTCTCGATTGTCACTCGCAGGCTAGAGTGTTATAGCTGTTGTTCAGATTGTTCATCCGCTCTCTATCACATTCGATCATTGGACCGTAGGTGATAGCCGGACTGGCATTGCGATGAACCGCTCGCTCTAGGATTACAAACATCCAAGCATGGATCACAACTATAAGCGCAGACGTGTGAGCGAAAAGCTTCCGCTGCTCGTCCTGATTTATTTGGTGTTGCATAAAAAACGACAAATTTAGCTAACTAAAGGCAAAATCGGCTTAAGTTCGAATGGTTTCGGCCGAAAGAGGGTTAAAGGTGCTTAAAACATTGCTTGAAGTCGGCGCCATGGTGTCGTCGATGCAGATGATGGGGAAAATATGGTGCTCGACACGAAGCGAGGTCTCCGCTAGGACGTGAGACGAGAGGGTGGCGGAGTCGGTGAGGTAGATCTGCCTAGTATGACCTGCCCTAGCTGCACATCTAAATCGCCGCTGCCTTCGCTGTCCGAGAGAGAAAATGGGGAATAGTGTCTTCACCTACTAAGGTGACCCACTATGGGGCGGTGAGCCTAATTTTCGCGCCATATAGGCCCGCCAATTTTCTCCCTCCCGCCATGGCGCCATCCCCCTCTATACTCGCACGTTCCCCTCGCGTCAGGGAGGTGGTATACACCGATCTGGTCGGCACGGAAACAGTTGCCGCACACCCCCTCCACCTTCTTCCGGTAGTTCATGGGCTTGGCCCATTAAGTTTGCCGAATCGTTTTCCCTAAACGGGCCGCAGCCCAACATTAGGTAAGCCCTTTTTTGTTTCTTTTTGTACATTTCTGAATTTGAACAAATTTTATATTTGGACAATTTTCAAATCTGAACGATTTTCATATTAGAACAATTTTCGAATTTGAACAAATTTCATATTTGAACAAATTTCGAATATGAACGATTTTCATATTTGAACAATTTTAGAATTTGAACAGTTTTCATATTGAACCATTTTAGTAATTCTCAAATTTAAATATTTTCCGAGTTTAAACATTTTTCGAATATAGACTTTTTCAATTTGAACAAAAGAAAAAATAAACAGAAAGAAAAAGAAAATAAAACAGAAAACGGAAAAACGAAAAAAAGAAAAAAGAGAGAAAACGAAGGCGAAATCGAAAAAACGCTAAATGGGCCAGGCCCAATACCCGACCAGGGATGTGCGGCAACCCGCATCGGCGCCGACGTGATCGGTGTATAGGACTGGCCCTCGCGTCAGCCTTCCCTAGCTAATTTTGCGTCCGCCGGTACTTAGCGGGCCTACTCGGGGATGATTTAAGGTTAGTGCGAGCCAAACAGCGCCGAAAATGGATGCCTTCTAAACTCACTATTTTTGCATCCCTCATACAGAAAAACAACTTTGCGAGGTACCGAACAGGGAGTTGCTTTCTGCCGACCTGGTCGGCAGAAACAACCACCGCACCGCCCACGGTCAGGCAGCAGTTTCATGGGCCGCGGCCCATTAGGTACACTTTTTCTTTTCTTTGTTTTGTTTTTGTATTTTTAAATCTTCATGTTTTTTTGGAAAACCAAAATAATTTTTGAGGTTTTTTAAAAAATATTTGACCGTTTTTCAAATCTGAACAAATTCAAAATTTAAACATTTTTAAAATATAGATAATTTTAGTTCCCGAATTTTTTTAAAAATTTGAACAAATTTGAAAAGTGAACAAATTTCAGATTTTGAAAAGATTTCGAAATTTAAACGAATTTCTAAATTTGAACGAATATCATTTTTTCCCAAAATTTGAACATTTTTCGAAAATGAACATATTTTAAATTTGAACATTTTCGATTATGAACATTTTTTGGATACGAACAATTTTTTGCTTTGAACATTTTTCGTTTTGAACACTTTTCAAATTTGAACGTTTTCCGAATTCGAACTATTTTCAAATTTAAACATTTTCGATTTTGAACAAAAAAAATAAACAGAAAAGAAAAGGAAACAAGAAAGAAAACAGAAAAAAGAAAAAACAGAAACAGAAACAGAAAACGAAAAAAAGAAAAAAAAAGAAAATGGGCCAGGCCCAATACCCGACCAGGGTGTGCGGTGCCGGGTAGGCACCGACCTGGTCGGTGTATAGGGTTTCCCTACCGAACATGCCCTAGCCTACCCATGTTTTAATATTGTTGGCTCACGCTGTGGTATGGGCTGATGAGCGTGTTAGGGAAGAGAAACGATCGCGCCGCTTGTTTTCTCGGCTCGTCAACCCAACTTGCCAGACAGAGCCGAGTCAAAAAAACAAGGTGACCGACCAGAAGGAAATCACGCAATTGCTGCAATCTCGTGACGGTTTCCTTCTACTTTCTCGCTAGCCTAGGGTCAACGTCCCTTCCCCAATGTCACGGCCGACGACCACCATGGATTCCCTCAAGGACGACAACGTCGAGGATATCCTGCTCCGCCTCCCTTCGTGGGCCTCCCTCGGACACGCCGTGCGCGCCTCCCACCGGTTCTGTCACATCGCATCCAGCCCCGACTTCCTCCGCCGCTTCCGCGCCTCCTCATCGCCCCGCAGCCTCCTCGGCGTCTTTGTCCACAGGCATTCCGTCGGCTTTCCCGTATTCCACCTCGCAGGCCCAGCCCGATCCGACCCTGGCCTGGTCGCCGTCGCGCGCACTGGCGACTTCCTTCTCGCCGGCCTCGAGGACGAACCGGGGTGGCGCTTCCACGACTGCCGCAACGGCCGCCTCTTACTCTCCAAAGGCACATCCCTAACAATCTATGACCCCATCTCCCTCCGCCGCACTGACATAAGCCGCCCACCAGATGACCCCTTTCCCGACGCCTACATCTCGACCATCAACTGCTTGCTCGACGACGGCGGTGCTCCCTTCCGCGTTGTTTCTTTGCAGGTAAACGACCGCCGCAGATTGCGAGCTGTCGAGTACGACTCCAGAGTACAGGAGTGGCGCTTTCACCCGTGGACTGCCATCACGGCGCCGCCTCTGGCGTACCAGACGACGATGTGCGCGGCCGGTCTCATATTCTGGAACAACGACGCGTGTCACGGGCCAGCCGGTACTTCATCGATCCTGCTCGATACCCGCACCATGGAGTTCACCATGCTTCGTCTCCCGGCAACCATTGTGGCCCCGCACGGGAGGATTAGAAGGTACTCCATCGGCGAGACAGAGGATGGAAAATGCTGCCTCGTGTGCGTGAGCAACAGGATGATGCAGGTGTGGTTACTCAGGGAGAACCGCGGCAGGAAGTGGGAGTTTGAGAAGGAGACGCCATTGAGCGGGCTGCTTGCTGAACGTTATTGTACCACGCATCACGTCGGGAAAGTGGCGGCTGGACTAGTCATTGTTTGGGCGGGCAATGCCGGTAGCTGCAACAGTTTTCAGCATTATGTCATTGACCTAAAGAACCTCAGCCTCAAGGCCATGTTTTCCGATCTTGGTGCAGTAACGGCTTGTCCTTTTCAACTAAGATGGCCACCTGCTGGCTTGACTCCTGCCAAACGACACATGCTTCAGATAGATACTCGCAAAGGTATGTACATATGTGTGAATTCTGACTTGTTATTTCAACTAACTATATGCTTAGATCAGCTTGCTAAGAAGTATGTTCAGTATATGTGCAAACATTCCACTAGCTAGCGTGGCCGCCATAAGATTTCCAGGTGAGCTGAATTACAACTAGTTCTGTTAGATTGGCAGTATCTTGTATATATATGTGGGTTTTTCCATTATATAAGCAAATAGCGTTACTGCTTCCTGAGTCCTTACATTGGGGTTGACTTATATATACTACTAGCTCCAGGTCAAAAAAAATATATACTACTAGCAGTTAGCACCAGCTGCAACGACAATATTTGTTAAGATATTTGGAATCGATCTTCTGGCAGTGGATAGAATTGTGCACGCATACAACTAACATGTCTGTCTTTACAAACATTGCAGATACAGAAAAGAAACAAAAACTTCTTCCAGGACCAGGTAGTGGTTATCCCGGCCCAAAAAGTGAAGTAGCATGAAGCATAATGTAAGAGGAGCAGAAATATCAAATATAATGTACTTGGATATCTCTTGTGGCAATACTATCTATTATATAGGAAACAGAAATCATTAAAATGCCTTCATTAGCATTTGTTATGCATATATGCACACTAGAATTTCCACGAAATCTACCTGATGCCCTGGGATTTTCTGTAGCAGTGGAGGGATCATATGAGATTTGAACAGCATAACCCATGCAAAAAAATTATATACTATGTGTGTATCTTGTGATCTTGTCTGTAGAAAGCAAATAAATCATATCGGCATGGTGAGCATGCAAGATATAGCATATATGCTACTAGCTTGATGGCAGTGCCCATGAAAAGTGAACGGTCGAGAGATACTTTGGAACATTATCTTGTGTTCCATATGGGTACTATTGATCGATTCGCCACATTACTTCTTACATTTACATCGAAGATGTAGTAAATTGGTCTGTGATCTTCTATTGTTCATTCCACCAAGCTAGTTTGTTCTTACTCTTTCGCTGACGTTAATTGCATGCACGCCTGAAAAAGTTGAGGAGGTTATCTGAATCAACAAGTGATGTTTTCTGAGGTATTTGGGCATGCGCGCTTGGAGCGCTTGCTCCTGTACGCAACTCAGAACTAGAAATGAACAACTTCTAGATAAAAAATCAGATCACAACTCGATCGATTAACATTGACCGGCCGACGTTCTCTCGGGCCGGCTCTCAGCAATACCCACCGCTGTGATAATACGTACTAACTCAGATCGGAAAAGGAAGTTAACAGGTGTATTGCCGATCCTGCAATTCCAGAAGCTTCACATAGATCATCGTGGAAACATATCCACCTACCTACAACCACATGATTATTATATGTTTGGCCATGCATCATTGTGAAAGAATGGAGAACAAATTGTATTACGCACTGTGATATGATTCTTCGTTGGTCATTTCCTAATCTCGTTTGTAGCCAGCCACTACTAGTAGAAAACGGACCTTCCATCTCGGCCTTTTGGCCCGGTCTAGTTTGGAGCCGGGACAAATGGTCAGGCCACATCGGCCCGAAATCAGTGAGAGAGTACGGGGTCTTTTGTTCCGGTTTTATTAAGGACCTTTTGTCTCGGTTGGATCCTCAAACCACTAGTAGAAAATGGCTTCCATACCACCCAATTAGTGACCAAACATTTTGAACTGTGACTAATGGGGTCTTTAGTTCCGGTTCGGCAGGGGAACCGGGACTAAAGCTCTGGGCCCAACAGCCTGGGTGAACAGCTGGTGTACGGGCACACCTTTAGTGCCAGTACAGGCTAACCAGAACTAAAGGTCTACCACTATAAATACTGCTGCAGCACACTTGACTTGTGTGTGAGCTCTTGGTGTTTCACTTCTATTCACAAGGGTGGTGGGTTTGGCTTTTCTCCTCTTATGCACAAGAGGTGTTCGATGAAAAGCCCGAGAGCATGATGCCACTTGTGTTCACATAAAACAAACATGATATGAAGTGTCCGAGCCACACTTAAGCTTTCTCTTTTTTTTCCCTCCTCGATCGCGGTTAGCAACTTGAACCTTTCATGTGTCATTGATAAATATGCATGTGTAGTTCATAGTTTAATTTCTATTATCTCTAGCTAGTTAGTTTAACCGGGACAACAGGGTCTGAGGCCTTTTGCAGCCTGCTGGCAGCCCTTTTGTCCAGGTTGGTGACACAAGCCGGGACATAAAGTCGAACGGTTTGTTCCCGTGCGAAACCCGATCATCGTCGCCATTACTGGCGCAGAAATCGATCGACGCGCAAGAATTCGGGTCGCCGGCGCCGGCGGTTGGCCACGGGAATTGATCACCCGATGGCCGGCCTGTTCATCTTCACCTTCCTCACCTTCATATATGCTTCACATCTCATCCACCATTGCCACACATCTCTTCTCACATCTCCACCATCTCTCCCACAAAAGCTCTCTCCCCGTCGACGTTCCGGCCTCAATGGAGCACCTCGCGCGCGCCCCGGCTCCTTGATCTCAGATATACCACCTCATGGCCGAAGGGATGTCTTTGAAGGTCACGGTCGCTCTCCGTGCACCAAGAGTGGAGAAGTGGATCCGCGCCGTCAAGAGGGACTTTCTCGACGCCGCACCAACCAAGTGCGTCGGCTTGGACTGCGAGTTCACTAACTCTCGCGAGGGTGATCAGCGCGTCGCCGTCCTTCAACTCTCGGTGGCAACCGAGACTTTGGTATTCCAGATTTGTTGGGATGATGAAGTGCCACAAGTTCTCAAGGATTTCTTGCAGGACAAGAACATCAGATTCTGCGGCGCGGCTATCGTCAAAGATGTGGAAATGCTGAGTCCCTACGGTATTAATGTTACTTCTGCGTTCGACCTCCAGAAGATACTCCCGAACCCCACCAACAAGTCCACTCCAAGTCTATATGATCTGGCAAACTCTACCATTGGGACAAACCTTGAGAAGAAGAAGAGGAAGAAGTACAAGAAAAATGACGCCGCGGAAGAAAAAGAAGATGAATTGATTTTTGGATGGGCCAATGTTCCATTGAGCTACGAGCAAGTGCACTATGCCGCTCTAGACGCTCGCCTGGGCTTCGATATGGCTAGGAGGCATTGGAGGTTAGTTGGCTACAATAGCCATGTTCATCGTCTCAATATTTAAAGATGGTGAGTAGATGGTGGTGTGGTGTGTGGTACGGTGTGTGTCTTCTCTATTTGTATGAACTATGTCGTTTCAATATATCGAATCTTTCTATTGTTATTCAAATTTCTCATATTTTTCTAATTATGGTTTACATATTCCTCACATATTAATTATGTCGTATCCAAATTCCCCACATTATTTGGCCATATTATATGAATAATTATATATTATTTGATAATAATCATAAATGATTAAAAACAAAATTATTTCATATTAAAATTCCTCACATTTTTCTAATAGTAATGCATATATTATTTGTCCAGTTGCGGTTTATAGATTTAAAGATATTAATTATTTGTCCATATTATATGAATAATGCATATATTATTTTTTTATAATAATAATAATAAAATAAAAATAAAATATTTCATATTAAAATTCCTCACATTTTTCTAATAGTAATGCATATATTATTGGTCTAGTTGCGATTTACAAATTTAAAGATATTAATTATTTGGCCATATTATATAAATAATGCATATATTATTTGATAATAATAATAATAAAAATGAATTAAAAAGAATATTTCATATTAAAATTCCTCACATTTTTCTGATAGTAGTGCATATATTATTTGTCCAGTTGCAGTTTACAGGTTTAAAGATATTAATTATTTGGCCATATTATATGAATAATGCATATATTATTTGATAATAATAATAATAAATGATTTTTTTTATTTATTTCATATTCAAATTTCTCACATTTTTATAATAGTAATGCATATATTATTTGTCCAGTTACGGTTTACAGATTTAAAGATATTAATTGTTTGGCCATATTATATGAATATTCAAATTCCTCACATTGGAAATCTATATTATTATCTTATGGTAGTATTTACAACAAGGTACAATCACATTGGCGGGAGCATAGCGAAAGAACCAGGAGTTAAGCGTGCGGATGGTGGAATAGTGTGAGGATGTGTGACCGACCGACCAAGTCTAGAATCTAACGAAAGATTAAGTGTAATTAGTGTTAAAAATGGCACAAGTGAGAGAGTAACGATTAAAATAAAAATGAAAAATGAAAAATGAAAAATGAAAAATGAAAAATGAAAATGAAACCTTTTGTCCCGGTTGGGCTTACGAGCTGGGACTAAATGTTCTCCAGCCCAAACTCTGTATCGCAGCCACGTGGTGAACTACATGTCCCGGCTGGTAAGCGGGCCGGGACAAAAGGTTGGGCCTTTTATTCCGCCTTCGTTATCCCGGTTGCCTGATGTCTACGGGTGCTTCTATTCTTGTAGACAGTGTTGGGCCTCCAAGAGCAGAGGTTTGTAGAACAGCAGCAAGTTTCCCTTAAGTGGATCACCCAAGGTTTATCGAACTCAGGGAGGAAGAGGTCAAAGATATCCCTCTCATGCAACCCCGCAACCACAAAGCAAGAAGTCTCTTGTGTCCCCAACACACCTAATAGGTGCACTAGTTCGGCGAAGAGATAGTGAAATACAAGTGGTATGAATGAATATGAGCAAGTAGTAACGGCGCCGAAAAGTGCTTGTCGGCGTGCGGTTGATGGTAGTAATATTGCAGGAAGTAAACATGCAGTGAGAACAAGAAACAAGCAGCGATAGCGATATTTAGGAACAAGGCCTAGGGATCATACTTTCACTAGTGGACACTCTCAACATTGATCACATAACAGAATAAATAAATAGATGCTAGACTCTACACCCTCTTGTTGGATGATGAACACCACTAACCGTGTAGGATTACACGAACCCTCAATGCCGGAGTTAACAAGCTCCACAATATTCAATGTTCATATTTAAATAACCTTAGAGTGCATGACAGATCAACATAACCAAACCAAGTACTAACATAGCATTCACACTGTCACCTTCACACTACGAAAGGAGGAATAGATCACATCAATACTATCATAGCAATAGTTAACTTCATATTCTACAAGAGATCACAATCATAGCCTACGCCAAGTACTACACGATGCACACACTGTCACCATTACACCGTGCAGGAGGAATAAACTACTTTAATAACATCACTAGAGTAGCACACAGATAAATTGTGATACAAAACACATTGCAATCATAAAGAGATATAAATAAGCACTTCACTATGCCATTCATAACAGCGAATAAGTAATCTGTGAAATATAGCCTAAGAGACCCACACGGTGCACACACTGTCACCTTTACACACGTAGGACAAGGAGTCTCCGGAGATCACATAAGTAAAACCCACTTGACTAGCATAATGACATCTAGATTACAAGCATCATCATATGAATCTCAATCATGTAAGGCAGCTCATGAGATTATTGTATTGAAGCACATAGGAGAGAGATTAACCACATAGCTACCGGTACAGCCCCGAGCCTCGATGGAGAACTACTCCCTCCTCATGGGAGACAGCAGCGTTGATGAAGATGGCGGTGGTGTCGATGGAGAAGCCTTCCGGGGGCACTTCCCCGTCCGGCGGCGTGCCGGAACGGAGACTCCTGTCCCCCGGATCTTGGCTTCGCGATGGCGGCGGCTCGGAAGGTTTTCTCTGGTTTCGTCGAACGTGGTAGGGTTTTCGCGACGGAGACCTTAAGTAGGCGGAAGGGCAGGTCGGGGGGCCACACGAGGTGGCCACACAATAGGCCGGCGCGGCCCAAGCCCGAGCCGCGCCGCCTTGTTGTGTCGTCGCCTCGTGGCCCCACTTCGTTTCCTCTTCGGTCTTCTGAAAGCTTCGTGGAAAAATAGGACCCTGGGCGTTGATTTCGTCCAATTCCGAGAATATTTCCTTACTAGGATTTCTGGAACCAAAAACAGCAGAAAACAGGAACTGGCCCTTCGGCATCTCGTTTAATAGGTTAGTTCCGGAAAACGCATAAATATGACATATAATGTGTATAAAACATGTAGATATCATCAATAATGTGGCATGGAACATAAGAAATTATCGATACGTTGGAGACGTATCATTGCCCAGCCGGGATAAAAGGCTCTTACGGGCCTGGATAATTGGCCCGTTCTCCACTAGTGCACTAGTAGAAGGATTCACCTTTTCATCATTCGATGCACACACATGCATGCGTCTGTCCTCCGCGCTAGCAAGTTAGAGTTAGATAAGAATGATGTCTCTTTCTCCGGACCAGTCTTGTCTTTTCCTCTCCCACCCCTTGAGAGTCGCCCATAGTCCAACGGATGCTCGGCTCTCCTCTCCGGCAGAATGTCGTCCGCCGTGGTAGAAAGAGTGGAGACCGACACACGTACAAAGTAGATTAGGGTTTGAGTTGCCCCTGTGGCATTTTGGCTTGATGTCGTTAGTGTGGAGCGGAGTTGTGTATCCCCTTGACCAGATCTGGAGTATGCATGTTAGGGTTCTTCTTCATCATCTGCTTGTTCAAAATGTTGGAGAAGGGTGTGGGGAAGAGTACCGACTCTTTGAATAAAGTCATGTTCTATGACCATCTTGAGATTTGTTGCCGTCTAGTCATGAAGATCTTTTGGAAGGCCTTGGTGGTGAGGGGGAGGCGACTTTGCGACCAGTTGAGTGCACCTTCAAGATGGTGGGGTTTTTCTGGAGTGCACTACATAGAGGCCAGGCTCTCCGCCACGGAGGCAGCCACTCCAAGCGTCGGTATGCAAGCATTCGTCCAACCTCCCTAGTGAAGGCCCTTGCTGGAGTCTCTTGATTCTGCTAGAGCTTCGCATCTTCCCACCACCCGGCGGTATAAAGATGACCGGCGATGGCGTCTAACCTTCCGTGAAGATGACCAAGGACTCATTGCGTTCTAGTTTCTGTTTCTGAAGTCCTTTATGTAAAAGCCTAGAATATTTTATTCTTGAACTAGTAGGGTCCTGCTTGTAAATTGCACCACCGGCCCATGAGTTAATTCAGCTATCATGGTCATTCGACACCCCTGTCCCTGATATAAAAAATATACTTCCTCCAATTCACATTAATTGATTTAATGTTAATAAACATGTCTAGATACATCTGTATCTAGATAAAGTTGAATCAATTAATTTAGATAAAAAGTTTATAAGAATTATGTGGGTAACCGAGAGGTGGCCGTTTAGTGCATGCTATGGTAGTACCCGCTTCATCCATCGTGGAAGCAGAGAAAATTTGTTTTTGTGCAGATTATGTCATTCTCGGTTGCTTAAAAGAATCTTTCGCAAATGCTGTAAAAGTTATTAGGATAGCACTTCCGGCAAGGAATACCTTGTTGAGTGTGGATAGCTAGCTGATGCAAGTGAGTATATTGACGGTGAGAGCAGATGATATATCGTAAACGCGTGCGCCACCATGGACCATGAGTCGATGACAATTTGGAAGGACAAGGCTTCATCAAGAAAATTGTAAGAGTTCGAGATGGCTCTCAGTCCTAACCGTATAGGGATTCAGGCTACAGGAGTAGCAGATATCTACGAGGCTTTCCGAGCAGCGGAGCATCAGTTTAACCGAAATTTTGCAAGGCGTAGAATGAAACAAATCTTCTTCAGACAAAGCGCCAAAACGTAAAGCCATATGCATCAGTGTATTGGAAACAACAGTCACAAAATCCAGGTGATCTATTTCACTCGACATCTACCTTTACACGTCCACACGCCGGCACCACTTGCCGCCACAGCCACACAGCGGCAAGCAAACAGCGCAAAGGCAGAGGCCGGAGTAGCGCGTTCTTTTGTTGGCTCGATGCATGGTTGACGTGTCAGCCTCTCACGGTGGAGTGTTTTGTTCCCAAAGACGTAGCAGTCCAAGGCTATGCATCAATCGATGTATATGTCTTTCATAGGCGTGCCTAGTCTCAGTCTACTGAGCATTATCTTAGAGCTCAGTAGACTGATGTAATCAGCTTTTCACCCTATTCGGCAATGCCTCGCTGCCACCGCCGGTCTAACTATTGACCTTCCCGTTCGCGCCCAACACGTTGCCGCGAATCCTCGCCGTCCCACCCTGTCGAAGCTACGCTCCTCCGTCGATCCACTGTCGCCCCGGTCATCCCTCAGAGCCCTGCTCCCTTCTTCTTCGGTGCCGGCGTCCCGCACCCACACCCCTAACCCTAAGTTTCATCCCTGTTGTTGTTGTCTTCGGTGTGGCTAGCAGCACCGTCACCGGCTTAGTCTCAAGTTTCAGCGGACGTTCCTCCGCCTCCTTTCCCGTCGTAGAGTCATTGACAGGAAGAAGAGACGATGGAAGATAAGGATAAAACGATGCATGAACCTTGGCGCGATTCACTTTATCCACGGAAAAGTAAACTTTTTGAAAAGTTAACCGTGTTTATACATAAGAATATTAATATTCATGGTACTTACTATGTTCACTAATGTGATTTATTTTTAGATATTTTAAAGTGCACTAGATACAAACCAAAAAAAGTAAACGTCACTAAAAGGTGTATAGATCCATGCATTTATGAAAAAACTAAAACGTTTTTACATTAGTGAACAATGGTTGCAAAATTATTATCTTTAGATTCATTATGAAATATGATTTCATCATATAGCTAATTCATTGTAATATCCCAGGATATGGGGTTACAAAAATAGAGGAAACAGTTGTGTGCATTGCATTCATGCATAGAAAATCCGGGGAATTTTCGCGCTTTAAAGTAAAACAGTCACAGTAACTGAAGTTTCACTTGACCTTGGTGGAATTGAAGTAGCTCATCAAGTCAAGCGCTATAAACCTCAATGTGACTTTGTTTAAAACCTTGTTTTGGGTAGAGATGATTTGATCTAAAGGATTAGATCAAATGGAACTAAAACCAACACAATAATATATTAATCAAGGATCAACTACTTGATCTTATTAAAGATCATAATATGGTATTAATTGACATAACATATGAACATCCATTTAATTGGAAATCAAGTAACAATAATTAGAGAAACTATTCTTCACTTATCTTCTTCATATCTTAAACTAATCCATGCTCTTATCATAAAACCTATGATATCCATTCTACTTTAATCTTGGAAACAAGACAAGGAGATCCAACTAAGGAATATAATCCTTCTCTATTCCATATTTTTATACATCAAACCTAGAGAGGTGAGAGTTCTATAATAATTATTAGAGAAGCAATAACAAACCTTGAGCTAAACCTTGGATATACATCCATGCATTTAAATCATCATCTTTAACAAAGAACCCCAGGATATTATTCAAGTCCGTCCCAAATGAGAGACCATTCATCCCTATCCTAGCTTTACCTATCTAAGAATCCAGGACAACCATTGAACTAAAGTATTAGGTTGTAAACCATTTCCTCTTGGAGTGGTGAGATAACCTAATATCAAGTGGAACAAGATTATATCCATGAACTGATAAAGTAAGAATGAGACTAATCCAACCAAGATAGCCAAGTGGAGACTTAGCCTAGATACCTAAGGAGATATTAAGAGTACACCCTAAACCATAGAATAACTATTCATTTATGAGGGAGCTCTAGTTATGGTGTTACACTCAAGTTAGTGAGGCAACACTTGGACTTGAGGGAGAGAACTACCATATCCCAGATGCTTATATCATCATTCCTGAGAAGAACTCTAAGTAAATATCTCAGGCATTCTCCTGGGATATAAACTATTGAGACAACTATAGTATGCCTATCCTAGAAAGTAAAATAGAAGTGCTATACCTTAGTTGATCAAGACAATGCTTGATCATGGGAGTGAGAAACCAAATTCTTGAGAGATAACTTAGGAAGCTAAATCTTGATCATTATAAATTGTGCAGTGATCATTAACCCTAAGAACTGGAAGTAGAGGATATAAGCACATAAGAAAAGCTTAGAGCTAAATCCTATAATTTATATGGTGAGAAACCATTCATCATTATAACCAAAGTTAACCATAAAAATAA
>NC_061510.1:281000283-281022213 GCF_022539505.1 Lolium rigidum
CTACTTTAGTTACTTTAACAATAGATTAAGGATATAATAGAAATCTGTTGGTATAAGATAAACCCAATTCTCAAGTCCTTATTAATTAAATGAGAACAGAAACAATTAAGCAAGTAACCATATTATCTTGGTTAGGGGAGATTAAACCCTAGCAAATGCAATATGATGTCATCTCAACTCTACAAACTAGAAGTATATCTCAACCCTAGTTTAGGCATCACTATGGTGATCATAATATAAACATAGGCCATAATTGAGATTCAAACCAATTGCCATTGGGTAAATATCATTAGAACCCTAGTATGGCACATTAATAAAATCTTAAGCTACAATTATTAAACCTGGGAAAACTCTTGTGATACAACTTATAATTAAAACCATAAGTGTGATAATCAACCACTTATCTATATAATTAAGACTAACCCATAATGAGAGTAGCATCTACTTTAGGTATTTCAAGGTGTTATTAAAATATGGTACTAGTATTAACCTTGAAATAGGGTTATAATCAAACCTACAAGACCTTAATAAATAAGTATTCACATAAAATCATATGCAAGTAACCAAATTCCCAAATATGAGATCAAGTCCTTAGAAATAATTTAGCACATGAAATCATGCCATTAAATCACTTCTTAATAGAAGTCCATAAGTAAATATTACTTTGAAATTGTTTCTTGCAAAGTAATACCAAATAAAACTCTATATATCACTAAGTAAGAAAATTATCATTGGAAAACAATTTGAATATTTACAAAGATAATATTCAAATTCATGTCCATATAGGTATTTAAATTCAAGTTCCAATAATAATAACTAAACCAATGATATAATACCCATATTGAAATTGCTAATACACCACAACAATCTTTTAAGTGCCTTGAATCTATTCCAGCAGTAATTCAAACAAGCAAATCCTACAAAGGAGATTGAATTCAAAACTGAATTTAAATAAGAATTATAAAACAGAAAAAGAAAACAGATAAAAGAAAAAGAGAGAAAGGAAACTTACCTGGCTCACCTGGCCACAGCAGCCCATAGGAGCCCAGCAACACGGCCCAAACCGCAGCCCACAAGCCAGCCCAACAACCACAGCCCATACCCCTTCGTCAAAAGATCGGGAGAGGGTCGTCCTCATCCTCTCCGTGTGCTGGAGGCCAGCACGACGACGTGCTCGTCTTCTCCTCGTCGCTGGCGATCCCTCCTTGCTCGAATGCGTGATGAGGCTCGCGTCTGGAGCCGTATAAAACCCTAAACGACGAACCCTAGCTCCATTTCCCTCTCTCTCTGCTCAATTTCCGCCCAAACCGAAACCCTAGCCCGTACAGTCTCCGACTATCGCCACCGGTAGGGACCTCCCCGAGCTTCGCCGAGGACGCCATCTTCATCGCCATCCTCTCCTTGCTCCTCCTGCAAAAGGAATTGAGTCGAGGTGTCCCGGAGCGTCTCCATCGAGCTCATCTCTCCGACGGCCGGCGACCCCAAATCCGGCGAAGCAAGCCTGCATCGACCTCGCCGACACGCCCTACGTGCTCACGGTGAGCCGACGATCCTCCCGAGCATCCCAGCATCCTCTCTAGTGCCCCGTACCACGCTCGCACCGTAGCCCCGTGTGCGCCGCCGTTCGGCCTCGCCGGCGGGCGCACTCCGGTGACCAAACCGGAGCGGCGCCACCACCAAACGGTTCACCAAGCCACCCCGAGTCGAGCCCACCTAGTATTACATCCACGCGAGCCCCAAATCGCCGGCGTCGATCTCGTCTGGCCGCCGGCCAGCAGCCCCGTCGCCACGGTGGCGATTTTGACTTGGTCAAGCCATCGTGGCAGCTGACCTGGCAGCAGCCCCACCAGTCATAGACTGTGGGTATGTTCTGGCCGGGTGCGTTTAGCATTTCCTTTTCATTTTAATTCAAATCCAATTATCTGTGCAACTTTAAATAAATCTAGAAAATCCATAAGAGCTCAGAAAAATTAATATAAGATATCAAAATTCTTATAAAAGTAAACTGTATCAAACAAAAATATAAAATGAAATTTTTATTTTTAATAAAAATTCAATTATTTAATACTTGTTATTCAAGCCTTTAATTGTAATTCAAAATGCAATTAAAATTCAATAATTAGGATAACTTTCCTAATTAAATAAAAAACCAGTAAATAAATAAATAAAACATTAAAACTAATTTTCTTTATCTATTAATTTGATAAATCCTTATTAGAAGGATTTAAACCCTAATTAATAATTACCTTAATTATTAACTCATTAAAAATAATAAAATGTCAAATCCTATATTGTTTCAAAGTTATTAATAACTTCAACTTTATAATGAAGTTATTACCTTAAGAACTAGATGGTAGATTAGGACAACCTAATTCCATTATACATAAAATAGTAGTTCATAATTTTATGTGGGATTCTAAAACCCTAATGCCATTAAGAACACTAGCTCCATTAATCCATATGAACCCTAAATTGTCCGAAACCTAAAGCTTAGGTTATACCATGTGATCATGGTACTTTATTTTTAATCATAGAACCATATAGAACCTAAATACTTATCATGTCCACATAAAATGTAAAAGATCTATCACTAACAAGATGGGTATCCCATATGTTCATCTTCATCAGACCTAGATGATCAGATAGGGTTAACCAAATGTAAATCCTAGTTCCAATCCTCAGAGACATCAACCTTACCTATCCATGCTTAGCATCACACCATTGTGATGAACCCTGATAGCAACCATACCTACTATTTTGCACTACATAACCCTGTTCCACTAAACCCTACTAGTATTAGATAATTATGAATCATCCTATTTAGGAACCAACCATTCTTTATTTAAGTGGATCCAAAATTAAAACCTAGACCCCCTCAACCTTAATTGAAATACTCCTTATTACTTAAGAAGTATGTTCTTCAAAAGTTATTCTTTTGAAGTAAACAGAGAATCATCATCAACTCTGCTTATAAGAACCTATAAACCCTAGCTAGCAATCACCAGCAAGATGAATCAACCTTGATAGCAACCATGTATAATTAATTGCTTAGAATACCTAGGCTTAACTCAATCTTACAAAACCTAGGTGTCGATGAATCCAACATTGTTGTGATCCATCTAATCCTTACTCTAGAAACCAATTGGAACCATAGAAAACCATAGAACCCCACAAACCTAATTGTCATACTTGTTCTTTATTAAAGAACATGTTCTTCAAAAGTTATTCCTTTGAAGAATATAACAAGTAATCATTACCCATGCACTATAGGACTTAAAATTGACAACTGCTCTTTACTTATTATACAACTACTATTCCTTGATGTGTATGATTGTTACTATGCATTTTACCACTTGCTTATGATTCTAAAACAACACAAACCTGAATAAGAACCTTGTTTGTGAATCACTCTAAAAGTGCAACACACCCTGAACTAATTATTACCATTCGCCATACCTAAATCATCGGGGTTAGGTCACGCTTAGAGCGATTGTATCTCATACTTATGCATTATTCATCCTTGGCAATCTTTTAAACATCGTCCTTACCGGACGATGATGCTATTTCAGAATTTGGAGTTCTTGCGTATCGAAGACCTTGACTGCATAATCTTGCAGTCAAGAAAGGCAAGTTCATCGCTTGCTCATGTCATTTGAGTATTTTTACCAAATTACTTGCAAAGTACTATGTTTATCACTCTTGCATAAAAAGCAAAACCACTATTTTCATAACTATGAATATGACTATGTGGTGGGCAATGGAACCATGGTATGTGTTGATATGGTGGAGGTTCCATTGCAAGGGTTTATATCCATCTAGGATTAAACAACAAATGTCGTCCAGTGATTCTTGTGCCGTAAAACTCGTGTTAACCATAAGATCTGTAGTGGGGCGGAATAGTCAATTGTATTTCCACCTCTCGTACATCAACGGATGCGCTTACCGTAGACACTTGACCCAGGTTGGGCAAGCGGTGGGGTGGGGATCCCATTCTAATTCCCCACGGTAATGTGGTCTATGATGGGTTGCAACTACCGGCGAAGGAGTTTGGTTAACTAGTCCCAGACTGTCGTCGTGGTCGGGGTCCATCCTTAATTGGTATAAGAGGACCGGCGAGGACCCAGAGTCGGGGTATGCAACAACGGGTGGGTGTGCGAGGTAGCGGAGGAATATAATTGGCTATGACCTTATACCGGGCCTCACACCAAAGGAAGTGTGGACGGGTCATTCCCGGTTGGCACCAAGGTTAAGATCTCTTATGGGTAAAGCAACATACCTCTGCAGAGTGTAATGAATCGTGACCTGTCACTCCCTGTTCCGGGTTGGGAATCGCTGAACGCTGCCGGAAAGGAACTCCATGAAGTTCTAGTAAACAGGTGAAGGCTGACGGACATAGTTCTTCTGAATAAAATTAACCTTTTGAAGAAATGATTATGAAAACCTGCATTGGTATTAGACTTTCTGGTCTAATGCTGTAGCTAGTGCATTAAACACCTCTTTCCTATAATGAACTTCTTGAGTACGCTCGTACTCATCCCACTCTTAAATCCCCTGCTTAGATATGGAGGCCACGAAGGAGGATCAGTGCAACTCAAAGACCGAGGAGTCAACAACTACTTCAAGGGATATGACCCTGTCAGGAGAGTCAGATACCACATACAACAAGGGAAAACCTAGATTAGCAATAGAAAGGAACTAGCTTCCTAAACTTAGCTCCTATTTTGTTAGAATCTATTCATAGCCTCTGAAACTAGCTAAATACTCTACAAATAGAGTTCGTGTTAGGATTAGAGTACGAGTCGTTCTTCTGGAGTTTATTTGCAGATTTACCTCATTGCAAGGTAGGAGGCTGTGATGATCTTATGTAACAGAGTCTATGTGTAATTCTATAGACATGCCTTGGACCCGCATATGTTTCTGTTGTACCACTCTGAGCGACGTAATACTAGTGGAACGGTGTTTCATTGGTGTTATGTCAGACGTGCATACTACACCATGCAGTGGTATGCTGGGTCACCACATTCATTTCATAAATATTGTAAGTCTATACTGAACTAAGCTAGTGCTTAGTAGAATCGTACAATGTATGATTTGCATAGTGATTTGTGCATTTGAATTCCAATTTGAGTTGCAGTTGAGATTTTTTCAGTTGCAAGTGAGGTTGTAACTAAAATTTTACAGTTGCAAGTGAGGTTGCAACTACGAAAAAATACTTACAACCCATTAAATTGCAACTAATGTTTGATGCCATCATTCTAGAACTAGTCACACCCTTATTGTACTACCTCCATCCCAAGGCTTAAGGCCAATATTTTTTTCAGAAAGTCAAACAAAGTAAAGTAGTATGACCAAATTTTTAGAAAAATTTATGAACAAGTATGATATTTTGTAGATACCATATAAAAATATGTTTCATTATCTATCTAATGATATTGATTTTGTACTTTTCATGCTAATGAGTTTTGATAAAAACTTAGTCAAACTTAACATAGTTTGACTTTCTGAAAAGAAATATAGTCCTTAAGCCTTGGGATGGAGGTAGTAATATTTTTTTACAATCCCTGTCAAATTTTAACATACTTTAACCTCCAGAAAAGTTAAAATGTACACTCTTTGGTTAACAAGGAGTACTTTATGTGACGGACATCGACCAGTTAAATGTTCCAAACGGCAAAGGAGAGAAAATAAGCATGAAGCAGGACAATCAGTACTGAGAGCATAAGCTTTTGGTTCGCGTTGGCGGCTGAAGCACGTACGTGTACTTCTTTTTTTTTGGCGAATTGTACGTGTACATGTTGACCAGCTGCTGGTTACCATATGTACTGTTCGAGGCCGGGGAGGTTTGTTTCGTTGTCCGACGAGTTCCGATCTGTCCACGTACGGTGGTTTCTTGAAGCTACTGAAAATTTTCTTAGAGGGTGCATTATTAGAAACGATGAAAACGTGGGCGTGATAGTCCTGTATCGGAGACGACGAAAATACTTCTATATATAGAGAGATGGAACAGTGATTTTCTTATGTTGTCGCCCTTTCCATTATTCATATATATAGTAACAAAATGTAATTCTCCACACTCCAATCACAATTTTTTTAAATCCTGCACAGAAACCCAAGCAGCACTGCTGACTGCATGCAACTAGGTAGAATGACTTGCATTTTCTCTCTTTTTTTTGGCACAAATGGCAAGCCAAAGAAAAATCTAGACCAAGAACATCAGCTCCCAATCATGCATGCAACTGATCAGCAAACCATTAGCGAGAAGACATCTGATATACGGAACCAATTACCAGCACAAGTGCAGAGATTCCCATCTACTGTGAGCCGTTCTTTCCACCCCAGCAAAATCAGATCCCTGGCCAAACCATGCCATCCGATCCCCTGCCAAATCAATCGAAAGAAAGCAAAATCGGTGGCCCGGATCGATCCCCCTATAGAGTTTGGTCCTCCTTCCCTTGGATTCAGTTCATGCACATGCAATCTCATCCTAACTACAGTGCCTGTCCTCCCCGTCCTTCTTGCAGGCAGCACGAAAATTCAAAAGGATTGGTGAGTGAATGATTGAATGGTGTCAGTCAGTTGCCACAATCCACCAACAGTGGGCGCACCACTGGCCGGTGGAGATCTTCCTCTCTCTCTCAGAACAAATGGAGAGGGCCCTTCTGATGGTGAAACTGGGCACTGATACGTGGAGCTCTGGATCTGTCTAGACATGTCTAGAATGTATAGGGTCATGGAATCTGATATTTGTGACATGTCACAGGATCAGGCACAAACTTGTTTTGTTACGTGAAAATTTATCAATGCAGTTAACTTGCCAGATAGGACGAGAATTTGACACGTACTTCCTCATGCCCATAATATATTGTTCATAATACAGATATATACGACACCAAATCTATATAATATAAAAATATATTTTATACTAATTCTAATAATATTAAATTGACAGCACATATGTTAATTTTTTATCAATATACATAGTTAGGTTTTACAAATTTTGACTTCAACATAAATATATATGCAACATAATCTAGGCTAGAGGTAGCCCTGGGAGTACATGGGAACGTAATTAAACTTCATCCATGGCTCCACATGTCTACTCACTTCACATAGAGCAGTACACATCACACAATGATGTGTCATTCACAAGGTTTAAGATTTCGTACGAAATAGTGCTGTTGGTGATGTTAGGCGTGATATGTTTGGTTTTATGGGGTCTTTACATTGTTTCTGTAGAGGAACACTAAGAATGGCGTGTTACGAACCAATATTACAGAACTAATACTCATGCGTGTGGGTGTTTCTATCATCGTCCATTTTGTTTTAAGATTTGAATAAAAAATAAGAAAAATGAATCATTCCATCTACTAAAGCGAGCGAGAATATCGAGAAATAAATTGACAGTCGAGAACACACCCACACCCGTGCGTGTATGTACAAAATCCACTCTCCTACAATTATCTTGAACTTGAACCATGTATAAAGACACAAATCTCCTTCGGCTTCTTGGTATCTTTAACCATGGTCATATCATCTAAAGGCTTATTTGGATTGATCAATTGAATATTTTATTATAAGATTTTGCACCAAACATGTTTTTTACTATGTATGTTCTCCATATGTAGCCTATAAAGCATATTTACATATTAGCCCCCAGAAAATGGGAATTAACCACCATAGCACCACCCCACATTATCTCGACATGCGCGCGCGCGCACACACACACACTCTCTCTTCCTGATGCCACCCGTCTCGGCTAAGCTCCTCCTGGTTAACGGCGACCTCGATTGAATGCCATCAACATGATTTTATAATTTAACTAGCATGTGCATGTCAAAAGTAAGGGTGGAAGTAATATATGTTTTAATCTGCTTTTGCTAGCTTGTTGCACTACTAGGAAAACCCTTATAGATAGAAATGGATTCTGTGACGCATTTAAAAATACGTGCTCCACAAAAATATTTCGGTGGCGCATATTTTTTTTGGAATTCTGTGGACACAATTCCGTGGCGCATATTTCTATATGCGTCATAGAATGCACATTTCTGTGGTGCACGTTGATATGCACCACGGAAATACACAATTCTTTATATGCGCCACATTTCTGTGGCGCATATAGCAGAAATTTTGTTGGGTTTTTTTTGCTCCCCACCCACCCCACCCGCTCCGCCCCCCTCTATGGATTGTCTTTTTTTAGATTTATAAAATATAAAAGAAATAGATAGAAATTTTAAAAAAAATAAAATCTTTCGAGGTGCCCATGTATTATGTCAACTACTTTTATTGATAATTAACAAACATGAATTTCGACTTTTTTTTTGCAAAATTGCTTCATGTATCGGTAAAACTGGATTTCTGGTTGCATACGAACTTGATAAAAAAACTTTTAATCTATGAAAATATATCTACTCAATATTTTCCACTCGATTTACCGATACATGACAAAGGGAAGTATGCAAATTTTCAAACTGGGTTTACCCAGTTAGCCAATTTTTAGATTTTTTAAACTGTCAAAGGGAAGTATGAAAATTTTCAGGTTTTAGGTTTTGAATTAAAAAAATAAAAATTAAAATAAAAAATAAAAAATATTTTTATTGATTGATTCAAGTTAGTTATTACATCATTATTTTTGTTTATTAAAATAAATTATTTGAAAGTCAAACAGTAAAGAAGTGTGACATCGTGACCAATAGGTTAATAGGATTGATATGATACTACTATCAATAACGTGTGCGCAGAGCACTTGAAAATCAGATGAAATGAACTAAGAAGTTAAGTGTGCTAGTGACAGAGAATTCTAAGGACGGGTGACCGAGTGGGAAATTTGACCATAAGTAAGCAAGTTGACCTGAAATTAAGTCTACTTAGAGACTAAACAAGTGAGCAATTTAAATAGTTGTGTTTTTCCAAATTATTTAATTTTTCTGATTTTTTGAATTTTTTAAATTTTTCGTGAATTCTGTGGCGCATATTGTGTGGATGCGCCACAGAAATGTGAGAATTCTGTGGCCCACCCCATCATGCGCCAAAAAAACAGTGCGCCATAGATGGTAGTTTTCCTAGTAGTGTTGGTTGTTAAAAATTCTGTTTTGTCTAATCTGTAACAATTATTAGGAACTTTAGTGTTTGCCCCTGTAGTAGGTGTTTGAGGGGGGATATGGTTTTCTCAACAGGGCGCTCCCCTAACCCCTCCCGTGGCGCTCCCCAGGGCGCCGTCGAGGGGCCGATATCCCTCCTTCCGTCGCCTCTCCTTCCGTTTCTCCCCCTCTCGTCGCTGCCGTCGGCGCTGGCCACGGTGGCGGCGGGCCCCGAGGCCAAAGTGCCCGGAGGGTTGTTGGAGGCGGCGACCAGCGGTGGCGGCTGGGGCGGCGTCCTTCGGCTTCGGCGTGCTCCGTGTTTAGGGCGGCGTCCCTGGATGTGCGGCAGCGGCTCCTCCTCCATGGCCTCCGGCGATGGATGGTGGTGGTGGCGGCTGCTGGATCTTATGCCCGCCGAGATCCATTGTCGGCTTCTACTGGCGACGCGAGGAAGGGGGCGGAGATGTGCGAGGCGAGGATGGTGTGGTTGCGGCTTCCGCCGTCCACCGAATTCTCCTTCGTCATCGTTGGTCAGCGGATGGCGTCGTGGGGGCCTATTCGTTTGCTTCGGGTTTGAACGTGGTGGTCCTAGGGTTCTTCTTCTGCGAAGATGAAGACCTACCGGATGCTGATCCTTTTCATCTAGCCGGAGTGTTGAGTTCTGGAAGGCTCCGCCGGCGAATGCATCAGCGCATCTTTTGCCTGTAGTTTGCTGGATCGGGTGATATTCGGTCGCGCGCACCCATGCTTTTATTCCGACCGTTTGGTTCCGGGAGGGAGCGGCGCGAAGCTCTTTTCACGTGTTGACATCAAGTGACTATGGATCCATGATGAAAGTCGTAAGAAGAGAATTTCATGAAGGCCGGATGGGAGGATTAGCTAAGGGAGGTTCAAGTCTCTGCGATGTTGATGGACTTGCTTGGTGTCCCGGGCTTCACAGCAGCGGTATGAAAGTGGGGGCGACAACAAAGGTGAAGTTGAGAGTCCTACCTTTCAGGGTGAAAACCCAAGGTACGCGCTTAATCGGTTGTGCTCGACAATGACCTTGTTGGAGGCATTGTTTTGAGAGCGGGGACTATCTTCAGGGTGAAAACCTAAGATCTTTGATCAGGCGACGACGGTGTTAGAGCATTGTTCCCTTCTTGAAGACGTCGTTTTTGGAGAGTCTGTATTTCAGGTGTTGTTTTGGTGTTGGATGTATTGCTATTGTTAGTCCCGAGATACTGTAGCGGGACTTTTGTTTCTTAGTTTTCTTTTCTATTTTTTGGCTATGTGCATCCGTAGTGACATTAGGATGGTGCGTTGTTGCAGAGGTTGGTTGTAATTGGTATCTTTTGATGTTAATATATTCCCTTTATCGAAAAAATAGGTGTTTGAGGGTGAAACACACACTTTCATGTCTCGTCTTGAGACGTTGGTGTAGCTAACTGTAACTGCGCAACCAATTGAAAGAAGGCTAGCTAGGTTGGGGAAAAAGATCACAAGGAAATATTGGAGGGGTGGGATGTGAGAGCGTCGTTTCTATCTTGCACCCTAGGTAGGGTGCACGTGTCTCTGATTTTGGTTTGCTGCTTTGCAATTCGTGTTGCACAGGTGTCATCAAGTTTCCTTAGGTTTCATCAAGTTCCATCACATTTCAAAAGTCAAGATCAGATTGAATGCAACGAAACATATTGTACCATGCACACTAGATAGCGTGCACGGTGGAAATACATTTCTAAGGTGGGATGTAGGGAAGATGTCCCTTTCCGAGGAAAATGCGGTATCTACAAAGTGCTAGTACATATCAAAATGTCACATAACTACATAAGCTTGGTAAATTTGTTTTTTTTTCTCCATGCAGCAGGCCACAAGACATGCCGTACGTACACATGTTCTCCCATGTGCTGCGGTGCTACTCGTCATTCTACACAGACATGCTTAGCTTAGCCGCTGAACGGCCGGTACTCCTTGAGCTCGCCGATGACGTCGGCGATGGAGCCGGCGGCGGCGGCTACAGACACGACGAGGCACGCGGCGCTGAGCATCTGAAGGCAAACCCACCTCGTGCTGCCTCGTGGCACGCGGCGCTGCACGATGTACATCTCGACGGGGAAGTAGACGGTGAGCGGCCAAAAGGCGAGGGCGCCGAGGAGCCCCACGACGTCGCCGAAGAAGGGGAGCAGCATGGAGACGACGGTGGTGAGGCAGACGAAGGCCGTGCGCCACGTGAGCCGGAACAGGCTGAGCGAGAAGGGCCCCACGCGGAGCTCCTTTGCGATGAAGGCGCTGTCGGGCCACCTCGCCGCCGCCCACTTCTCGACGAAGGCGAAGAGGGGCTGGCAAAAGACCTGGTAGGCGCCGACGAGGTGCACGACGATGGCGGCGTTGGCGACGTCCAGCAGCCAGAAGGGCTCGTAGAAGCCGAACCCCGTCAGGAGGTTGTCGGGAGCCTCGTCGCCGAACGCCGCGTACCCCATGCACCCGCAGAGCATGTAGAACACCGTCGTGGTCACCACGCTTATCCCCGTCGCCTTCTTCATCACCTTCGCCTCAGACGGCGGCGGCGCCTTCACCGTGTCCTGCGTTGATGCAGAACACATGTCTTCGTCAGTACTCGACTACCCGGTACCACGTCAAAACAGAGGACTCAAAGAAACAGAGCAGAGCAGAGTGTACGTATGGACAAACCTGGATTTCGATGAGGATGATGGAGTAGGAGTATGCGAAGGCGATGTTGCCGAAGGCCTGGAGGCTGCGCCACACCTTCTGCATGGAGGTGACGTCTGGGCCGACGCTGAGGCCGGTGAGGCTGCCCTTGATGCCACCGTTGGCGACGGTCTGGGCGATGCCGAGGGCGAGGCCGATGGTGGAGTAGGTGAAGGACATGACGGCGGCGACGATGGAGAGCCACCATATCTGGTCGAAGTCCGGTATCTGCGAGAAGAGGATCTGCACGACGCCGAACACGATCATGTACGGGTTGCTGGAGCTCCGGCACGCGCCGTCCTGCCCCTTGGCGTGGCGGTAGTGGAAGCAGTCGGCCCTCCGGATGGCGCGCATGCTGATGGAGGCGGCGATGGTGTATCCGATGGCGACGCCGACGAGGTTGGCGTACTGGATGACGCCGCAGAGCTTGACCTTGGTGCCCGGGAGGGAGGCACGGACGGCGTCCATGTAGGTGTAGTTGCGCTTGCCGTTCTCCGGGTCGCCGGAGCGGTAGCACTGGGCGAGGAGCGTGGAGGTGTAGTAGATGACGAAGGCGAAGAGGAGCATGATGGCGGGGCCCGCCGCCCAGCCCAGCTGCGCGATGGCCCACGCCAGGGAGAGCACCCCGGACCCGATGACGGCCGTGATGATGTGCGCGCTCGCCGTCCACACCGTGCCCGACCGCCGCGGCCGCCCGTCGTCGTCGAGCCAGTCTGACTCCCGGCCGTTCCCGGCCTCCACCGAGACTTCCATCGGTGCCATCCTGGCCGGCCCCTTCCCGTAGCTCGCTTGCTTCTTCTCCATCGCAGACACTAGCTAGCTACCAGACAATGGTGTGCGGCAGAGTGCTGGCTGGCTAGGACACTAGGACGTTAGGAGTGGTGGTTCAATTCTTGCTGTGGTATGAGGGGAATGGGAGAGAGAGGTTTATATAGAGGGTGATGCGACAAGAGAGAGGCGTGCAGGGATGGGTGGAGAGCGACCATGTGTGGTGCAGAATGTAGATGCAGTGAAGTGGTGGTGGCGGTGGGGGATGCTGCCGTTGTGCTTTTGTTGAGTCTCCGCGTGGAGGGGCGGGGAGAGGGGGAGGACGACGAACTTCCACTGCCGCTGCCAAGGGTGACAGCTGGCAGAGATAGGATCCTGGACATCACGTGTGCTTTGTGTTGGAGTACAAGGATTGATTGGATCTTGTGTTAGTGATGATGTGGAATGATCAGTTTATATTTCTTCCGTTGGGGGGCATGGCATTTTCTGGAAGCAAAGTGGGTAACACTTCAAATTGTTGCATTTCTGTGGGGCAAGCCAACAACAACCATCCACCATGCACACAACCATAAAGCAAAAAATTAGTTGCATAAAACCAAAAGGGCTTGTGGCCATTCTATGTGTTAGCATTGGGGCTGGCATTTTCTAGAATCTAACGGGGTGCTCCTAGCTTCTGCATTGATTGATGTAATGTAGGCGTAAAGCAAAATACAATTGGATGATACTATAAATATATTGTAACTATCCTGCCTACCGTTACATTTGCATTCGCCTGTTCAAAATACCTATTTCTCTTTTATCCGTGTCAACACTGGATGTTCTTCTCTCACGGCTTTCTTCTTCTAGGGTTGGTAATTATTGGCTACATGCCTCTTAGTTTTCCACGGCCACCCAATCTACCTAGTCTCCAGTGACTACGTTGACGAATCCAATGCTCATCAACGCACTAACCGAATGAAGATGGACAATCCCCCCTCCCCTATGCCACTGTCCAATCATATATCCTTCATCTCGTGATTAGTGGCGTTGATCGTTACCACTCCTCGTTTCCCTCTTTTCATCCCTGCTCCCACCGACCGTGAGAATGGCTTCTCTCGCACTTCCCTTTGCTGCCTCGACCCGATCCTAGTGCCCATCTCATCCTCCATGGCCACCTTCACTGGTGTGTGGAGGAATTTTTAGGAGGGGTATAACGGGGAAGAGGAGGCAACGAGTGAAGCTCAAAATTATTTTGGACTGTACAATAACAAATATGAACACTTCGGCCCGATCAAAATTTACCATTTACGAGTGTCGACATGTGTGTATTAGGTCCGCCTCAGGGTAGGGTAAGGTCACCAATTAGCACCCCTATTGTGTGAGGGTATCTTTGTGCATACATCTGTGTTTATTTAAACAGATTATCCATTGGCTAATGTTAGGTTGATAGAACCTGCATGTATAGTATCAAACTATCAGGATCAGATCAAATTATGCTTCTGTTAGGTTTGGGTTCCATCATGCCAACTTTCGTAACTATATCAGTCAATCCGCCTAGAATGATGTGGTATACGATCCTTGCTAGCTTTGAGTGATCAAAACTTGCCCAATATGCACATTAGGTTTGTGGAAATTAAAGTGCAACTATGCCTATATATTCATGGGCCCTAGCCCAAGGGTCAGCATCCATGTGAGGCCAAACACAAGCAGTATGCAGCCGGCCAGCATGGGAAAATCGGCATACATGTCCGGCGGAAAACAAGAGATATATGTGGCACTTATCTGTCTCATGTTTTCCATGCATGCCATTTAATGAGAAATATATAAGCTAGAAATAAAAGAGCGCAAGACATAGCATGCTGGGATAAGAAAGGGAGCACCTTTACTTTCAGCATATGGAAAATTTCGCTCGCTACCAGATATTTCACTCTAAAGTCCAGTTAATTCCGTGCATTATTTGATGCACGTGGTGAAGCTGCTTGACCGGAAACATCTTCAGACAAGCTGCGTTAATAAAGGTAGATATATCCATAAAAACAGAGTAATAGTTCCTTAGACCTGGAGCTAATTCGTAATGAAAAAATAATTCATCGATGCATCACTAGCTGGGTAGTCCAAGAGTACCTGTCAATTGGCGTGGATGCTTACAAAGCTGGACTAGCTGCATTATTATTCTTAAGAACTTCTCATCAATTAATTGGCAATGTGAGATCTATATTCATCAGCACCTAGCCTAGGCAGAGTACAGATTGAAGTATCCCTAAACGGTTGGTGTTCTGAAGAACTCTTACAGTGGAGTGGGGAGAAGATAGAAACATCGTTTCCACGAACAAAAAAAGAAGGAGGGCAGGAAAGTATTACTCTGAACCTCAGTTCCGGTGTAGTAAAACTAAAAAAATAGTGCATTTGTAAGTTAACAAAAAAGGGCAAATCAAGCACGTAATTATTGAGTTGAAACTTACTGATGTCATTGCTTTTGTCCAACAATACGATTATTTGCTAAGTTTCATGAAAATAAGAAAGCTATAATTCAAGTTCAAAATAAAAACCGTACCACTCTTATTTTCTCATTTTCACCCAAGTAACAAACAATCAAATTATTTTAGGAAAATTTACACGGCTAAGTTTCTAATCAATGTCTATGTATGTTTCTATTTATTTTGCAGTTCTTAGACGGTAGGCTCAAGATGAACCCGGCTTTAGCTAATGAAGCCACAACACGGCAGCATACATGTTCGAGATACAACACAAACAACACCAATCAGGCTCCAGAGGTCCAAGACCCAAAAACAGCATATACTAGAATCTAACATGTCCGAGTGCCCCAACAACTGTGACAATACAAGGGAAACGCCAACAAGAAAAGAAAAGGAGAGGGAGATTTAAGCCGTCTCTGTTCCATCTCGCATGAGCGCATGAAGACTCCGGATCCGGCCGATTGTCATATCCAGTGCCACATGGGGCCTAGCCACGGGCTTCCACACGTACATTGATATTTTGTATATGGTGCATCAACGGGTTGTGATGCGAATTTTTCTTCGATCATACATTTGTTCCTAATATTCCAGAAGGCCCAAAGGAGAGCCAGACAACAAATCCAGAATTGTCGCTTAGTATGGCCTACGCATGCATATAATCATGCTTAGTATGGCCTACGCATGCATATAATCATCCATAGATATCTGCAACACACGAGGGGTTCCATCCAAGCAATTTCCTAACTGCGATCCATAAGAACTTGGCCAAGCCGCGGGAGCAATAGATATGATTTTTATCTTCCCGCTCATTACACAAGACGCACCGGCCCAGTGGATGGACCATTCCCTTGGCGGACGTTGTCATTGGAAGAAAGGCGTTTCCTAACCAACTGCAATGGAAACACACGGATCTTCGGTAGAATAACAACTTTATTTGTTGAAGTGCTTTCTCGGGGTTCCCTGATAGACCATCCGGTAGAGCGAGCAAACCCTGAACCACCACGACGGCTCTAGTGTCCAACAGATGACATCAGGTCCTACGGACAACTGAAACATATTGATCTCCGCACTCGGGTTCGACCATGCAATGCTCTCTATGAGCCCCAATGCTTGTCTGAAAGGGATCGATCAGCTCTCCTCCGGTTTCACTTGCGCAATAGAAACATCCTGCTCCACTATTAGCTCAAAGAGAGTGGGGAATCGGTCGTTAAGGGGCCCCGGCCCCTGCCGGAGGTACCACTATGTACCTGATATTTTTCCCCCAAGCAGAATACCGTCTTCACCTTCTGAATAGCTTTCCATAATTGTGACCCAAGCTAGTTAGAGTCAACCAACATATCCTTAGCTCGCATGTATTTGTTCCTAAGAATGTCTTCCTATAGCCCCTAATCCCTGGCGTAAAGCTTCAAGATCTATTTTGCCATTAGTCATATGTTCATGATCTTGGTGTCCACAATACCTAGTGCCCCCAAGGATCTAGGTTTAAAGAAAAACCTGCCGCACCGAACACAATAAAATTTTCGTTTGGGACCATTAGCCTCCCCAAAGAATCTAGATCGATATTTGTTAAAAATCTAGTCCACACCATCACCAAGCAAGCAGACCCCTCATAGCATGTATCGAGAGGTTGGAAAAGCATGGATTAATCATGAGAGGACACGAACTTAACCATCCACAGATCTGCATGTACACTTGGCCAGCTTGAACCCCAACATACCCTGGTCACTCGCCACTAAATCTATGTCACCAATAGGCAACCCAAGGTAAGTGCAGGGGAGGGATCCCCAACTTACAGTTGAGAATATTAGTGATCCGTTGTTGCTCCTCCGGCGAGGTCCCCAAAACCATCACCTCGCTTTTAGGAAAATTTATGCAGAGTCCTGACATATTCCCAAAGAAGTGAAGTATGAACTTTAAGTTGGCAATGTTCAAGTCTTCTTGTTGGATCATAATGATCGTATCATCTAAGTACCGCAAACATGAAACACCACCCGGGATGAGGTGTAGACTCAAACCTTTGATATGGCCAAACGATTTTGTCGCACCCAAAATCACGTCCAACGCATCGAATGTGAAATCAAAGAGGATCAGGGAAAGAGGGTATTCCTTACACACTCCTCGCCCATTCCTGAAGAAATTTCCAACCTCCCCGTTGATGGCAATTCTGGTTTGGCACCCCAAGATCAAACCAAGGTCCCAATGGACCCACACAGGCTCAAAGCCTTTCCGGATAAGGAATTCTCTAATAAATCCCTAGTTAACCATATCGTACGCTTTCTCAGAATCTTTTTTCAAGAAAACTCCTTGGAGTTTCTTAGCTTTGGTCTCATGAACTATTTCTGCAGAGATTTGAGACCCTTGTCAATATGTATGTCCTTTATAAGTTATCCTACTAATGGGGCGGTTTGCAACAAGGGACAATCACGTAGCAATGGATTTTTTTATAAACTTTATAATCACATTAATCAACACAATAGGTCTAAACCATTTAATATCATCGGCACCATGGAATTTTGGGATTAGGGCAAGCATCCCGAAATTCAGCTTTGCCACATCCACCCTCCCCAGGGAATAGCCATTTAAATGGCCAGGATGTAAGGTTTGGTAAGGTTCCAAAACCTTTTGAAGAAGGCCACCAGCAGGCCATCAGGGCATGGTGCCGTATCAACATTCATGTTGGCTAGGATTGTGTCTAGCTACTTCTCTCTGAAGGACAACATAAAATTTGTATTCTTATTATCATATGACACACAACCGAAGGTGTGTGAAACTTACCTAGACAGGCAAAAGATATTGGTATCCACCGTGTACTCCATCATGTTCCGGTAGAATCCATAGTGTGTTGTTGCAGCTCCGCGGTGTTCGAGATGACCCTCTCCTTAGAGACCAAACTGGAAATAGAGCATTTCCATCTCTGGTCATTCTCCATGCAATGGAAATAAGCCGTGTTGGAATCTCCCTTTAGAAATTAGGTCTAGCGACTCCTTTGTCTAGAGTATTCCTCCTCAACCTTAGCTTGGTGGGTAAGTTGATTGTCTAGATGATATCGAAGGGCCAACCATCATCATTAAGAACCAGTGAGTCAGCCTGGAGGTATAGGTCTCACTACTAGGGAAAAGCCTATAGGTGGAGGCAAGTGGTGCCGGCGCACCACCATAGGCATGCGCCGGTGGAACTTGTTGCCGGCGCACCAGAAAAGCGCCGCGTCGGCGATGCCTGCCCACTGCCGGCGCACCGAGTGACACGACGCGCCGGCGCTATTTCCCGGCAACACCTCCCCCAACTCGGGCCAGGCCCACGAAGCATTGCCGGCGCACCGGCCCGGGAGCGCGCCGGCGGTGATTTTCTATTGCCGGCGCGCTCATGGGCTGGTGCGCCGGCAATGCTTCGTGGGCTCGGTGCCGGAGCAGATATAGCCGGATGGGCTATATACTGCCGGCGCACCCAGGTCCTGGTGCGCCGACAGTAACCTAGGACTTATTACAGCCACCAACCAGCACTCACACAAGCCACACTACACTCATTCCTCATCCACATAACCCGACCCTTCTCCCAACCCACCTAATTTTTGCCCATTTCTACCCCAACTTTAGCCAATTTGACCAAACAAAATCATATTTTTTGAGTAAATCTTCCCTTCCTACATGCATCTCCCACATCCCTATGTAGATCTAGATCTATCTATCGCGCATTGACCTCTCAATCTAGATCTAGTTCTAGATCTAGGAAGTCGGCTTCCATACGCCATTGTCGCGGCGCGTCGTCTCGATCTCATCGACGAATATATCAAACAAATAGGTGATTAATGAACAAATTGAGGAATGAAATCGACGTATGTTGAACATTTGAAGCAAAGCTCTCGTGTGTGGCATATATATATGTTGTGTTTGTGCTTGTGTGTGTTGGCGTTGGAAATGAGTTGCCAACGTTGCGCCGAAATGTTGATTCGTTAAGTTTCCGTTTCGGCACATTTACGGCGCTCCTATGTCCTACCGTGTAGGAAGGTCATGCCGAAATTTTCCGTGAAAACTACCGACGGATGCATGGTTCTAATCAATTATGTAATCTTACCATGCGGGCGATAATGGTTATCGAGATGAGTGAAAGCATCGTGATGAGATATCTGAAACACGCGATCATCGACATGTATGAAAATAACCGCACGGAGGTATTGTGTCCGTGCCGGGAGATGCAAACGAGGGAAATGGTTTGACCCGTATTCGAGGCAAATTGCAGGGGCACCTGCTCACTAATGGTTTCATGCATGGACACACTCAATGGATGAGTGATGATGGCGCGGAGGTCAATGGGGCGACGACGGCAGGTGGTAATAATGGCCGGCAAGAAGGAGGGCATCATGATATTGATGACGATGAAGAGTTTGTCGCACAGGACGATAACCTTGACGACGACAATAACCTTGACGACGACGAAGAGGTGCCGCTAGCTTCAGTCGTGCGGGACCCTCATCTTCAAGATCTTCTTCTCGAAGAGACGAAAGGCGCCAAGCGGAAATCAAAGCTTGAGCAACTCGAGATAGACTCGAATACTCCGTTGTACGACTCAGGTCACGGGTTGGGGGAGTCTCGCTTGAGAGTAGCTCTCGATGTCATGCGCGATGAAGGCGAAACACGGATGGACGGACACAAGCGTCGACGACATCCTGGAATACGTGAAAGATCTCCTTCTGCCGGGAACACGTGTCCTGGTAGTCTAGCCGAGGCCAAGAGAATCACGTGCCCTCTCGACTTACCCCACGAAAAGTATCACGCACTGCATCAACTGATTGTATCATGTATCGCAAGGAGCACATGGACAAGACCAAATGTCCTGTGTGTGAAGCTGAACGGTACAAGAAAGGGAAGAAGAAAGCTCCTCGGAAAGTTGTGTGGTACTTCGCGCTCGCCCCCCGGCTTCAACGGTTCTACGCGGACCGCAAGGAAGCAAAGCTCATGCGCTGGCACGCAGAAAGAAAGGAGGCAGTGTTGAATGATGAAGAGCGGATTGAGCACCCAGTCGCTGACGCACCCTTCGGATGCAAGCCATTGGAAAGCATTAGACAATGAATTCGGAAGTTTTGGGGCAGATCCCGAAACATCGGGTTGGGTGCGAGCACGGACGGATTCAATCCGTTCGGAAACCGAAGCGAGCACACATAGCACATGGCCCGTGTTTGTATGGATCTACAACCTCCCGCCCTGGTCGTGCATGAAGAGGAAGTACATACGGATGAGTATGCTAATTCAAGGGCCGACACGACCAGGAAACGATATCAACATGTATCTCGAACTATTAAAGGAGGAGCTTGAAACGTTGTGGGCGGAGGAAGGGGTAGATACATGGGACGCCGTCGCGGAAGAATATTTCCCTTTGAGAGCCGCGTTGATCACGACGGTGCAGGACTACCTCGGATACGGTTACATTTCGTGCCGGGTGTGCCATGGACACAAGACATGTGTCGGGTGCATGGAAGAGACGATGTTTTTGCAGCTTGGTAAGGATCCCGGCTCTTCGAAAACAGTTTACATGGGGCATCGAAGGTGGCTACGAAGACTCGACCCGTGGAGAAAGCGTGGAGATCCGTTCGATGGTACAAATGAACCCCGATGACCTCCACGTAAGAAGAGCGGCGAAGAGATCGATACATTACCGAAAGGTTGGAAGGAGTGCCTGCGCCGGAAAGATTCGTCAAAAGCACGGAGAGAAGAAGAAGAAAAAGGAAACGACGCTGCTCATTGGTGTATGGAAAAGGAGGTCCGTGTTTTGGGACTTGCCGTCATTGGAAAATTCTCGATACACCTCACCGCCTTGATGTCATGCATATTACAAAGAACGTGTGCGAGAGCTTGCTTGGCACTCTTCTCAACATGCCGGACCGGACCAAAGATGGGCCGAAAGCAAGACACGACCTGAAAGTTTTGGGTATCAGGGAAGAGCTTCAGATCCCGCCGGCCCAAGAGGGACAGTCGGAGGAGGAGGCGGACGGCGGTCAGAAGCGCAAAAGGATTAAGCAGCCAGACTATTACGGTCCTCCCTCCTGCTTCACTTTTAGTCCGGACGAGGTCGATCAATTTTTCAATTGCCTTCTAGGAGTCAGAGTGCCCTTCGGTTACTCCGGGCTAATAAGCAGATACATGGACCCCAAGAAACGAAACTTCAGCGGCATGAAGTCTCATGAGCTGTCACGTGATGATGATGCAGATTCTTCCGGTTGCAATCCGAGGTATAATGGATGACCATGTCCGTGCAACGCTGATCGGGCTCGTAACTTCTTCGACGTCATAACTCGGAAGTCGATAAGCGTGAAGAAACTCGCAAGGCTCCGGGAAGAGATCGTGGTGATCCTATGTGAGCTTGAGATGTACTTCCGCTTTGCATTCTTTGACGTGATGGTCCATCTGTTGGTCCATATCATGGATGATATCGTCGATCTAGGGCCGGCATTCTTACACAACATGATGCCGTTTGAAAGAATGAATGGGGTCATTAAAGGATACGTTCAGTAACAGGTCACATCCGGATGGAAGCATCGTCCATGGCTGGCTCACCGAAGAGTGCATCTCTTTACGCACGAATTATCTAGACATCGAGGACCCTGTTGGTTTGCCTCAAAACAAGCACCTCCGCAGTTCGAGGGAGTAGGCCACAAAAATGGAAGGAAGGTACTGCACGTGCACATGTACTGGTCGGACTTCCGACTTTGACGAGGCCAACTTAGTAGCGCTACAACACATTGACTTGATCGATCCTTGGTTGAAAGAGCACAAAACCATGATAGAGAACAGTGGCAAGCCGATGATGACGGAAGCAGAAATATACGAGAGCACAACTCCTCTTTCGCTGTATCTGGTTCAAAGACCACATTGATGCTAATCCCCCACCAATGGATTCGACAAGGATAAACTAGTATTGGCCTTGTCACATGGCCCAGCGCCCAACAT
>NC_061510.1:281022313-281047535 GCF_022539505.1 Lolium rigidum
GCTAACACTATGAACTAATCTAGCTTTTGCTACCACTAGCCAGTTAGTTCAATTCCACATTGCAATGCGTGGATAGTTAACCTACCTTCTGATGAAGATTACTGAAAATGAATTGTAGTACCAGTTCACCGACCTGGTCTCAATGAATATAGAACATGTCTTCTTCTTATTCTATGATCTCAATCTTGCATAAAAACGCACTTGTCTTCTCGCACCAAAACAGCAAACCAAACAAAATTTAGCGTGAAAGCTTATAGAGCTAGCGAGAATGACAGTCCGACGAGATTACTCGTCTTCGTTCCTCTTCCTCTGTTTCCACCTGCTGGTGGCATCCAATGCAGCTATGAGCTCATACATTCTTCAAGCCATCAACTGCTCAACATCAGGCAACTACACTGACACCGGCGCCTACGCCGCCAACGTGAACCAATTCCTCGGTGAGCTCCCCGAGAACACCGTCTCCAAGAATGGAGGCTTCTTCAACGGCACGGTTGGCCTGGGATCAGACACTTTATATGGCCTCGCCATGTGTCCTGCCGACTACTCGCGCGCTGATTGCAGCGACTGCCTCACGGCCGCTGCTGCCAGCAATGCCGATGGCCTGCGGAATAGCTGCCCTGGGAGCAGAACCGTGCTCGCGATGTTCGATCGATGCCTAGTCCGCTATTCAGACGTCAACTTCTTTGGTACACCTGAAATAGGTGAGCGTTTTCCTGTAACCCAATAATCGTTTTCAGTGATTCAAAGGTTTTCAGCCAAGTAGAGAAGAGTAACTTTTACACTTTGCACTAAGAAAAAATTATACCCGTGCTATATTTCTATCACATTATTCATACTAGCATTGGTCAATAGCACGAATGTGCTATACGTCAATACATATTTAATATTTTAGTGAAATAGGTACTGGCATAAGAATTAGGATAACAATATGGAACCACACGCCACACATCTTATAGATCCCTCATCTCCTGCTCTCATCCCCTCTCCCATCCCTTATTGCTTAACCGACAATACCGGGGCCTCCTGATTGGCCTCCGATCCTATCACCAGTGCTGACAAGTGATGACGTTCTCAAATCTTAAGGTTATCCCTAATGAGTCGTTCTCTCATCATATGTCCCGGCTTCACGCTAACCTTTTTTAACAATATCTTACCAACCCTGGCATAACATAACAGATATCTTTGCAACATGTTCTCTATGATACTGTTTATTAGGTGTATAAGGTTTGTCAAAAGTCAACTATTGTAAAATTTTACCAAGTTTATAGAAAAAAACTATCAACATATACAGTACTATATACTATATAATACAAAGTATAGTTATTGATGTATTTGAAGATGTTGATTTTTGTTGTAGATACCTATAGTTTGATCTAAGAACTTGGTCAACCTTTACAATGATTGACTTTGGAATTTTATACACCTAATAAAACGGGACAGATGGAATCTGATGAAACGGCCTCTTCCTTACATAGTTGTAGGAAATATCTAAAATCATACATTTATACTCATTTCAGTTCACAAATGACGATGTACGCTTTGATATGCCCTTCAAGATATGTGCAATAACCCAGAATATATATATATATTTTATAAATATGAGTAACAATTTTGACCATTGGAATACATTGAATATATGCGTAATAACTTAGAAAATATAGTACATAATTTTGAGGAAATATTTTCAGGAATAGTTCTATACATATGCTTTTCAGCTTTCCTAATATTTAACATAATATTGCTGGTCAAAGTTATAGTACTATTTTTTACTAAAGTATGTCCAGAACAACACTAACTTGTTAACATTTGTGTACTCATGTCTGTCACTTTTCGGAGCAAAGAACTTGTGTAGGAGTTTAGGCAGTAAAGCTCAATAGAAGCCATAAAGTTTGTCCAGGACAATCTCAAAAAATATGGACGTAGACATACCAATATAATTCTTATGTGATCTAATATTAGTTTCCAGGTAGTACTTGATCAATTTTCCTTGTTTTTGGTATGTTTCCGTACATATCTTCAATACATAAAACATGGGAAACGTCCTTTGATCCTTAAACTACAAGATTGCATCCACCACTACAGAAACTAAAGACACTACACTTTGAATCTTATTAGAACTATAAGACAATGCAAAGACACTCCATTATATATCAACAAAACTTCATGAGACCAAGAACGAGGAAAGACAAAGAACTTTAACATCCAACAGTATTCTGCCTCAAACTACATCCTCATCATTGGCAATCCTGAAAATCATGGGATCCCAACCCTCCCTCAAGAGAAAAACCTCGGTGGCCACCAGAATGCATACCTTTGCCCCTCCGAACTCCAGGTTTCAGAGGTTTTTCTTCTATTGACCAGACCATATAGAAATATAATGAGCGACAAAATAAACTATCCTGGCAGGATCTCAAACTGAAGAAAGCACACTTTACAATATTCCATATATACCTAGCTACTGGACAATGAATGAAAAGTTTCTCTACCTATGCACCATATAATACTACAAAGCATACATTTAGCACTACAAATTCATCGTCCATGTAGAAAAACATTCCTGGTCAAAATACTTTTCATAAAGGCTAACCACGAGAAGACTTTTCCCATTCAGACACCAAATTTTCTTAAAAGGGCAACTAACTTGTCTAGCTTTGAAAATAACATACTCCCTCCGTCCGTAAAAGAATGTATGAACTTTGTCAAAATTTGCATGTATCTACACACTAAAACACGTCTAGATACATGCATATTTTGACAAAGTTAAGACATCCTTTTATGGACAGAGGTACTACATAGAATGTATACTAAACACACCAGAAGAATTCAGGATCCATTTACACCTATCTTCCTTGTACGGAAGAATTACATTACTGCATAGATCAACTAACTTATACCAACAGACAGTCTGATCTCCCACATAGTCCTTCTGAATCTCAAACAACCCTAAGCTTCAGACATCACTCTACGGACAGTTATATTTTTTCTATGGGTAAGATCATGAAGTATGTGAGAATTAAGACATCAGGATTTATCTCCTATCCACCAGTTCTCCCAGAATCTAGTCCTTCTACCATTTTCGTTTCTATTAGAGTACATATTTATGACTGTTTTCTTAACTCTAAAAAACTTGGGAATAATTTTTTTGCCAAGTTTATGATATCAGGATCTACCTGCTATTTCTTGGGGCAGGTGCCATCTACGTGTCGAGTGGTGAAAGTGTTTCCACTAGTTGGAAGGACTACGCGGATGAAGTGCAGCCTAGCTTGTCTGAAGCAACATCGGGTGCGGAGATCTCACCGCAGCGATTCGCAGCCAGCGTGGGGAGGCCATATGTGTTTGTGCAGTGCACATGGGACCTGCCAGCAGACAAGTGCAAACAGTGCTTAGACATACTGTCCATCAACGTGACGGACATTTGGGTCCTGAGAAGAGAAGGGCAGCAGAAAAGCTACAGCTGCACTGTTCGGTACAGCAATACGAGCTTCATGGTTGTGCCGTTCACTGCTGTTCCGGCACCTACGCCGCAATATGTATTCCCAGCGGGCAGGTCATCTCCTGATCCCGCGATCGCCAGTGGTGAGTTCTTTGCATGTATGTTAGGTCAATCCTTCTATGAAAGTCTCAGTGCCACCTTTGGAGAGGAGGCAATATCCTTTTTGTTGCGAAGATCCACCATGGTGGTGCTAAGCATATGTATTCTAAATGCACACTTACTGTTGCACAATATTTTCATTATGTTTCTCAATCCTTCCCCGTCACTCTTCCTCCTCCTGCAGCTTCTAAGGCAGCTAAAATCGGTGCAATATTTGGAGTGATTTGCTTGGCAATTTTGATTTGCAATGTGTATAACTTAAGACGACTACGTAAAAAAAGAGGTATCATGTGACTTTCTCGATCCCTGAATAAATTCTCAATGTGCATTTGTTGCTAGGGGTTTAACTGTTTAAATTAATGAAGCCAATTCAAGCTAAAGCAGATACCTTTCATACAGGCCATGCACAAATTTATGTCGATGTTGGTTGCTCTGTGTCTTGGATTTTTTTATTTTTTTTTAATAATTTGGTTGTGTGCATCATTGATATCTTAAAATTGCTCTTGATATTGAGTTTTTGCTGAGGCTAGGTGTATTTGGTATCTATTTAGTATTATATATTACCCCTTATCGAAAAATGCATTAAATTGATGTTATTGTAGTAGATGCCCAAAGGTTCTCTTATGCGCAATTGGCGAAATCAACATCTAACTTTGCGTCAGAAGAAATACTTGGAGCTGGTGCCTTTGGTACTGTATATAAAGGTAAACTGAATAGCATGGATGTTGCTGTAAAAAAGATAATTATGCCAGATAATAATGAGGAACAAGGACAAGTGAGGAAGGACTTTGATAACGAGATTAACGTTATGAGGCCGCTTCACCATTGCAACATTATAAGTCTTGTTGGTTGCTGCAAGGACAAAAAAAATCTACTTCTTGTGTATGAGCTAATGGAAAATGGGAACCTCGAGGACCAGCTTTACCCCAAAACTGGTGCCATGGATTCGGACCTTCATGGTGTAACGGTTCCGGGCACTAATCTGATGCTAGATTGGCCAAAAAGGTACGCGCACGCGCATGCTCTCTAGCTATATTGCTTCCGTACGTGTAGAACTAATTTGTCTGATAGAGAATTCATCGCACGTGTTTCAGGAACAGCATACTGATTGGAGTAGCCACTGGTCTTGTATACCTCCACTGTGAATGTAAGGAAACCCTCCTGCATGGCGATATCAAGCCAAGTAATGTGATGCTTGGCAAAAGCTTCAATGCGAAGCTGTGTGACTTTGGGCTGGTGAAGCAAATCAGCAATAGTAAAACCTCACGCTCGACGGACAGCATCCGTGGGACCAAAGGCTACGTCGACCCGGCATATGCGAACACCGGCAGGGCATGCGAGAAGAACGATATCTACAGCTTCGGCATAGTGATGCTTGAGGTTGTATGCTGTGAGAGACCGTCCGTGACTCAGCATGGTGATAGGATTATGAACAACCTTGTCGAGAAGGTGCGGGCATGTCATCAGAGGAATGCTATTCTGGATGCAGCTGACGGACGGCTGAGGGGTCAGTCTGACGAGCAACTTAAGCGGGTGTTGATTATCGGGCTCTTGTGTGTCCATCCGGATCCCGATCAACGTCCACATACCAGGAAAGTGCTGGAATACTTGACAAGCCGAGCCGTTCCGTTGCCTTTTCTCCCTACTAGTACAAATTATACTTTTCCCATGATGAATGAGAGTAGATCATATCCATCAACCTCCCATAACCGCAGTGTAAGTGAAGATGAGTTCAGCACGTCTGCCACTGTGCCCCCTCGGCATGCACGAAGAGATGAAGACGCTGGTACGGCAGCTTTCCTGACCAGCCAGAGCTGAAGTTCATCATTAAATTCAGTCTACTTCCTTGCTATTGTATTATCAATCATATGCTACCTATCTGTCTTGTACCCATGGTCTACACGACCCGCGCTTTTAGTACCTAAATGGATCTGTATCCATGTAATCAACGGAACTATGTCTTGGATATTTTATCTTGTGATTCCCTAATTGTTGACAAGGTTTTTCAAATCTCTGTCCGCGTTTTATCTCTTCAAAATGGTTTTAACCCGCACGTTCCTAGGAAAATACAGTACAACGTATTTTTAATGATCAAATTGTCCTAGGCATAAACAAGAAGCACCACCATAGACCCACAGTAGAAACAAGATAGTACTAAAACAACAGGGGCGAGAGGAAAAACAGCTAGCAGGGATACATACATTTCTTATTGTTGGGAAGGAGCACGGTCGCACACCTCTCAAGCCATCTTCAACACGCTGCCGGCGCCCATCGAGAGGACGCACGATAACCGCTCCACGACCTTTGCAAACTCGGGCAGGCCCTGTCTCCACTTCTTCTTCTTCTAGGATGCGTATCCTGAGCGCGTGCGTGCGCAACAATCTCACCGTCCTCAAACTCGCCTGCAACCTCCGCGCCTTTTGCGACGCCGGCAGGTCCCCAATGGAGAGCCACCGCGCTCTGGACAGTTGCAGCTGGGCTCGAAATTGGAGGTTGCCACGGAAATATTCTGGGTTGGGCGGCGCCAGCGAGGTCGAAGCGAGAGGGGAGCGCGGTGGCGCCGCAGTCAACATTGATTGGCTTTTTGGCGGTGGCCGGAATCAAGAGGCGGCCGAGCGAATGGTGTCGTTTGCGGTGGTCGATTGCAGGTTTGGCGGCGGAAGCGACACGAATCGGCCGATGAGTGAAGGGGAACAGGGTATTGACATGCAACGAGCTGCGTGCCTAGCAAGCCCAACTACAGTTGGGCGCGTAGGAGGCCCGCGCCCAACCATAGCTGCGTGGCTATGTCCATTTATTGTCAAACCCATAAGCTGTGTGCATCATATACAAATTTCTCTTATACACATTTCCTTTTTTGTTTATGAAATAGCAAACAATTAAAAATTTGGGGGCTATAATGTAGTCCCTCATTTTCATAACTCTTGTCATAGTTTTAATTTAAAATTAAACTAAAACCATGGCAAAAATTATGAAACGGAGGAAGTAGTTAAAGATAAAATAGATGTGCTAGAAAATCATTTTCACTTATCATGTGAAAGAACATTCTATTCTGTTATTTTCAAATACATTTACACTATAATAAAAAATTGACAAAGGAAATACATGTTAATATCGTAGAGATATCAATTACACATAACCTCTCACAATTCCTTACAGACATGCACAGAACAAAAAAAATCTCACTACAGTGATCTATTCCTTTATGTATAGACCATTCACCACCAAGACAACACCCGAAGTTCAAATTCTCAAAAAATGACGCCTTCAAGAAAGAAACAGTGCACAAGCGCCATTCGTGCTCTCGAAAGAGTGTTTTCAGCAAGGACATTGCGAGACACAACCAATTAAGGCCAAACCATAGATTTTCACGGGCCTCCTTCACAGTTGAAGAAAAACCCTAGGCTCCTCGCGTCGCGCCCGCGCGCGAACGAGGGCCTCCCCTGGCGGTGCCTCCCCAAGCCCACCTTCCCTCCCCTCCCCTCTCCTCACCGCCGCTAGAGGCCGTCGACGGGCAAAGCCCGCGCGGCGGCGGCGGGGCCCCTCTTCTCCCTCGTGCGGAGGTGGCGGCACGGGCCCCCGCGTCCGGCGAGGGTGTCGCGTTGGATGGTGGGTGCAGCGGCATGGCTTCTTCAGCGGCGGCGTGGAGACACCGAGGGCTGGGCGCGCTTGCGGCGGCGGCAGCTCCCTGGAGCAGCCATGGTGGCGGGCGGCGCGAACTTCGGCCTGGGCGGGCGGAGAAAGGCGAGGGTGACGCGGGCAGGTCCCTGGCGCGGCGTGCGGCGGCGCGACGCTCGACCGGCCTGACGCGGTGGATCTCCCGGCAAGGTGGGGTGCTGCGGCCTAGTGGGATCTGGCCGCGTCGAGTCCGGGTCGGGGCAGGGGTCCCGGGCTCATTTTGAGCCCATCTTCGCCCAGATCTGCAGATCTCCGGCAGCCATGGGGGCTGCAGGTGGCCTCTGGCAGGTGGTGATCCCCAGTTGCTGTGTTGGGGGCGATGGCCGGCCTGCTCCTCGTTCGGCGTCCAGCGGCCTCGTGTGACGCTCCTCCTCTTTTTCCTTTTCGCCCGGTGTCGAGTTAGGAAGCCGGGGCGGCGGCCCTGGAAGGTGGGAGTCATGATGTTCGACGGGAGAGCCAATGACTCTGGTGCTGGCCGGTGACCACGGCTGTGAGGGCGGCGTGGTGGTCGGCAAGTTGAGTGTTGTGGGCTGTAGATGTCGGTGATTTGCCAAAGGGAAACCTTTTTCCGTTGGGTCGCGGTGGCGGCGTCCATCGACGGCGTTCCCATGTTGAAGGCGCCGTGAGGCTAATCTCCGTCCCTCTACTTCCTCCGGGTGAAAACCCAAGATCCTCGGATCGGGCGGTGGCGGCACTCCGGTGTCGTGCTCTTCTTGAAGACACCGTCTTGGAGCCCACAACACGAGGCTCTCCAATGGTTGTGACGGAGGTGATTCTTCGGCGATCTTCGGCAAGGCTTGCTCCGCTCCCTTCCCTTGTCGAGTTTCCTTGGTGCTGCTTTTTGGTATGTGAGCAACGTGGGTTGGCCACCGGTGGTGCTCGGCTTCCGGTGGTGTTTTTGCGATGAGGGGTTCTGTCGACGGCACGCGTGAAAAATGGCTCGCTCTCGAGTGAGCTCCGGACCTGTAGGATAACGTTGCATAGAAAACAAAAATTTTCCTACCGCGAACACGAAATCCAAGCCAAGATGCAATCTAGAAGATGGTAGCAACGAGGGGATTATCGAGTCTCACCCTTGAAGAGATTCCAAAGCCTACAAGAGGAGGCTCTTGTTGCTGCGGTAGACGTTCACTTGCCGCTTGCAAAGCGCGTAGAAGATCTTGATCACGATTGGTTCCGGCGCCACGAACGGGCAGCACCTCCGTACTCGGTCACACGTTCGGTTGTTGATGAAGACGACGTCCACCTCCCCGTTCCAGCGGGCAGCGGAAGTAGTAGCTCCTCTTGAATCCGACAGCACGACGGCGTGGTGTCGGTGGCGGTGAAGAAGTCCGGCGGAGCTTCGCTAAGCTATGCGGGCAATATGGAGGAGAGGAGCTTGGCTAGGGTTTGGGAGGGGGTGGCCGGCCACTCAAGGGGGGCGGCCAGCTTGTGGTCTTAGGGTGGCCGGCCCCCTCCCTTGGCCCCTCATTATATAGGTGGATCCCCAAGAGTTGGTCTCCAAGTCTTCGAATAAGACCCGAACCAAAAACCTTCCATATGGTGGTGAAACCTAGCCCAACTAGGACTCCCACCCAAAGGTGGGATTTCCACCTCCCATAGGGGGGGGGGCCGGCCCCCTATGGTGGAGTCCACTTGGGACTCCACCCCATCTAGGGCTGGCCGGCCATGGAGGTGGAGTCCCTTGTGGACTCCACCTTCCTTGGTGGTTTCTTCCGGACTTTTTTAGAACCTTCTAGAACCTTCCATAGAACCTTCCGCGACATTTTATTCACATAAAATGACATCCTATATATGAATCTTATTCTCCGGACCATTCCGGAACTCCTCGTGATGTCCGGGATCACATCCGGGACTCCGAACAAATATTCCAACTTCATTCCATATTCAAGTACTACCATTTCAACATCCAACTTTAAGTGTGTCACCCTACGGTTCGTGAACTATGCGGACATGGTTGAGTACTAACTCCGACCAATAACCAATAGCGGGATCTGGAGATCCATAATGGCTCCCACATATTCAACGATGACTTTAGTGATCGAATGAACCATTCACATACTGTTGACGTCAGAAACCCACCGACGGGCAGCGACAGGTCAACACAGTAGAGCCGGGAAGAGCCTAGAGCTGCGGCTGGCTGAGACCCCTCCGAGCGACGGCCCGCAATGCTCTTCTGGTCACACGTCCGATGCTGATTGCAAGGGCGTGCCACCTGACCTATACCTGGTCAGGAAGGTGTGGATGATGCCTCGCTTAGTTTCCTGCAGGGCACACACGTACACGTTAAATACGAGCCTCGATCGGCTCTCGGGTTATCTCCGTGAATCGGCTCAGGGAGCCGATCCACCCATGATTCAGACGGGGTGTCCGAATATATGGTGGTCCTGCTTGATCATGGTAAAGCTAATGAGATCTACGACGATGTGGAGTTTTCACCGCATAATCGGATCGTCCTACTCTAGGTTGGGCCTCGCAGCCACGCACGGTGATCGTAAGCCAACCCTAAACAAGGCCTAAAAACCAACACGAGGTTGATCCTCGGAACATCCTGCTTAGGGCCAACGAACGACACCCTACGTGCCGCTGGATCCTCCACCCCTTTGTAAGGCCTAACTATTGCAGATATTAAACTAATCCTTGTAGAACAAGGATCAACCGTAACGGATCAGATCTACTAAACTACGATCAAGCGGGGTGCCGCCCCCACACCTGAGATAGGTGCGAGGGCGGCTAGACATGCAAGGGTTGCACTACGTAAGCATGCTTAAACGAAGAACAATGCTAACCCTAACACATCTATGATAACTACGTTGCTCGCCATCAAAAACGCTTCAGTACGAGCAACGCATGAACAACGTAGGCAGGCTTGTGCTGCCTAGATCGCAAGATGCGATCTAGGCAGCATGATGCTTACCGATAGAAACCCTCGAGACGAAGGAGTTGGCGATGCGCCGAGATTTGTTTGTGGTTGAACGTTGGTTGTTGTTTATTCCATAAACCCTAGGTACATATTTATAGTCCAGGGACTTTCTAATGTGGGCGTGCACTAAACCGTGCACGAGATAAACTCTAACTTCTAAACAAAACGTACCCTAATATATTATAGATACACGGGCAATTTAGCCCGAACTCGCGCATAAAGGCCGATCCACATATTTCTTCCAAATAGATTCTTCACGTCCATCTTGATCGCGGCCCACCTCTGACTTGGTCAAATTCCGGTGATAACACATGCCCCCCTGGTTTTGGAAATGACATTTCCAAAATCATTAATGCTTTTCCTTCGTTGGGTCATGTCGTGGCAGAACAGAAATCACCGCAGGACCCTTCATCATGATGCCTTGCCTTTTCCGCTTCTCCACACGTCCGAAAATTTTTTCTGCTGGACATCACCTCCTCGGAAACTGCTGTGGCATTAAATCTCCCTCATATTCCCTCTATTTAGCCGTTCTAAACAGCTGGCTCCTCCTTCATCCTCCTTGCATTAGCACCCACAAAACCCTCCTGCGCCGCCATGTCTTCGTCCTCCTCCGAGTTTTCCTACGGGTCCTCCTCCTCCCGTGAGACACCGCCGGAGATCCGCGCCCCCGAAGAATGGGATCTGGAAGACCACGCCTCCTCCATCTGGTCCGAAGACGACCAGTCCCTGACCAGCGGGGATGAAAACCTTCAGTTCCTTGTCGACGAGGAACTGGAGTCGGACAGCGAGGACGACCTCTGGGAGGGTTGTCCCACCTCTGAAGAGGAGGAAGAGGTGGATGACGACGACGACGACGACTCCCTCGAGGGCTACCCGCCAGCGAAGCGCCTCCGCATGTGGTGGGACGACGACAGCAGCGATGATGAAGACGGGGATGAAGCTCCCGTAGAGGGCTACGGGAGTAGCGACGAAGAACCCATCGGCAGCAGTGCCGATGAGAGTTCCGAGGACGACGACGAGGGCAGTGATGGCCCGTAAATTAAGATCTACTAGCATAGGTCTAGCAGTAGTAGATGGGTCAATAGACCCTCCCTTTGTTCTTCTTTCTTTGAGCAATCGATTCTTCCTTTGTAAGAAATCCTGTTTATTAATGAAGAAGTTCCTCCTAACTTGATCTTGCTGATTTCTTTCAAACCGAATCTCAATGAGCCGATGGCAACGCACCGGTTTCTCGTAATCCGACCTTCATGTTCTCAAATGATGAACCTGAGTTCTGCCAGACCACCACCTTTGACGAACATAGCCGCACAGGACTAGCCGATGACCATCTTCGACGAAAAACGGAGCATCCATCAGGCCAGCTGCCCCCCGAGTCTCAACCAAGGCGAGGATAAAGAACGGTCCAGCCTAATGGACCATCACTAGCTTCCCAACTGTGGTGCTGCACCAACACATCGGTTTCCCAGATCATCGACATTTCAAGGCGGGCTCAACCACGTCCCAGAGAGCTATCCTACGGGGCCACCAGCCGATCACCTTTCTTCCGTTGGCAGCCGATACTGTGGACGATTACCCACAGCTCCATGGACAAAGCTGACTTGCATGCCAGCATTCCTCTGACAGTACTGCTGAACTGGCAACCTGGCAAGCTGACTAAGGTCGATGACCGTGCATCGGCTCAGGCTGGCAATCTGGCTTTAGGCAGGTGTCTACAACAGAGCCCTGTCATGCTGAAAAACTGATAATCTTGCAACATCAGTACCATTCTTCAGACAAGTTGTGATGCCGAGCCAGCCGATTCCACAACAATCGGCTTCCTGTAACAACAGGTCCTTCGGGGCAAGCTACCCCCCGAGCCTCAGTCGGGGCGAGAATAGCAGTAAGCCGACCACGTCGGTCATCCTCAGTTTCCAACTCGTAACGCAGCATCAGCATCAGCATCAGCATCAGTCGGAGCTACCCCACCGAGCCTCCCTAACTCACACCTTGCACCTGACTGATCAGATCGACTCATTGTCTTTGGCAGGCTGAGGCAACTTTTGATGCCCTCCAAAACTCTGGACGTAACACCTCGTCATCGGCTGTTCTCGTGGTCTTAGAATTAGGGGTTCTTGAAGAGAAGATCCACTTCCTGCTCCATTGATCCTTAAGTCGATGTCTGCACATCGGCTGTGCTAATTTTTTTTTTTGAATTTTCGGCCGATTTACGTATCGGCCCCCATACTCCAGTCCTCATCAAAGGGTGAGACACTTCTGCGTATCCTCCAACTTTTATCCACCTAGGGGCCCCCCGAGCCGATTCTGTCAAGAGAATTGATGGTATCGGCTCCGTTAGGTAGTCCCTGTTGAGTCAAACGTTGAGCCCAGGCAGAATGGGTGGTGAGGATAATTTTGGCCGATTGTTTGGGATCGGCCTCCACGTTGCTTGCTCGGTGAAGGTTTTGTAATATTCCTCCACAAATTTTTGGGGCCGATCACAAGGATCAGCCTCGCCACGTTTGCTTATTGACGTGCTCTTGCTACTCGTTCAGGCCGGTAGACAAGACTAGCCCAATCTCTGATTTCATCCTGTTGGTGTGCTCGCTGTCGTCCACCTTGAGTGCATCGTGTAAGCGTGGAGCACTAAGCTTCGTCGGGAGAACGAGTACCATGTTTGTGCCAGCCGATGTTTCATCATCGGCTTTCCTTTGCTTGGGGCGCCACTCTTTTCTTTGTGGACGACCCTCTTCATCCAGGGTTCGCTGAACCTTTGCAGCCAGATCAGGCCTTGCCTTCCTCAATGTATGCAAGTATAACCTCTCGGCTTCCTCCAGGCCGCGCAATCGTTGAACCCTGCGTTTTTGGGAACGGCTGAGTCCGTCAGGGCACCACCTTGGCCGGTGGTACCTGTCTTCTTCTTCCCCCTCGTCTTCTGAATCTTCAAGATCTTCCAACCGAGGGGACCCAGCTCGTATGCTCTGTGGCGGGGGAAGTCCTAAGCGTTCGAACACCGACACGTTGGCTGTCTCCTTCTTCTTCCGGTTGCATTCTGGGCAATTGCCGATTGTTGGCAATCGGCTCATTCCTGAGTCCCAGCAGTGTCTGAAGAAGGGACAATCCCAGTGCCTGTCCTCGTCGTCTTGCTCCCTTGCCTTCTCGTTGGCACTACGCTCGTGCTCCTCCTCATCGTGATTCTGCCGACGATGTCTTCTGGCTTCTCTGGCCAGACGAACTCTTTCATCATCGTCGCTGGACCGTCGGCGTTGGTCGTACTGACTTACATACTTGTTGAGGAGGTGATCAGAGAGAGGTCGCTGATATCTTATGTTCTTCACTTCTCCCTCTGTTACGTAGCGCTTGCCGTCTTGGCGGAGCCGATCGCGTGGAGCGGCTCCCTCCGTTTCTTTGCTGTGAGAGCAGCTGCCCTCATCTCTATCCTTGCCAGCGTGGTGTCCAAGATCTACCATGTTGATATTGCACAGAAAACCCGGCTGGCACCCTGCATGGCAAGCATATTCTACCATGTTTACGGCGGGGAAGGGTTGGGTATCGACCTTCATGGCGTACTGGTTGAAAATTAGACGCCCATTCTCTATCGCCGCTTGGATGTGCTGACGCCACACCCTGCAGTCGTTGGTGGCATGGGAGAGCGAGTTATGCCATTTGCAGTATGGCTTTCCATTCAGCTCTTTGCGCCGTGGGGAATTTGAGACCTTCGGGTATCTTCAACTGCTTTTCCTTGAGTAGGAGGTCGAAGATTTGCTCGGTCTTGGTCACGTCAAAATCAAATCCCACGGGCGGGCCCGGTGGCTTTACCCATTTGCAGGACACGGGGGTTCCTCCCCGAGTCCACTCAGCCACTGCTACTTCTTGGTCTCCCGCAGGAACTTCGTTCTCCTCTGTATCGACCAGGGCTACTGCACGCTTGAACTTGTCTTGGTACAGGTCCGGGTGGCGCAGTTCATATGCTGAAAGTTTTTGAACCACGTGCGCCAGCGAGGGATAATCTGCCTGGGAGGCCATGTCCTTGAGCGGTGTTGCAAGGCCTGCTACTGCCAACTCGACCGCCTCCTTTTCAGTTATACGAACCGAAAAGCATCGGTTCCTAATGGTCCTGAAGCGCTGGATGTATTCTGTCACATTTTCTCCGCGCTTCTGACGCAATTGTGCTAGATCGGCAATGCTAGACTCGGAAGCTTCTGAATGGTACTGCTCATGGAACTGCTCTTCCAACTGCTTCCAAGTTTGGATGGAGTTTGGTGGTAGCGACGTGTACCACCCGAAAGCCGATCCGGTGAGGGACTGTGAGAAGAACCTCACGCGCAACTCATCTGATGCTGAGATCGTGCCCAGCTGTGCCAAATATCGGCTCACATGCTCGATGGAGCTGGACCCATCTGATCCACTAAACTTTGTGAAGTCCGGGAGCCGATATTTGGGTGGCAGCGGGATCAGTTCGTAGCTGTTGGGGTACGGCTTGGTGTAGCCGAACGCCTTCCTTTTGGCATCATACCGAACTGATCTTTCAGAATTGTACAAATCTGATCCGCTGTGATGGCTGAAGGTGTCGAACCCTGAAGATTCGCCGGGGTGGCATACTTGACCAGCCATGCTTGTTTTTCCGGTTCTGAGCCAACTGCAGGAGCTGGGCTCTGGAGTTTCGTCGGAGTGGCGTACTTAGCTAGCCACGTCTGCTTCTCAGGGTCTGTTTCCGACGTTCCCCCTGCTGTTCTAGAAGTTCCCGCTGTTGCGACCTGGTTCGAGACTGCCCAGGCACTGCAGTCTGGCACGTATGCGCATGCGTATCCGTGCGGGATCTCCTTGGGCGCGTCCTGTAGGAATTGGTAGTCACTGGGGTCACCACCAATCTTGTAGACGACGTATGCCGATGAGTTCGGCAGTTCCGGTGCTGCCCACGCGAACGGCTGGGGCTGGAGCGGCATCTCTCCTTTGAAAGTCCCCAGAGCCGGTCCCGACGGGGAGTACCGGTGACTCATGATTTCCTGGACGACGCGTAGAGCGACACGCTCCAAGGTGTTCACCAGGCTCTCAGAGTGGCGGTGCAGCGAATGAGCCACCATGTAGTTGATCTCCTGCCGCGGCCGACACGGTGCGTTCTTCCGACGGGGCGGATAGGTCCACTCCATCGAGCGCGCCTTCAGGCGTGAAACCCTTCCACCTGACACCATGGGAGCGGGTTCGGTGGAAGGAGCCGATGAGTTCGGCTTCGAGGGTTGCCTTGATCTCGTCATGCTTCTTCTTGAGCTCATCAGGCAGATCCGCGTATGCGACTGGAGTGTCTTCCGCCATCTTGGATGTAGATCGCGATGTCGTGGATGTCGTCGTCGGGTCCCACCGGGCGTGCCAGGATGTGTTGGCGTCAGAAACCCACCGACGGGCAGCGACAGGTCAACACAGTAGAGCCGGGAAGAGCCTAGAGCTGCGGCTGGCTGAGACCCCTCCGAGCGACGGCCCGCAATGCTCTTCTGGTCACACGTCCGATGCTGATTGCAAGGGCGTGCCACCTGACCTATACCTGGTCAGGAAGGTGTGGATGATGCCTCGCTTAGTTTCCTGCAGGGCACACACGTAAACGTTAAATACGAGCCTCGATCGGCTCTCGAGGTTATCCCGTGAATCGGCTCGGGGAGCCGATCCACCCATGATTCGGACGGGGTGTCCGAATATATGGTGGTCCTGCTTGATCATGGTAAAGCTAATGAGATCTACGACGATGTGGAGTTTTCACCGCATAATCGGATCGTCCTACTCTAGGTTGGGCCTCGCAGCCACGCACGGTGATCGTAAGCCAACCCTAAACAAGGCCTAAAAACCAACACGAGGTTGATCCTCGGAACATCCTCGCTTAGGGCCAACGAACGACACCCTACGTACCGCTGGATCCTCCACCCCTTTGTAAGGCCTAACTATTGCAGATATTAAACTAATCCTTGTAGAACAAGGATCAACCGTAACGGATCAGATCTACTAAACTACGATCAAGCGGGTGCCGCCCCACACCCGAGATAGGTGCGAGGGCGGCTAGACATGCAAGGGTTGCACTACGTAAGCATGCTTAAACGAAGAACAATGCTAACCCTAACACATCTATGATAACTACGTTGCTCGCCATCAAAAACGCTTCAGTACGAGCAACGCATGAACAACGTAGGCAGGCTTGTGCTGCCTAGATCGCGAGATGCGATCTAGGCAGCATGATGCTTACCGATAGAAACCCTCGAGACGAAGGAGTTGGCGATGCGCCGAGATTTGTTTGTGGTTGAACGTTGGTTGTTGTTTATTCCATAAACCCTAGGTACATATTTATAGTCCAGGGGACTTTCTAATGTGGGCGTGCACTAAACCGTGCACGAGATAAACTCTAACTTCTAAACAAAACGTACCCTAATATATTATAGATACACGGGCAATTTAGCCCGAACTCGCGCATAAAGGCCGATCCACATATTTCTTCCAAATAGATTCTTCACGTCCATCTTGATCGCGGCCCACCTCTGACTTGGTCAAATTCCGGTGATAACACATACGATACCAATTCCCTTTGTCACGCGATATTTTACTTGTCCGAGGTTTGATCATCGGTATCACACTATACCTTGTTCAACCTCGTCTCCTGACAAGTACTCTTTACTCGTACCGTGGTATGTGGTCTCTTATGAACTTATTCATATGCTTGCAAGACATTAGACGACATTCCACCGAGAGGGCCCGAGTATATCTATCCGTCATCGGGATGGACAAATCCCACTATTGATCCATATGCCTCAACTCATACTTTCCGGATACTTAATCCCACCTTTATAACCACCCATTTACGCGAGTGGCGTTTGATGTAATCAAAGTACCTTTCCGGTATAAGTGATTTACATGATCTCATGGTCATAAGGACTAGGTAACTATGTATCGAAAGCTTATAGCAAATAACTTAATGACGTGATCTTATGCTACGCTTAATTGGGTGTGTCCATTATATCATTCATACAATGACATAACCTTGTTATTAATAACATCCAATGTTCATGATTATGAAACTAATCATCCATTAATCAACAAGCTAGTTTAAGAGGCATACTAGGGACTTCTTGTTTGTCTACATATCACACATGTACTAATGTTTCGGTTAATACAATTCTAGCATGATATATAAACATTTATCATAAACATAAAGATATAAATAATAACCACTTTATTATTGCCTCTAGGGCATATCTCCTTCGAGTCTCCCACTTGCACTAGAGTCAATAATCTAGATTACATTGTAATATACCTAACACCCATGGCATTCGGTGTTGGTCATGCTTTGCCCTAGGGAGAGCTTTAGTCAACGGATCTGCTACATTCAGCTCGGTGTGTACTTTGCAAATCTTTACTTCTCCATCTTCGATGTACTCGCGAATCGAGTGGTAACGCAGCTTGATATGCTTCAGCCTCTTGTGTGACCTTGGTTCTTGTGCATTGGCGATGGCACCCATGTTGTCACAGTAGATGACTAGTGGGTCCAATGCACTAGGAACCACACCGAGCTCTACAATGAACCTCTTCATCCATACCGCTTCTGATGAAGCCTCCGAAGCCGCTATGTACTCCGATTACGTTGAGGATTTCGCCACCGTGCACTCTGCTTCGAGCTTGCCCAGCTTATCGCAGCACCATTCAATATAAACACGTACCCAGATTGTGACTTAGAGTCATCAGGATCAGTGTTCCAACTTGCATCGGTGTAACTTGTTACAACGAGCTCTTGGTCACCTCCATAACAAAGAAACATATCCTTAGTTCTTTTCAAGTACTTCAGGATATTCTTGACCGCTGTCCGAGTGTTCCATTCCTCGGATCACTTTGATATCTGCTAGTTAAACTAACAGAGCATGTGCTATATCCGGTCTTGTACATAGCATGGCATACATGATAGAGCCTACTCGCCGAGGCATAGGGGATCTGATTCATCCTTTCTCTTTCTTCTGCCGTAGCCGGACCTTGAGTCTTACTCAAGACCTTGCACTGGTAACATAGGTAAGAATCCTTTCTTACTTTCGTCCATTCTAAACTTCTTTAGAATCTTGTCCAGGTATGTACTCTGTGATAGCCCTATTAGACGTCTTGATCTATCTCTATAAATCTTGATGCCTAATATATATGATGCTTCACCAAGGTCTTTCATTGAAAAACTATTATTCAAATAACCCTTTACATCGCTTAATAGTTCTATATCATTCCCAATCAATAATATGTCATCTACATATAATATCGGGAATGCTACGGAGCTCCCACTCACTTTCTTGTAAATACGGGCCTCTCCATGACACTCGTATAAACCCGAAGTCTTTGATCACCTTATCAAAACGTCGGTTCCAACTTCTCGATGCTTGCTTCAGTCCATAGATTGAACGCTGAAGTTTGCATACTTTGTCAGCATTTTTAGGATCGACAAAACCTTTGGGTTGTACCATATACAACTCTTCCTCAATGTCTCCATTAAGGAACGCCGTTTTGACATCCATCTGCCAGATCTCATAATCGAAAAATGCAGCTATTGCTAACAAAATCCTCACAGATTTTAGCTTCGCTACAGGTGAGAAAGTCTCATCGTAGTCAACTCCTTGAATTTGTCGGAAACCCTTTGCGACAAGTCGAGCTTTATAGACAGTAATATTACCATCGGCATCTGTTTTTCTCTTGAAGATCCATTTATTCTCGACGACCTTTCGGCTATCGGGTAAGTCTACCAAAGTCCATACTTTGTTATCATACATGGATCCCATTTCGGATTTCATGGCTTCTTGCCATTTGTTGGAATCTGGGCTCATCATCGCTTCTTCATACGTCGCAGGGTCCTCATCATTGTTATCCACAATCATGACATTTAGACAAGGATCAAACCAATCAGGAGTGGTGCGTTCCCTTGTCGATCTGCGAGGTTCAGTAGTTTCCTCGTTCGAAGTTTCATGATCATTATCATTAGCTTCCTCTGTTGCCGGTGTAGGCGGTACAGGTACAACTTCCGGTACTTCGCTACTCTGATAAACGAGTATAGATTCATCAATCTCATCGAGTTCTACTTTTCTTCCAGTCACTTCTTTAGTGAGAAATTCTTTCTCAAGAAAGGTTCCGTTCTTAGCAACAAAGATTTTGCCTTCGGATCTGTGATAGAAAGTGTACCCTATAGTTTCCTTAGGGTATCCTATGAAGACGCATTTCTCCGCTTTGGGTTCTAGCTTGTCCGGTCATGACGAGCATGTGCTCACTAATGGAGCTGCCTTCTTCCATCATATAGCTGAAAAAATGTTTCGATGCTTCATAGCATTCCACGGCCGCATGAGTCTCAAAAATAGTCTTCAACTCTTTCATCAACTCATGAGGATCGTGGTGCTCAAAACGTTTTTGAAGATCGGATTCCGGACTCGCATAAGATGGCACACTGAACTTGAGAGTACCGAGTTTTCCGAGTCGCGTAAACAGCTTTTACTTCATCGGTTTCAGTTTCTGCTGGAGGGTCACCTAGCGGTGCATCAAGCACATATTGCAGATTTCCGCCATTGAGGAAGATCCTCACATGACGGAACCAGTCGGTGAAGTTGCTACCGTTGCTCTTAAGCTTTTCTTTCTCTAGGAACTGGTTAAAATTGATTGGGGACGCCATATCTACAACATATTTGCAATAGTTTAGACTAAGTTTATGATAAATTGAGTTCAAAATTTTAATTCAATATAAAAAATCTAGGTGAACTCCCACTCAAAACAATATCCCTCGCATTGTCTTAGTGATCACACGAACCAAATCCACCGCACCATAGTCCGATCATCACGAGACAAGGTGTAATTTCAATGGCGAACACTCAAAGTGTTCATCATATCAACCATATGATTCATGCTCTACCTTTCGGTATCACGTGTTCCGAGACCATGTCTGTACATGCTAGACTCGTCAAGGCCACCTTAGTATCCGCATGTGCAAAGCAGTCTTGCACCCGTTGTATGTACTTATCGAATCTATCACACCCGATCATCACGAGATGCTTCGAAACGATAAGACTTGACAACGGTGCTACTAAGGATGAACACTTTATTATCTTGAGATTTTAGTGAGGGATCATCTTATAATGCTACCGTCGCGATCTAAGCAAAATAAGATGCATAAAAGGATTAACATCACATGCAGTTCATATGTGATATGATATGGCCCTTTTGTCTTTGCGCCTTTGATCTTCTTCTCCAAAGCACGGACATGATCTCCATCATCTTCGGGCATGATCTCCATCATCGTCGGCGAAGCACCAAGGTCAATGGCGCCGTCTTCATGATTGTCCTCCATGTAGCAACTATTACAACTACTTTGAAATACTACTCAACATGAAATTTAAAGACAACCATAAGGCTCCTGCCGGTTGCCACAATACAATAATGATCATCTCATACATATTCATCATCACATTATGGCCATATCACATCACCAAACCCTGCAAAAACAAGTTAGACGTTCTCTAATTTGGTTTGCATATTTTACGTGGTTTAGGGTTTTTCGAGTAAGATCCAATCTACCTACGAACATGAACCACAACGGTGATACTAATGTTGTCAATAGAAGAGTAAATTGAATCTTCACTATAGTAGGAGAGACAGACACCCGCAAAGCCACTTATGCAATACAAGTTGCATGTCGAGCGTGGAGCAAATCTCATGAACGCGGTCATGTAAAGTTAGCCCGAGCCGCTTCATCCCACTATGCCACAAAGATGCAAAGTACTCAACTAAAGATAACAAGAGCATCAACGCCCACAAACCATTGTGTTCTACTCGTGCAACCATCTATGCATAGACACGGCTCGATACCACCTGTAGGATAACGTTGCATAGAAAACAAAAATTTTCCTACCGCGAACACGAAATCCAAGCCAAGATGCAATCTAGAAGATGGTAGCAACGAGGGGATTATCGAGTCTCACCCTTGAAGAGATTCCAAAGCCTACAAGAGGAGGCTCTTGTTGCTGCGGTAGACGTTCACTTGCCGCTTGCAAAAGCGCGTAGAAGATCTTGATCACGATTGGTTCCGGCGCCACGAACGGGCAGCACCTCCGTACTCGGTCACACGTTCGGTTGTTGATGAAGACGACGTCCACCTCCCCGTTCCAGCGGGCAGCGGAAGTAGTAGCTCCTCTTGAATCCGACAGCACGACGGCGTGGTGTCGGTGGCGGTGAAGAAGTCCGGCGGAGCTTCGCTAAGCTATGCGGGCAATATGGAGGAGAGGAGCTTGGCTAGGGTTTGGGAGGGGGTGGCCGGCCACTCAAGGGGGCGGCCAGCTTGTGGTCTTAGGGTGGACGGCCCCCTCCCTTGGCCCCTCATTATATAGGTGGATCCCCAAGAGTTGGTCTCCAAGTCTTCGAATAAGACCCGAACCAAAACCTTCCATATGGTGGTGAAACCTAGCCCAACTAGGACTCCCACCCAAAGGTGGGATTTCCACCTCCCATAGGGGGGGTGGCCGGCCCCCTATGGTGGAGTCCACTTGGGACTCCACCCCATCTAGGGCTGGCCGGCCATGGAGGTGGAGTCCCTTGTGGACTCCACCTTCCTTGGTGGTTTTTTCCGGACTTTTCTAGAACCTTCTAGAACCTTCCATAGAACCTTCCGCGACATTTTATTCACATAAAATGACATCCTATATATGAATCTTATTCTCCGGACCATTCCGGAACTCCTCGTGATGTCCGGGATCACATCCGGGACTCAGAACAAATATTCCAACTTCATTCCATATTCAAGTACTACCATTTCAACATCCAACTTTAAGTGTGTCACCCTACGGTTCGTGAACTATGCGGACATGGTTGAGTACTAACTCCGACCAATAACCAATAGCGGGATCCGGAGATCCATAATGGCTCCCACATATTCAACGATGACTTTAGTGATCGAATGAACCATTCACATACGATACCAATTCCCTTTGTCACGCGATATTTTACTTGTCCGAGGTTTGATCATCGGTATCACACTATACCTTGTTCAACCTCGTCTCCGACAAGTACTCTTTACTCGTACCGTGGTATGTGGTCTCTTATGAACTTATTCATATGCTTGCAAGACATTAGACGACATTCCACCGAGAGGGCCCAGAGTATATCTATCCGTCATCGGGATGGACAAATCCCACTATTGATCCATATGCCTCAACTCATACTTTCCGGATACTTAATCCCACCTTTATAACCACCCATTTACGCAGTGGCGTTTGATGTAATCAAAGTACCTTTCCGGTATAAGTGATTTACATGATCTCATGGTCATAAGGACTAGGTAACTATGTATCGAAAGCTTATAGCAAATAACTTAATGACGTGATCTTATGCTACGCTTAATTGGGTGTGTCCATTATATCATTCATACAATGACATAACCTTGTTATTAATAACATCCAATGTTCATGATTATGAAACTAATCATCCATTAATCAACAAGCTAGTTTAAGAGGCATACTAGGGACTTCTTGTTTGTCTACATATCACACATGTACTAATGTTTCGGTTAATACAATTCTAGCATGATATATAAACATTTATCATAAACATAAAGATATAAATAATAACCACTTTATTATTGCCTCTAGGGCATATCTCCTTCAGGACCGACACTGTAGCTTCCAGCTCTGCTCCGAGTCCTCGTAGGCGTTTTGGCTGAGCCTGTTGATCGCGTTTCTGGTTGTAGCTTCTTTGATAGTTCGTGTGGGTGTGTGGTTTCGATCTGTAAGCTAGGTTCAGCACTTTGTACCGTTTTCACCGTTGGTGGCTTTGTTGATTCAAAGTTGGGCACTTGTCGTGCCTTTTATCTAAAAACCTTGAATTTTTACCCTTAAAGAGAAGACTTTGTAATCCTCTTGTGCTCTCACGCCCACTTGCCGATGTCATTGCTATGAATCACAAATCACCAAACAAGTTCATCATCGTTCCGAAGACTCGATCCACCATTACTAGGACTCGGAACCTGAGCTGTCATGACATTCTCTCGCAACCGACTTCATCATGGGACTCGAAAGATATGTCACATGCCGGCAACATGTACAACGAAGCTTCAAGTTCCACCCTCCTAACACGGTATGGTAAAAAAATGGGTGCACATGATCGAACCCCATCAGATCCATCAATCTACAGGCATCAGATGCCCCAATGGAGATCGCTAGCGGAGCCTTCTGGAACTCATGACCGACTACATCAACGAGGGCAGGTATCAAGAAAAACATCGTCTGTTTCGTGAGAAGAAATATAGGACCACCTCCTTTATTAGGAAGAATGGCATGCCCCCAACAATGCTTCCTGCCGGCTCCCAACAACATATCAGAGATCTAAGCGGGCATCGCCACAACCACTCACACCACGTGAAGATGAGGAGATGAGCCACACCGAGTCCCTCGAACCAGGTATCGTTTTTCCCATGCAGCGACAATGGTCGCTAAAGTCGCCAAAGAAGTCAGAGGCCGCCACCCCAGCGCCCATCTCCATCGGACAAGCATCATCGTCTAGGGCCTCTGTGAACCTCCGACCGGAGATCCCACCACACGAGGAAGGATAAACCCTCAACTCTTCCAATAGTGCTCGGGGGTGAGAGACTGCCACCACCATGTTCCGCGTAGCCTTTGGCCGGCGGCATCCTTCGATGGGTAGGGCGGGGGGAGAGGGGGTGCAGGGTTAGAGAGAGGCGATTGCTAGGGTTCCACCTCAGGGAATATTGGTTTTACATGGGCTCATCCTTGTTATTACATGTTCCTATGATCCAACCAAACACAAAGGAAGGAAAAAAGTTCATTGGCACACTGTCGTTGGAAGCCGGTCAAGGGGGAGACCATGCCTGTCAACGAACATGGGTTTCACTTGGATATCGCTCTTCGAAGGGTCAAATCTCCCCAAAACTTGCATGTGTCCCTAAGGTATGTATACAATACTAGATAGTGGGGTGTGAGGTTGATAGATTCAATATCTATAGTGGGGCACGAACCGCTTCACAGACACGGGTTGTCACTTAGGAAGATTTTGGACTTATAGGGAAAACTGCCACCTGGGGTCAAACGGAGGGAATATTTGTTTTACATGGGCTCATCCTTGTTATTACAGGTTTCTATGACACAAAGGAAGGTAAAAGTACATTGTAACACCGCTACATGGGAAACTAAGGTTGATCCCAAGATTTCAGAAGTTTTCCCTCGAGTTGACCCATAAAGGGAGTTTCACCTTCCTAAGTGTTATCATATTGCCTTTATAAACCTTCCCTACACATGTGTAAAAATATGCTAGGGTCAGATGCATGTTTTTAAGGGATTCCGGCGCTCCATTGGTCTTTTTTCTAGCAAACCCTCAGTACGTGGCCCGGCAAATCTACCCTTGTAGCATTCTCCATACGCAGGTTGACCAAGAAATTTTTGAAGATTCAAAACCTTTTATACTGTTTGATTTAATGTTATATATTATGAGTAAGTAAAAGTACAATGCAAATTAATAAATATAAGTAAAAGGAAGAAAGTGGGGGAAAAGGGAGAAAGAGCTATGCTGACTGTCGGCATATCCTTGAGAGGGGCTATGCCGACGACCCTTTGTTAGGGCTATCAGCGTCCGTATGACGACGTCGGGTTGCCGTGTTCTGTGGGATCGCCGGCGCCACGTGGGGCGAACCTGTAGCGACGATCGGGATACGCCAATGGCGGCCATCTGCATACCTCTAGGTAAAACGACGGCTAATATGTGCGGATAGTGGCGGTCAATATAGCTAGGTTATGCGACGACTGAGCTATGTTGAGGACTATTTTTCCGCAGTGGGCATCTCCTGATAGTGTCGATGGCCCCGTCATTTGGATATTGGCATATCTCTAGCCTATCGGCTTTTCACCTGATTCCCGTAGTGGTGATGTTGAATCCCTCGACCTTAGTGGCGATAGTGTGGTGCCTCCATCCCAAAGAGAAGGAGGGTGGTTTCTATGGGGAGCGACAACATTAGGGGGCTTGCTGGGCAGGCAGGTGAGAAGCCAAAAGTGGGCCTAGGAGGC
>NC_061510.1:281047635-281080683 GCF_022539505.1 Lolium rigidum
AGAAGACTTTGTAATCCTCTTGTGCTCTCACGCCCACTTGCCGATGTCATTGCTATGAATCACAAATCACCAAACAAGTTCATCATCGTTCCGAAGACTCGATCCACCATTACTAGGACTCGGAACCTGAGCTGTCATGACATTCTCTGCAACTGACTTCATCATGGGACTCGAAAGATATGTCACATGCTGGCAACAGACAACGAAGCTTCAAGTTCCACCCTCCTAACACGGTATGGTAAAAAAATGGGTGCACATGATCGAACCCCATCAGATCCATCAATCTACAGGCATCAGATGCCCCAATGGAGATCGCTAGCGGAGCCTTCTGGAACTCATGACCGACTACATCAACGAGGGCAGGTATCAAGAAAAACATCGTACTGTTTCGTGAGAAGAAATATAGGACCACCTCCTTTATTAGGAAGAATGGCATGCCCCCAACAATGCTTCCTGCCGGCTCCCAACAACATATCAGAGATCTAAGCGGGCATCGCCACAACCACTCACACCACGTGAAGATGAGGAGATGAGCCACACCGAGTCCCTCGAACCGGGTATCGTTTTTCCCATGCAGCGACAATGGTCGCTAAAGTCGCCAAAGAAGTCAGAGGCCGCCACCCCAGCGCCCATCTCCATCGGACAAGCATCATCGTCTAGGGCCTCTGTGAACCTCCGACCGGAGATCCCACCACACGAGGAAGGATAAACCCTCAACTCTTCCAATAGTGCTCGGGGGTGAGAGACTGCCACCACCATGTTCCGCGTAGCCTTTGGCCGGCGGCATCCTTCGATGGGTAGGGCGGGGGAGAGGGGGTGCGAGGGTTAGAGAGAGGCGATTGCTAGGGTTCCACCTCAGGGAATATTGGTTTTACATGGGCTCATCCTTGTTATTACATGTTCCTATGATCCAACCAAACACAAAGGAAGGAAAAAAGTTCATTGGCACACTGTCGTTGGAAGCCGGTCAAGGGGGTAGACCGCACTGTCAACGAACATGGGTTTCGCTGGATATCGCTCTTCGAAGGGTCAAATCTCCCCAAAACTTGCATGTGTCCCTAAGGTATGTATACAATACTAGATAGTGGGGTGTGAGGTTGATAGATTCAATATCTATAGTGGGGCACGAACCGCTTCACAGACACGGGTTGTCACTTAGGAAGATTTTGGACTTATAGGGAAAACGCCACACTGGGGTCAAACGGAGGGAATATTTGTTTTACATGGGCTCATCCTTGTTATTACAGGTTTCTATGACACAAAGGAAGGTAAAAGTACATTGTAACACCGCTACATGGGAAACTAAGGTTGATCCCAAGATTTCAGAAGTTTTCCCTCGAGTTGACCCATAAAGGGAGTTTCACCTTCCTAAGTGTTATCATATTGCCTTTATAAACCTTCCCTACACATGTGTAAAAATATGCTAGGGTCGGATGCATGTTTTTAAGGGATTCGGCGCTCCATTGGTCTTTTTTCTAGCAAACCCTCGATACGTGGCCCGGCAAATCTACCCTTGTAGCATTCTCCATACGCAGGTTGACCAAGAAATTTTTGAAGATTCAAAACCTTTTATACTTGTTTGATTTAATGTTATATATTATGAGTAAGTAAAAGTACAATGCAAATTAATAAATATAAGTAAAAGGAAGAAAGTGGGGGAAAAGGGAGAAAGAGCTATGCTTGATCGTCGGCATATCCTTGAGAGGGGCTATGCCGACGACCCTTTGTTAGGGCTATCGGCGTCCGTATGACGACGTCGGGTTGCCGTGTTACGTGGGATCGCCGGCGCCACGTGGGGCGAACCTGTAGCGACGATCGGGATACGCCAATGGCGGCCATCCGCATACCTCTAGGTAAAACGACGGCTAATATGTGCGGATAGTGGCGGTCAATATAGCTAGGTTATGCGACGACTGAGCTATGTTGAGGACTATTTTTCCGCAGTGGGCATCTCCTGATAGTGTCGATGGCCCCGTCATTTGGATATTGGCATATCTCTAGCCTATCGGCTTTTCACCTGATTCCCGTAGTGGTGATGTTGAATCCCTCGACCTTAGTGGCGATAGTGTGGTGCCTCCATCCCAAAGAGAAGGAGGGTGGTTTCTATGGGGGAGCGACAACATTAGGGGGGCTTGCTGGGCAGGCAGGTGAGAAGCCAAAAGTGGGCCTAGGAGGCAGTGACAATGATCCGGACGGGAGAGAACGCGACTCTAGATAAGGCGTCGAGCCTCACCAGAGGATTAGGGGTGGAAATAAAAATCAAAACTCACTAGCATAATGAGTACTCGAAAACTCGACTCGACTCAGATCGAACTCGGACACTAATGACTCGAGCCAAGTTTGTATTTTTGACTTATTAAGGCTTACTCTACCATGAATTGATTGCGTTGTTCAGTTTCTTAATGAGCTTATCAAGTTTATCATGCCAACTCGAGTATTTACCAAGCCAAGCCAAGATGAGGGTTTAAGCTTGTTATGTTAATGAGTTGAGCCGAGCAAGCTTAACGAGTATTTGCGAGTCCAATTGAGTTGAGCTCGCTTGATATTCACCCCTAGTGTTGATCTTATCCTCAACCTGGTGGACGCCAAAATGGCGGCTCGTCTGGCTGGATCCGGTTAGGGCCGTCCTGGAGGTGACAAGTGGCAGTGCAAAGCTGGTCTAGTGGCCGGCTGTCCGTGGTGGATAAAGGAAGGCTCCCTGGCCGACTAGAAGGTCTGCGCGACGGGAGCGATGGATGAAAGAATGGGCCAAAATTTAGGCAGTACAGATATGGTCATTCTTTGATATACACGGAAAGAAAATATTTAATTTGATAGCTTTAGGAAACAAGACAATGAGATTTGATTTTTTTTCTTTTTGTAAGGTGTTATCACCGGAATTTGAACAAGTCAGAGGTGGGCCGCGATCAAGATGGGCTTAAAGATTATATACGGAAGAAATACGTGAATCGGCCTTATATGCAAAGTTTGGGCTAGCATGCCCGTGTATCTGTAATATAGTAGGTCGTATCTTAGATTAGAAGATAGAGTTTGACCCGTGCACGGTTAGGTGCACGCCTGAATTAGAAAGTCCCCCGGACTATAAATATGTATCTAGGGTTTATGGAAAAAACAACAACCAACGTTCAACACAAATCAATCTCGGCGCATCGCCAACTCCTTCGTCTCGAGGGTTTCTCCTAGTAAGCACCATGCTGCCTAGATCGCATCTTGCGATCTAGGCAGCACAAGCTTATTACGTTGTTCATGCGTTGCTCGTGCCTGAAGCCTTTTTGATGGCGAGCAACGTAGTTATCTTAGATGTGTTAGGGTTAGCATTGTTCTTCGTATCATATGCTGTCGTAGTGCAACCCTTATACATCTAGCCGCCCTTACACCTATCTTAGGTGTAGGGGCGGCACCCCGCTTGATCATTGTTTAGTAGATCCGATCCGTTACGGTTGCTCCTTGTTCTTCAAGGATTAGTTTAATATCCGCAATAGTTAGGCCTTACAAAGGGTTGGAAGATCCAGCGGCGTGTAGGGTGTAGTTTGCTAGCCCTAGACAGGATGTTCCGGGATCAACCTCGTGTTGGTTTTTAGGCCCTGTCTAGGATCGGCTTACGATCACCGTACGCGAGCGCGAGGCCCAATCGTGAGTAGGATGATCCGATTATGCGGTGAAAACCCTAAATCGTCGTAGATCGCTTTAGCTTTATCTTGATCAAGCAGGACCACCATATATTCGGACACCTTGTACGAATAATGGGTGGATCGGCTCTTTGAGCCGATTCACAGGATAACCTGAGAGCCGATCGAGGCTCGTATTTAATGTTTACGTGTATGCCATGCAGGAAACTAAGCGAGGCATCATCCAACACCTTCCTGACCAGGTATAGGTCAGGTGGCACGCCCTTGCGACAAGCATCGGACGTGTGACCGGAAGGCTTTGCGGGCCGTCGCTCCGAGGGACTAGGGCCAGCCGCAGCCCGGAGTTGTTCCGGGCTCTACGGTGTAGCCCGTCGCTGCCCGCCGGTGGGTTTCGACCGCAACACATTCCGGCACGCCGGTGGGACAATCTTCGACATCCACCGCATCGCCATCTACATCCGAGATGGCGGAAGGCACTCCGGTCAAGTACGAGGATCCGACCGACGAGCTCAATAAGAAGCATGACGAGATCAAGGCGGTCCTCGAAGCCGACCTCATCGGCTCTTTCCACAGAACCCGCTCCCATGGCATCAGGTGGAAGGGGTTCTCACCTGAAGGCGCGCTCGATGGAGTGGACCTGTCCTCCCCGTCAGAAGAACGCACCAGGTCGCTGCGTCAGGAGATCAACTTCATGGTGGCTCATTCGCTGCACCGCCACTCTGAGAGCCTGGTGAACACTTTGGAGCGTGTCGCTCTGCGCGTGATCCAGGAAATCATTAGCCACCAGTACTCTCCGTCAGGACCAGCTCTGGGGACTTACCAAGGAGAGATGCCACTCCAGTCTCGTCCACCGTTGCCATGCGCATTGGCAGCACCGGAAGTGCCGAGTTCACCGGCATATGCCGTCGACATGGCGGAAGATATGTACCCTGGGAGGTACCAGCCAGGACACTTGTTCAACATCAACATGGTAGAACTTGGGCACTGCCCTGGTAAGGGTAGTGACGAGGGCAGCTGCTCTCATAGCAAGGATAAAGAGGAAGCTGGTTCACGCGATCGGCCCCAACACTGCCACAAGATCCTGGTGATGATCAAGATGGAGGCCGATTCCAGCGATCGGACCGTATTATCCGCACCACCGGCTCTCCCAGTATTTGGCGTCGACCTCACCGGTGACGGAAAGCTAGGGTATGGGTTCACCTCAGCTGATGAGCTAGAGGAAGTCGACATCGGCCCTGGGGATAAGCCGCGACCAACTTTTATCAGCAAGAAGTTAGATCCACAGCTCGAGAGTCGGATGATTGCTCTATTGAAAGAATACCCGCATTGCTTTGCATGGGACTACACAGAGATGCCCGGGTTAGACGAGAGCATCATTGAACATCGGCTCCCCTTAAGAAATGATTTTGGCCGTTCCAAGCAACGAGCACGTCGGATGAGGGCCGAAATTCGGAGGAAGTCAAGAAAGAAATCGAGAAAATGTTGGCCGCCGGGTTCATCGGGCCATGCGGGTATGCTTGAGTGGATCTCCAGTATCGTTCTCGTAGAGAAGAAGGACGGCCGATGGCGTGTGGCCATCGATTTCCGAGATCTCAACAGAGCCACTCCAAAGGACGAGTATCCGATGCCTGTGGCAGAAACACTGATCAATGCAGCTGCTGGCCACAAGGTATTGAGCTTCATGGACGGCAACGCCGACTATAACCAAATCTTCATGGCTCCGGAAGATATACACAAGACCGCATTCAGAGTACCAGGGGCAGTAGGCTTGTTTGAATATGTAGTCATGACCTTTGGGTTGAAGAATGCCGGTGCAACGTACCAACGAGCTATGAATTATATATTTCATGATCTGATCGGTAAGTTGGTGGAAATCTATATCGACGACGTGGTAGTCAAATCTGTCTCCATGGAGGGACACTTGGATGATTTACGGCGCGTCCTAGACCGAACTCGGAAGTTCGGACTGAGAATGAACCCGAAGAAGTGTGCCTTCGGTGTGACGGCTGGTCAGTTCCTAGGTTTTCTGGTTCATGAACGGGGAATTGAAATCGGCCTGGAAGAGTCAAGAGGCGGTGCGCACCATGCAACCGCCCACCACGAAGAAGGAGCTCCAACGTCTCATCGGCAAGATCAATTTTGTTCGGCGATTCATCTCTAATCTGTCAGGACGAATCGAGCCATTCATGGCACTGGTGAAGACTAAATCTGATGACGAATTTCACTGGGGGGCAGAACAGCAGCAGGCGTTTGACGAGATTAAACGGTATCTGACGATGCCGCCTGTGCTAGTTCCGCCCCAGCAAGACAGGCCGTTCTACATCTACTTGTCGATGGGCGGACACGTCCATCGCTTCGGTAGTGGTGCAACTCTACGAGGGTGTTGAAAAGGTCGTTTTCTACCTCAGCAGAAGGATGTTGGACGCGGAAACAAGGTATCCTGAGGTCGAGAAACTGTGCCTCTGCCTGTTCTTTACCTGCACCAAGCTGCATCACATCCTTTTGACGGCGAGATCTTCGTCATATGCAAGTCAGACGTTGTCAAGCACATGCTGTCGGCCCCCGTGTTGAAAGGCCGACTGGGTAAGTGGATGTTTGCGTTGTCGGAGTTCGATCTCCGGTATCACGCCTGCAAAGCGAGTCAAAGGGCAAGCGTTGGCCGATCTCATAGCTGAGCGAATCGGTACCAATATAGCAGCACTATCTATACGTGCATGGGCTATGTTCTTCGATGGATCGGCTTGCGACGATGGTTGTGGCATCGGCATTCGCTCGTGTCGCCTCGGAGGCAGAATACTCCTTCTCCATCGGATTATCTACCCCTTGCACCAACAACGTAGCGGAATATGAGGCGGTACGTAAGGGGATGGAGTTGCTACTGGAATCCGGGCGAGGCGGTAGAGCTTTTGGAGACTCCAAGATGGTGATTAACCAGCTCACGGATGAATATAAGTGCGAGAGTGAATCGCTTTTCCCATATTGGATGGAATGCCGTGAGTTGATGACACAGTTTCGATACATGAACTTTAATTGGGTCCCAAGATCCCAAAACACCGAGGCCAACAATCTCGCACAAATGGCGTTAGGCTACATAGATATACCTGACGGGTCAGAAGTTCAGGTACAATTCCTGGAACAGGATGATTGGAGAGCCGAAATCTTCAATTACTTAAAAGATTCGGCTCGGGGGGCACCTAAACGGATAAGATACAAAGCCATGAAGTATGTCCTCATAGGGGACGACATGTTCTACAGGACGTTGGAAGGGTTGCTACTCAAGTGCCTGGGACCAGCTGAGTCTAATCGGCTCTTAAATGAGGTGCATGAAGGCGCCTGTGGAACTCATCAGTCGGCTCATAAGATGAAGTGGCTGATCAGGCGATCAGGGTTTTATTGGCCCACTATGCTTGAAGATTGCTTCAATTACTACAAGGGATGCCAAGCGTGCCAGATGTTCGGGAAGATTCAGATGGTACCAGCATCAGCGATGAACCCTATCATCAAGCCTTGGCCGTTCCGGGGGTGGGGCATGGATATGATCGGCAAAATCCATCCGCGTCGAGTAAAAAACATGAATGGATTTTGGTTATCACAGATTACTTCACCAAGTGGGTGGAAGCCGTCCCTATGAAGAAGGTGAAATCAGAAGATGTGATCAAGTTTGTGAAAGAACACGTGATTCATAGGTTCGGGATTCCCCAAACTATCACGACCGATGGAGGTTCGGTCTTTGTGTCTAAAGAATTCGGGAAGTTCCGCGATGACATGGGGATTAAAACTGATCCGATCATCTCCGTACTATGCTCAAGCTAATGGGCAAGCTGAAGCGTCCAATCAGAGCTTAATCAAGCTGATCAAGAGAAAGATTGACGAGAACCCTAGGGATTGGCATGAGAAGTTATCAGAAGCGTTATGGGCCTACCGCATGTCGTGCCATGGAGCTATAAAGACTTCTCCGTACCAGCTTGTCTATGGACAGGAAGCCGTATTACCTTGGGAAATTACGGCTGGATCAAGACGTGTCACGTTTCAGAATGACCTGACAGCGGAAGAATATGCAGCTTTGATGAGTGACACTATTGAGGACGCGACAGAACTTAGGCTTTGGTCGTTGGAGAAGATTAAGGAGAACAAAGCCAGGGTAGCTCGTGCCTACAATAAGAAGGTTAGACCAAAGAAGTTTCAAGTTGGTGATCTAGTATGGGAAGCTGTGTTGCCGTTAGGAACCATGGACAAGGCATATGGCAAATGGTCTCCTAATTGGCACGGTCCGTACAAAGTCGTCCAGGCCTTGAAGGGTAATGCATACATGTTGGAAGAGTTGGACGGAGAGAAGTTCCCAGTAGCCGTCAATGGTCAACACCTCAAGAAGTATTTCTCAAGCATGTGGGATGATGGGCAGTAAGGTATGGAGGCCGATTTTAAATCGGCCAGTAAAAAAAAATCACAGCCGATGCGCAGACATCGACTTGAGAAAACATACGGAGATAACAGTATGCAAATACAGCCGATGCACAGGCATCGACTTCAGAATAACAAAGCCGATACGCTGATATCGACTCTAGAGGAATAAGCCCAAATTAACAAGTTAACGGAATCGGTTGCTGAGGAGTTCAATCTGATGGTTTGGACGAGAATTAGGCCTAGTGAGGCCTGTTGGACCGCGTGGTTAGGCAACAGCTTGGCCTCAGATCGCAATGCGAGCCGATGTCCTGCTATCGGCTCTTTGTACGGCGACTCCATTCGACAATCGGCAAAGTCGACAAGGAAGCGAAATTAATTGAGGAATATTTTCTTCATTAATAGAGGGATTTCTTACAAAGAAAGAGCCGATTGCTCAGGGAAGAAGAGGGCAAAAGCCAACTACTACTACTGATCCCTAATCTAGGGGCCATTGATGCCCTCGTCGTCGCTACCTCCGGCGCAGCTGCTGATAAGCTCCTCATCGGAGCTTCCGTAGCCTTCTACGGGAGCCTCATCTTCCTCATCATCGTCATCGCTGTCGTCGTCCCACCGAGTGCGGAGGCGCTTCGCTGGTGGGTAACCTTCAAGGGAGTCGTCGTCGTCCTCCTCCGCTTCTTCCTCGGAGGAGGTGAAATCGTCCCAGGAGAAGCGGTCGTCCTCGCTCTCCGCCTTCTCTTCCCCTTCGACGAGGAATTGAAGGTCGCGCTCTCCATCGGTCAGGGATTTGTCATCCTCAGACCAGATGGAGGAATCATGTTCCTCTTTGTCCCACGTCGTCGGGGCGAGAATGTCGTGCGCCGCCAACGAGCCCCACTCCGGCGTCGGCTCGCGAGATGAGGAAGAGTCGAGAAGACCGACGAGGTGGAGGAGGAAGAAGAGGAAGACATGGCTATGGGAGATTGGGGGTTTTTGGGTGCCGATGGCCGGAATGCAAGCAAAGGGATGAAGTGGCAAACTGTTCAGGGCGGTTAAATAAAGGGGCTATAGTAGAAATTCAATGCCACAGCAGTTTCCGAGGAGGCGGTGCCCAGAGACAGCGGTCAAATCACGCGGAATAGTTGAGAAGGCAGGGCATCATGATGAGGAATGTTGCGACGGTCCTGCTCTGCCATGACATGACCCGACAAAGAAAAACAGAGTGATTTTGGAATTATCAATTCCAAAACCAGGGGGGCATGTGTTATCACCGGAATTTGAACAAGTCAGAGGTGGGCCGCGATCAAGATGGGCTTAAAGATTATATACGGAAGAAATACGTGAATCGGCCTTATATGCAAAGTTTGGGCTAGCATGCCCATGTATCTGTAATATAGTAGGTCGTATCTTAGATTAGAAGATAGAGTTTGACCCGTGCACGGTTAGGTGCACGCCTGAATTAGAAAGTCCCCTGGACTATAAATATGTATCTAGGGTTTATGGAAAAAACAACAACCAATGTTCAACACAAATCAATCTCGGCGCATCGCCAACTCCTTCGTCTCGAGGGTTTCTCCTGGTAAGCACCATGCTGCCTAGATCGCATCTTGCGATCTAGGCAGCACAAGCTTATTACGTTGTTCATGCGTTGCTCGTGCTGAAGCCTTTTTGATGGCGAGCAACGTAGTTATCTTAGATGTGTTAGGGTTAGCATTGTTCTTCGTATCATATGCTTGTCGTAGTGCAACCCTTATACATCTAGCCGCCCTTACACCTATCTTAGGTGTAGGGCGACACCCGCTTGATCATTGTTTAGTAGATCCGATCCGTTACGGTTGCTCCTTGTTCTTTAAGGATTAGTTTAATATCCGCAATAGTTAGGCCTTACAAAGGGTTGGAGGATCCAGCGGCGTGTAGGGTGTAGTTTGCTAGCCCTAGACAGGATGTTCCGGGGATCAACCTCGTGTTGGTTTTTAGGCCCTGTCTAGGATCGGCTTACGATCACCGTACGCGAGCGCGAGGCCCAATCGTGAGTAGGATGATCCGATTATGCGGTGAAAACCCTAAATCGTCGTAGATCGCTTTAGCTTTATCTTGATCAAGCAGGACCACCATATAGACACCTTGTACGAATCATGGGTGGATCGGCTCTTTGAGCCGATTCACGAGATAACCCGAGAGCCGATCGAGGCTCGTATTTAATGTTTACGTGTATGCCATGCAGGAAACTAAGCGAGGCATCATCCAACACTTTCTCGACCGGGTATAGGTCAGGTGGCACGCCCTTGCGACAGCATCGGACGTGTGACCAGAAGGCTTTGCGGGCCGTCGCTCTGAGGGACTAGGGCCAGCCGCAGCCCTGAGTTGTTTCCGGCTCTACGGTGTTGCCCGTCGCTGCCCGCCGGTGGGTTTCTGACCGCAACACAAGGAGAGCGAGATTTGAGTTCATTTGATTTGATTGTCCTCTAACAACGGGGAGGGGGCTAATGGAAGGAGACAACGAGATTTGATTTGATTACTAATAGAGCTTAGGCTTATATGAAAAATTTATAATATTAAACTTATTTTTTGCATTGAATACATTTTCTTCATTAGCTGGTAGATTTGTCTAGTGTTATAATCTTCTAGAACCTTAAGTTTTTTTTTTTTTTGGCGAAACAACTTTCAGTTGTTTTATATAGTACATTTTATTTATTGATCATCGCCCTTAATTTGTTCCTTGTGTCGTGTACATAAGTGATTTATTCCATTGCATCCTTATTTTATTTTGACGAAAAAAGCTGTTTTTTTTTTCATTTTCATTAACGAAGTTGAAAAGGCATATATAGTATTCGGAGTAGTACTACTCTGGTGTTGGCTATCGGAATAAACAACCCAGATTGATGCACCACTTGATTTGACCGAATAATATAGCAGCAAAGAAACTACTCCGTGAAAAAGAATGAAATTAGAGGACTCCGCGATTGGCACCTGGAACTACCATATCTGGAATTCCTCCGTCCTATAGATCCAAACATCGATTTTGTGATCGTTAGATGCAAATCATGCAATACGTACGAGATCCCCAAATCGCGGGAATCCCGATTCTTGCTCGATCTGGTAGCCTGCGGACGGGCCGTGGATATTGCGATCGTTAGAAACAACATATGATCGCGAAATTGCCGCCATACCGTGAGGGGTTGCTTGTTCTAGTTGTTGCTAGATAGACTAGGTCGTCGCTTCCGTGTGAGTTGTGCCTGCACGCCGCCAATGCCACTGCCAACGACCACCATGGATTCTCTCAAGGACGACAACGTCGAGGAGACGACCACCATGGACTCCCACAAGGAGGACAACGTCGAGAAGACGACCACCATGGGCTCCCTCAAGGACGACAACGTCGAGGAGACGACCACCATGGACTCCCTCAAGGACGACAACGTCGAGGAGACGACCACCATAGGCTCCATCAAGGACGACAACGTCAAGGTGACGACCACCATTGACTGCCTCAAGGACGACAATGCCGAGGAGATCCTGTTCCGCCTCCCTTCGTGGGCCTCTCTCGGACACGCCGTGCGCGCCTCCGACCGCTTCTTTGACATCGCATCCGCCGGAGACTTCCTCGACCGCTTCCGCGCACGCCACGCCTCATCGCCCCGCAGCTTCCTCGGCGTCTTTGCCCAAAGGGATTCCCTCGGGCTTCCCGTGTTCCACCTCGCAGGCCCAGCGCGATCCGACCCTGGCCTGGTCGCCGTCGCGCGCACTGGCGACTTCCTTCTCGCCGGCCTCGAGGACGACCCCAGGTGGTGCATCCACGACTGCCGCAACGGCCACCTCCTCCTCTCCAAAGATGGATCCCTAACAGTCTATGATCCCGTCTTGCTTCGCCGCGCTGACATAAGCTCCCCACAAGATGACCCATTCCCGGGCTCCGCCATTAGCTGCTTGCTCGACGGCGGAGACTCTTCTTTCCGCGTCGTTTCCTTGCAGATGGACGGTCGCGACAACATGCGAGCTGTCGAGTACGACTCCAGATTACGCGAGTGGCGCTATCACCCATGGGTTGTGGATGCCATGAATCCGCCTTACGAATACCACGCTACGTACGCGGCCGGGCTCATATTCGTGGACGACGACGCGTCCACCGGTACCTCGTCGCTCATGATCGATACCCGCACCATGAAGTTCTACACGCTCGAGCTTCCGCCACGCATTCCAAGGTACTCCATCGGAGAGACCGAGGACGGCAAGATCTGCCTCGTGTGCGCGAGCAACCGCCGGCTGCAGGTGTGGCTACTCAAGAAGAACCACTGCGGCGTCAGCAATTGGGAATTCGAGAAGGACAAGCCATTCAGCAAGCTGCTTCCTGGCTGCAGCAAGTATCGCGTCGAGAAGGTGGTCGCCGGACTAGCCATTGTTTGGGCGGGCAGTGTGCATGCCGGTGCCGGCGACAAGTTTCATCAGTATGCCATTGACCTAAAGAACCTCAGCCTCGTGGCCAAACTTTGTGAAGGTGGAACAGTGGCTTATCCTTTCCATCTACCATGGCCACCGTCTGGCTTGACTGCTGCCAAGCGACGCGAGCTTCACATTGATATTGGCAAAGGTATGTTCAGTATATGTGCAAACATTTCAGGAGTATGACCATCTCCAATTAAACTGCATTACAGCTAGTTCTCTTGGATTGGCATTATCATGTGTGTAAGCGGCCAGGGGGAACAAGTTCTTCCATCAGACTAGTCATAGTGGGGAGTAACATATAGTACTGTCATGCATATGACACTACTCTATGTTACTACCTTCACATAATGCACAGTAACTTAGTGAAAACTCATTCTATCTTGAAAAGTGTGATGTTATGGTACTAACATAGCTAGTTACCACAACCATCTCTTCCTTCATTTAATATCATGCCATGTCATTAATTTGCCTAGTTGGCAATGCATGTAGCTCTATGTTACGACCTTAGTTATTCCCACTATGAGTAGTCTCATATAAAATACTTCTTTCAAATCTGAATACACTGGCATACTTCTTGTGGCATATAACTCATGTTCTATTGATTAGTCTTAGAGATGCAAGTGGATCACCATTAGGATCCCCTTTATCCTCTGTAGTTAAAAGAATAATCTAAAATGATGATGTTATTATTTGAAAAGTTATTTTATTTTGTTAAACTCAAGAGGGTAGAGTATACAAATGCTGGCTGAGTAGTGTTAGACTGTTAGTGCGTCCTGAGTCCTGACCTCGGGGTTGACACCAGACTATCAGTTAGAACCAGCAGTGACACTATTGCTAAGATTTTTGGAATATTTTCGCTATGCATTGAACTGCGCGCACACAACTAACATGTAGTGTCTTTACAACATTTGCAGATACTGGAAAGAAACAAAAACGTTATGCACAACGTGGGGGTTATGCCAGAAGATGTAGCTTGAGGCATGCATAAAGTACGAAAGAGGAGCAATGCAAGGATGAAATGTCATGTGGTGAAGGAAATTTACGGATAGGTAGGTCCGTAACATATCTAAAATAATGAATAATCCGAGGTCAAATCTATTTGCGAGATCAGGCTGCCCCCTTGTCAGAGGAGAAGAAAGTAAAACATGTTCACTTTATATGTGTACTCGAGGAACCATGTGTGTTTTGCTGCGCCCTTTGTTCTGCTACTGTTGTTGTTTTTGCTTGGTCTTTTGCTCCTGCCGTTTTGCTTTTAAATTTTGGCTTGGTCTGCGTGTGGCAGGCCTGAGCCGGACATGTTGTTGAGTGGCGGAAGCTTTTCGTCTACTTCATCCGTGGAAGTTTAACTTGGTCTAAATTTGCATGTTTAAATATTTTTTACGGTGTAGATACATATAAATTTAGAGAATTGGCAGAACATGATATAAGACCCCTGGATTTGCAAGAATTAATAGAGCATGATACAAATGTTTCTCCTACTCCGATTTTTCATATAGAACCCAGAATAATTTGGAATTTTTGTGAATTGTTCCATCTACTAATTGGATTTTTGCCTATCCACTTTTGCGAACTTGCCTACTGCTACATCGAAATTTCCTATAGTTGCATCGAAGTTGCCTAAAATTGTTGTAAAGATACATTTTGTTGCATGAATTGCATATTGTTGCACTGAAGTTGCCTACAAGTGCAATGAAGTTGCATCATGTTGCTGCGAAGTTGCCTCCTATTGTAGTGAAGTTGCCTACAACTGCATCGACGTTGCATTAAGCTGTTGCGAAATTGCTTCTGCAGTGAAGTTTCTTACAACTGCATTGAAGTTGCCTCATGCAGCGGCGAAGTTGTCTACCGCTGTAGTGAAATTGCCTTCAACTTTACTAAAGTTGACTCGTGCAGTTACGAAGTTGCCTACCACTATAGTGAAATTATCTGCAACTTTACTAAGGTTAACTCGTGCAGTTGTGAAGTTGCATACAAAAGATCAGAAGTAGTCTACCGCTATACTAAAGTTGCCTACCAATGTTTGGAAGTTGTCTACTATCGTTGTAAAGATGTTATTCACTTTTTCTGTAGTTGCCTACTATTGTGAGATGCGTCGAAACTAGGAGCTCCATATGTGGACCTTGCCAATGGCGAGCGCTAAGGTGCCATGTTCGGAAATGTCTCTCGTCGGGAAAGAGTAGACATTATTTAACTTTATCATGGACATGGACGGTGACCTGGACATGCTTTGTGTCACTATTTTCGATACATTACCAACCTGTGTGGTTTGTGAAGTTATTTAGTTGTTTTCACTGGTCTGAAGTGGCATGTCGTTGGTGTGAAGTTGCATGTTGTCAGTGTAAAGTTGCATATTGATGTAGCTTTTGAGTTGCTTATCGCTCCAGTGAAGTTACCTACAACTGCAGTGATGTTGCATGTTACTGGTATGGTGTACTAATGCCAATGTTATAAAGTTCTCTACCATTTTAGTGAAGTTGTATAGAACTCTTTGTGAACTTCCCTACTATTGTTGTGAGGTTGCTTTTTAAGTTGTCTACCACTGTTGTTCAGTTGTCCGTCGCTGCAATGTTGTTGTCTACTATTACATTGAAGTTGTCTAAGTAAGCTTGTTAAGTTGTCTACCGCTATACTGAAGATGCTTGATGGTGCTCCGTTGATGGCGTCGGACAATCTTGTTGGCAGTTGTGGAAGCGGTTGGGAAACCCCAAGAGGAAGGTGTGATGAGCACAACATCAAATTATCCCTCAGTACAAAACCAAGGTTTAATCGACTAGTAGGAAAAAGACGTGACTTCTAAAGGTTTTGTTGGCTGACTAGTGGCAGGGCGCACTAGCGGCGTCAGCAACAACGTGGAACCTGCACACAACACAACCAACGTACTTTGCCCCAACTTGCATTGAGGTTGTCAATATCTCACCGGTTTGCTGAACACAAAGGATTAGACGTATCGAGTGGAAAGAGATGTTTGCAGAAAGTAAACTGAACAGGATTGCAGTAGAATTTATCAGTAAAGGAAATAGGACCGGGGTCCACAGTTAACTAGAGGTGTCTCTCCATAAAGATAAATAGCATCTTAGGTGAACAAATTACAACTGTGCAATTGATAGAATATTGACCAATACATGACAAGAAGATTACTATGAGATTTGATATGAGCATTACAACATAATACATAGACCGTAATCCAACTGCGTCTATGACTAATAATTCACCTTCAGGTTAGCATCCGCACCCCTTTTAGTATTAAGTTGCAAGCAACAGACTATCGTATTAAGCAATGTGTGTAAAGTAAACAATAGAATTACCCTCGGATAAAACATTGTTGTTTTTTCCCCAGTGGCAACAGCACATCTACAATCTTAGAAGTTAAACGTCACTCTCCCAGAAAACTAGAGGCATGAACGTACTATCGAGCATAAATACCCCCTCTTGGAGTCAAGTGTCCACTTGGCCAGAGTTTCTACTAGTAACAGAGAGCATGCAAGATCACAAATAACATATGACATGAATATATAATCAATATCAACATAGTATACAATATTAATCGGATCCTAGCAAACCAAACATATAGGATTACGTAAAGATGATCTTGATCATGTAGGGTAGCTCACAAGATCGATACATGAAGCACAAAGTGGAGAAGACAACCATCTAGCTATTGCTATGGACCCATAGTTCAGGGATGATGTAACATCCCAAAAATTTCAAAACAAAACAAATGAATTTCCCTTGTTCCAAATTTTGGAACCAACAAAAACTTTTATTAAATTAGGGTGATACATAGTGATCTTGCTTAATTGTTGTGCTTTTGCCATGATTGCTTGTTATTAGTATTTGAAATAATCTTAAACCCTAAAACCTCACCCCTCTTCTCACCATCCTAGTTAAAATAAAATAAAAGGAAAATAAATGAGAAAAAGGCATATGTGCCTATGGCAATAATTAAAAATCTTGACCCTAGACTTTTCCCCTTTATTTAGAGGATTGGAAATACTCCATAAACCTTATATAGTACTTCTTAAATCATTTCCAAGTTGAAACCAAAGAAAATAAAAAGAAACTAAAAATGCCATAGAGGCATATGAGAGTAAAATGCAAATTTAGGAATTTGGGAAGATTGACCCTAGGACTTGTTGTGAATGGTTGGATCACTTCCATATACCATTTCAACACTCAACAACACCAATTGGGTCAAGCAAAGCCAAATTAAAAATCAAATGCCACATATGCATAGAGGCATATGGGACACATAGCCATAATACCCAATTCTTGCCCTATGACTCTAAATCTTGACCAAATGATGTGAAACCATCTATCAACCTCATATAACACTAAATTGACCCTAAACCATGTCCAAGTAAAGCAAGATCAACAATTTACAAGGTTAATGAAATTTGACACATCATCTCTTATGTATTAAGGCCAAATTTGCAAATCTTTGAACAAGACCATTTGAATTGGTTTCAATGCTCTTAAAATGTTTCTAAACTAATAAGAACCACATTAGAGTCAAGAAAAGTCAAATCAAATGGAGAGAATTCAAATGGTGAGATAATTCCATTTTTACTCACATACACTCTATGTAGAAATGCAAATTCTTCACCAAGGCCATAATTACTTGTTTCCTTGCTTCTAAAATACTTCAATATGATAAACTAACACAATTGCATCATTGGATCAAGAATCAAATCAAGAGAAATCAAGAATTCTTCATACATGTGATAATGGTCACTTGGGCTAAAAATATTTTCTTCACCACTTTGCACCCCTGTATTTCTTAAAACCTAAACTAAACTTTGTCAACCAAAGCCATGTCATCCAAGACCATGTCATGGTGAGTACTTTTCATGTTGACCACCATGACCAGAGTTGACTAGGTTGACCAGAATTAAATGGCCAAAATGGGATCTGAGAATAAAAACAAGATCATCCCAAATTTGAGAAGTTGCAAATCTTTTCCAAACTGAGTGCCACCACCACCAATACCTTACATTAATTATATCTTTGAGATTCACCAAAAAGAATTTCGAAATTTAAATATTTTTCTCTTGCGGGCATTGTGTCAAACACTTGGCAGACATAAAATCAGAATTGTGTTACACCCAAGTGTCCACTCGGTTTCTTCACTAAACCACTTTATTTTTGTGATCATTAGCTAGTTCTACACCCCTGCCTCTAGCCCAGTACACTCGCATGGCCGATTAAAGTCGAGGAAAAACCCTAAACTATGCAAACTATGCCAAGCCGGCCACTTTGGCATCTCCACCACCAGCCATCGTTTTAACCCGTGCCCTTGTCCTGGAGCATCTACACAAGCACAAGGACGCACCCAGCACCGCGCACTCGATCGATCGTGCACGGCTCGCCCGAACGGCCGTGGCCAAAACCCTGCCGAGTACACGCCCATGCCGCGGTGAGCGCGCACCGGAGTGCGCCAGGACGCCGTACACTCGAGCGTGAGCGTCCTCGCCTCGCATCCCTACCCCGGCGTCGAGCATCCACTCCAAGCACCCTACGCACTAGACACGCTCAAGCACCGCCTGGGGCCTTGTCGCCATCGTCCTCGTCGTCGACGTACCGCGGTACCGTGATGATCACCGAAAAACTCGAGCGATTCCGTAGCCCTTTCTCTGCGCCAATACGAGTTGAGCATCGCCGGGACACCGCCTAGCCCTAGCCGTCCTTCACTTGCCCTTTGGAGCACCACAGGAGCCGCGCCATGGCCGTGCCCTTGCAGGCACCTCACGGCCGCCGAGCAACTCTATAAATAGAGCTCCTCCGTTCACAACTTCTTCACACCATCTGCTCCACTCTCTTCACTGAACACCACGCCCCAATCAATTTCGCCTTTAGTCGCCGGAGCTGCTCGAATCGCAAGCTCAAGTCCGCCGGAGCCCGCGGAAGCTCTGCTCCGATTGACGCCTCCCCGAGCTCCACAACTGCGCCAGTAGCTTCCTCATCTACTTCCACTTCTCCGCGCACCCTGCCCGAGTCCTGCAACGGCCTGGTAAGCCCTCCGACCCTCTACCGCCGCCGTGACCTCGTCGGAATCCCGTCGGTGACGACGACGCTCACCTGCCGTTGATCCTCGTTCTAATCCTACGGTAGAGATAGAAAATACCGCTTCGGCGTTTAAAGAGGCGCCGACAGGTGGCCCCCACCCTGTCAGCGCGGCCCGAGCGCGCCAGCCGCGTGTTGGGCCGCGAAGCGCTGTTTAAATCGTTTAGGCCTAGTAACATTTCCCGCCAAGCCCATTTATTCAAAACGTGAATTTCTGTTTATTTCAAAATGCAATACTGATGCTAACTTCAAAATTAAATATCTCGAAATCTACTACACCAAATTTAACCAATTTTATATATTTAGAAAGCCCATGAAATTATCTAAATAATGGCACTGGCCTCATATCCAAATTAGTATTAAATTTTGAAAGACAAAAATAACAAGGCAGAGCCTTTTCTAACTTCAAATAAATATTAAAAATTATCTATAAATGATTTTGAGTTGATTCCAACTCTAATAAATCATATTTGACATAATATAATTGATTATGCAAAAATATAGCATAGTTGTTTTGCATGATCATGGGCTAGATCCCAATAGTGGCTATGTGGCCATTTCTAGCCCATTTAAATTATTTTCCAATTTAAGATTTTAAATCTATGAGGTGTAGCACCTCATTTAAATCATATTCTCAAGTTGTATGAAGTAATGTGATGACCCTTGTTGCTTGGTCTCATATTTGCTCACCTAAGAATATTAAAGGATTGCCATAGTAGCATTTAAATTGTTCCAACTAATTATTAAATCATATGAGAGGTATCCCTCTCATTTAAACCTTTGTCTCAAGTAATTCTACATGAGGTAGAGACCATGGTCTATTAACTCTCATATGGAATTATTTGATGATATTAAATCATTACTATGTTGGTATTAAATTGCATGAGGTGTATTCCCTCATTTAAATCATGTTTCTCAAATAATAAGTGTGAAGTGTTGACCTTAGTCAACATGTGCTCATACCTTAGTATTTGAGGAAATTAAATCTTAAAAATATTTAATGAGAGGAGGTTAGTTCTCCAAATAAATAAATAGAAACATTAATTAATATTGTAATGAGAGGAAACTATTTCCTCCAAAGCATTAAAGAGTTATACTAACAGATAATTATAATGAGAGGAAATTATTGTTTTCTTTAAAATAAAACAAAGTAAATCACCCCGCTAATAAGATGTGATGCTAGCATAGGCTTGTGTGAATCTTTGGTGTGTTTAGTCTAGCATGCAAGTTTTGTGTGGTGATTGTATCCTCGTATTCGTTTATAGACGCTAGTACCGAAGGCTACGAAGGGGACGACGAGAACATCTACTGGAGAAGAAGGAGGAACATTTTGATCCATACACCAACCAAGGCAAGCTAATATTCTTGCAAGATACCCTAAGGCAAAGCTCTACAAGAGCAAGGCCTCATCCCCATTTAATTTATGCTTAAGGATCCTATCCCAAGTTTTTATTTTACAAGTTTTTGACTTTGGTTTATCAAAGCTTTACTTAATTTTTATTTATCGAAGTTACTTTTTGATTCATGATTCACTTTGTTTAGTTATGGAATAGTGCAAGAGTATCAAACTTAGCCTAGAGCAATCCTGGCTACTTAGCACCCCTCATAACTCGTTGCTAGTGCTAAAAATTAAAATTTACTATTAGAGATGGGAACTTGTGAAAACCAATGACTTTGAAAACCTTGGAATGATGAGTCATTCTATTGAAAGATTTTGAAGGTGAATATAACTCGGTGAATGACTTGGTGAATTTTACTGAAAACCGATGGTTGGGTTCGGATGCGATACCATTCCAATTTACAAGTACCCCCACAATACCTGATTATGGGTAGGGCTTAACTTGAAGTTTATGTGTCTTAGTATGGGTTCCCTCTAAACAAGCGTCATCGGGGTTATGCCCAAAGCTGCCTCCACAACACAAAAGAAACGACGTTAAAGAAGAGGTGAATGTCCGGCCCAAGCCCCGTGCGGTTCCCGGGTTGATCTGCGGTTTTCACCGGGAGGCCAAGCTCATGGGGAGAGGTGCCTATACTAGGATATGTAAGTGAAAGGTTATGGTTGATGATCCGCGTACTCGAGTTACGATTATTCAGGGTTACCCCCGACGGATGTAATCAAAAGTTGTGGCACAAGTGTACAACCTCTGCAGAGTGTAAACCTATTCGAATAGCCGCGTCCACGGTTAAGGACGGTTGGAAAGGCCATACTGTTCCGTCATCAGACCATTTTCACAAAAAATGTGACATATGACTTGTGTTTTAAAAAAATTGGTAAAGGTGAATGGTGAATTGGAATTAAAACACAACCGAGTTGTGGGAATGACACTAATGTTCCCATTTGAGTTAGTCTAGCGATTCAAGCATCTTTACTAAATGTTTATGAAATAAACTTGGCTTTACGCAAATAAACCTAGAGCTTAGTATCCTCTTACTAGAATTGATAGTGCTTACACTAGTATTAGTTTGCGAGTACTTTAAAGTACTCATGGCTTTGTCCCTGGCTATTCAAATGGCCAGACTTTGAAGGAGAACAGCAGTACAAGGAACATGGACAGCAGGACGTCTACGACAACTAGGACCGCTCCCGACGTCAAGCGTTGGCCTGTGGATTAGATAGCCACTACTACTTCGCTTCCGCTATTTGTGATGTTCGTTGATCAATAGATCAACTACTATTGTAATATTGGATCATGTGATCTACCTTTGTAAGACGATGATGTGTTGAAATAAATGATGACTCTATGATATTCAACTATTATGTCTCGCAACAACAATATTCCTGGGATTGCGATGTATGGCATAATAGGCATCTGGACTTAAAAATCCGGGTGTTGACAAGTTGGTATCAGAGCCATTGTTTGACCTTAGGAGACCCTAGTTAGAATGGACGTTCTGAAAAAAAAAAAAAAACCTAAGTTCAAAAACAAATGAAGTGAATATTTTTGAAAAACTTAGCCACTTTCGTCTCTTTGAGATCTTGTTAAAAATCAGAAGTCATGCTCTTCCTTATAAACCTACATAAAATTTTGACACACGTGTTCACTCTCAAACTTACTCATCTAATTCCCTTTCAGATGGAGCCAACCAACGTCAAGTTTTACCAGCTTGGGAATGGCGGAGACTTGATCTTCGAGAGGGACCTTGATGCCCTGTCGGTCTTTCTTGGACGCCCCCACCCCGAGTTCCACGGAGTTGAGGTCAACGACCAGCAAGGCGGGGAGCTTCAGTGGGTGATCACCGCTGATCTGAGAGGCAAGATGGAGCCTCCTACTTCTGAGAGGATCCTCTTCTCTTTCGGGAAGGCAACCGGCTGGACGGACCGGCACGTGCTCTTCGGGAAGCACTTGCCCGTCCGTGCGGGCAGAATGAGGCCGCCATCCAGGGAGAGCGCTTTGCGCATCTCGCAAGGCGTGACTCCGATGGAGAACCCATGGGCCTGCCGCTCCACCCTGAGCTGAGGCACCATGTGGATCACCTGGATTTCATGCTGTTCCAGACCCAGAAGGAGCTGGACAACTCGCGTGCCTACGCCAACCAGACCCACATGGCATTGGCTCATCATGCCGATGCTATCAAGCTGCTCGCCAAGGACCGCAAGTCACTCCGTCTGCAGCGTGCCAAGACGGACGCTACCATTGAGCGCCTTCGCGCCCGGATAGCATCCTTGGAGGCCACTGTCAAGGGTCAAGAAGATCAGCTGAATGGGATGGATGAAGACGGTGAAGACATTCAGGGAGGAGAAGCCTTCCTTAGTGATGACGAGGACTTCGAGGAGGATGAGTTCACTGATGAGGAGGACTATGAGTTTCTGGAGGCCGGAGAGGATGGAATCATCCCGATCGATGTGGATGATGAGGATGAGTAGTTGCACCGGTTCACATGTGTAGGTGTGGGTATGTATCAGGATCCCCTTGTATCGTAGAGCGATGAATGGTTCTTAAAACCAACGGTGTGTTAGCCTTGTAATATGTGATGTTTGGTATGAATGAAAAAGTGTTGTCGGTTGTACCCCCTCAACGCTACTCAAGTTTGGAACTTTTCAAATTTTATCTCAAACAAACCATAGAAATTCCCCTCTTATCTTATGATCTACCTCATTGTTCAGATGGCCCCTCCTACCCGCAACAACCCCCGTGCCCAGGCCAACCAGATGCACATTGAGCACGCCAAGATGACTGACACCATCAACATCCTTGCAATGGAGCGCAAGGCACTTCGTCATCAACACGCCAAGAAGGACTACCTCATTGCTCGCCTCCGCGTCAGAATAGCATCACTGGAGCAGCTCATCCCAATACGAAACCATGCCCCGGAGGCAAGTCCACTGTGACTTGCTATGAATGTGGTGTTACAGGTCATTACTCTAGAAAGTGCCCGATGAAAGCCGCCAACAATGCCCCAAGGACTGGAAGCAATGCTGTACCCATTACCCAAAAGGACAAGTCAACGGTAACCTGCTATGAATGTGGAACTGTGGGTCATTACTCCAATGAATGCCCCAAGAAGCTTGCTAGAACTGCCCTCAATACCGCTGCAACTGCCCAGCAGCAGCGCTGTGCCACAACTGGAAGGAAGTTTTCCCCAAACTACCCAAACAACCGCAACGGTCGTTACTACCGCTTGAATACCACCGAAGCACAGGAAGCACCCCAGACCATGCCAAGTATGTCTTCCTGTTAATAACATGCTCAATCTCTCTTAGGAACCTAACTTTTCTTAAAATCTCGGGACGAGATTTGTTTAAGGGGGAAGGGTTTGTAACATCCCAAAAATTTCAAAACAAAACAAATGAATTTCCCTTGTTCCAAATTTTGGAACCAACAAAAACTTTTATTAAATTAGGGTGATACATAGTGATCTTGCTTAATTGTTGTGCTTTTGCCATGATTGCTTGTTATTAGTATTTGAAATAATCTTAAACCCTAAAACCTCACCCCTCTTCTCACCATCCTAGTTAAAATAAAATAAAAGGAAAATAAATGAGAAAAAGGCATATGTGCCTATGGCAATAATTAAAAATCTTGACCCTAGACTTTTCCCCTTTATTTAGAGGATTGGAAATACTCCATAAACCTTATATAGTACTTCTTAAATCATTTCCAAGTTGAAACCAAAGAAAATAAAAAGAAACTAAAAATGCCATAGAGGCATATGAGAGTAAAATGCAAATTTAGGAATTTGGGAAGATTGACCCTAGGACTTGTTGTGAATGGTTGGATCACTTCCATATACCATTTCAACACTCAACAACACCAATTGGGTCAAGCAAAGCCAAATTAAAAATCAAATGCCACATATGCATAGAGGCATATGGGACACATAGCCATAATACCCAATTCTTGCCCTATGACTCTAAATCTTGACCAAATGATGTGAAACCATCTATCAACCTCATATAACACTAAATTGACCCTAAACCATGTCCAAGTAAAGCAAGATCAACAATTTACAAGGTTAATGAAATTTGACACATCATCTCTTATGTATTAAGGCCAAATTTGCAAATCTTTGAACAAGACCATTTGAATTGGTTTCAATGCTCTTAAAATGTTTCTAAACTAATAAGAACCACATTAGAGTCAAGAAAAGTCAAATCAAATGGAGAGAATTCAAATGGTGAGATAATTCCATTTTTACTCACATACACTCTATGTAGAAATGCAAATTCTTCACCAAGGCCATAATTACTTGTTTCCTTGCTTCTAAAATACTTCAATATGATAAACTAACACAATTGCATCATTGGATCAAGAATCAAATCAAGAGAAATCAAGAATTCTTCATACATGTGATAATGGTCACTTGGGCTAAAAATATTTTCTTCACCACTTTGCACCCCTGTATTTCTTAAAACCTAAACTAAACTTTGTCAACCAAAGCCATGTCATCCAAGACCATGTCATGGTGAGTACTTTTCATGTTGACCACCATGACCAGAGTTGACTAGGTTGACCAGAATTAAATGGCCAAAATGGGATCTGAGAATAAAAACAAGATCATCCCAAATTTGAGAAGTTGCAAATCTTTTCCAAATTGAGTGCCACCACCACCAATACCTTACATTAATTATATCTTTGAGATTCACCAAAAAGAATTTCGAAATTTAAATATTTTTCTCTTGCGGGCATTGTGTCAAACACTTGGCAGACATAAAATCAGAATTGTGTTACACCCAAGTGTCCACTGGTTTCTTCACTAAACCACTTTATTTTTGTGATCATTAGCTAGTTCTACACCCCCTGCCTCTAGCCCAGTACCTGCATGGCCGATTAAAGTCGAGGAAAAACCCTAAACTATGCAAACTATGCCAAGCCGGCCACCTTTGGCATCTCCACCTCCAGCCCTCGTTTTAACCCGTGCCCTTGTCCTGGAGCATCTACACAGCACAAGGACGCACCCAGTACCGCGCACTCGATCGATCGTGCACGGCTTCGCCCAGAACGGCCGTGGCCAAAACCCTGCCAGTACACGCCCATGCCGCGGTGAGCGCGCACTGGAGTGCGCCAGGACGCCGTACACTCGAGCGTGAGCGTCCTCGCCCTGCATCCCTACCCTGGCGTCGAGCATCCACTCCAAGCACCCTACGCACTAGACACGCTCAAGCACCGCCCAGGGCCTTGTCGCCATCGTCCTCGTCGTCGACGTACCGCGGTACTGTGATGATCACTGGAAAAACTCGAGCGATTCCGTAGCCCTTTTCTCTGCGCCAATACGAGTTGAGCATCGCCAGGACACCGCCTAGCCCTAGCCGTCCTTCACTTGCCCTTTGGAGCACCACGAGAGCCGCGCCATGGCCGTGCCCTTGCAAGCACCTCACGGCCGCCGAGCAACTCTATAAATAGAGCTCCTCCGTTCACAACTTCTTCACACCATCTCGCTCCACTCTCTTCACCGAACACCACGCCCCAATCAATTTCGCCTTTAGTCGCCGGAGCTGCTCGAATCGCAAGCTCAAGTCCGCCGGAGCCCGCGGAAGCTCTGCTCCGATTGACGCCTCCCCGAGCTCCACAACTGCGCCAGTAGCTTCCTCATCTACTTCCACTTCTCCGCGCACCCTGCCAGAGTCCTGCAACGGCCTGGTAAGCCCTCCGACCCCCTACCGCCGCCGTGACCTCGTCGGAATCCCGTCGGTGACGACAACGCTCACCTGCCGTTGATCCTCGTTCTAATCCTACGGTAGAGATAGAAAATACCGCTTCGGCGTTTAAAGAGGCGCCGACAGGTGGCCCCCACCCTGTCAGCGCGGCCCGAGCGCGCCAGCCGCGTGTTGGGCCGCGAAGCGCTGTTTAAATCGTTTAGGCCCAGTAACATTTCCCGCCAAGCCCATTTATTCAAAACGTGAATTTCTGTTTATTTCAAAATGCAATACTGATGCTAACTTCAAAATTAAATATCTCGAAATCTACTACACCAAATTTAACCAATTTTATATATTTAGAAAGCCCATGAAATTATCTAAATAATGGCACTGGCCTCATATCCAAATTAGTATTAAATTTTGAAAGACAAAAATAACAAGGCAGAGCCTTTTCTAACTTCAAATAAATATTAAAAATTATCTATAAATGATTTTGAGTTGATTCCAACTCTAATAAATCATATTTGACATAATATAATTGATTATGCAAAAATATAGCATAGTTGTTTTGCATGATCATGGGCTAGATCCCAATAGTGGCTATGTGGCCATTTCTAGCCCATTTAAATTATTTTCCAATTTAAGATTTTAAATCTATGAGGTGTAGCACCTCATTTAAATCATATTCTCAAGTTGTATGAAGTAATGTGATGACCCTTGTTGCTTGGTCTCATATTTGCTCACCTAAGAATATTAAAGGATTGCCATAGTAGCATTTAAATTGTTCCAACTAATTATTAAATCATATGAGAGGTATCCCTCTCATTTAAACCTTTGTCTCAAGTAATTCTACATGAGGTAGAGACCATGGTCTATTAACTCTCATATGGAATTATTTGATGATATTAAATCATTACTATGTTGGTATTAAATTGCATGAGGTGTATTCCCTCATTTAAATCATGTTTCTCAAATAATAAGTGTGAAGTGTTGACCTTAGTCAACATGTGCTCATACCTTAGTATTTGAGGAAATTAAATCTTAAAAATATTTAATGAGAGGAGGTTAGTTCTCCAAATAAATAAATAGAAACATTAATTAATATTGTAATGAGAGGAAACTATTTCCTCCAAAGCATTAAAGAGTTATACTAACAGATAATTATAATGAGAGGAAATTATTGTTTTCTTTAAAATAAAACAAAGTAAATCACCCTGCTAATAAGATGTGATGCTAGCATAGGCTTGTGTGAATCTTTGGTGTGTTTAGTCTAGCATGCAAGTTTTGTGTGGTGATTGTATCCTCGTATTCGTTTATAGACGCTAGTACCGAAGGCTACGAAGGGGACGACGAGAACATCTACGGAGAAGAAGGAGGAACATTTTGATCCATACACCAACCAAGGCAAGCTAATATTCTTGCAAGATACCCTAAGGCAAAGCTCTACAAGAGCAAGGCCTCATCCCCATTTAATTTATGCTTAAGGATCCTATCCCAAGTTTTTATTTTACAAGTTTTTGACTTTGGTTTATCAAAGCTTTACTTAATTTTTATTTATCGAAGTTACTTTTTGATTCATGATTCACTTTGTTTAGTTATGGAATAGTGCAAGAGTATCAAACTTAGCCTAGAGCAATCCTGGCTACTTAGCACCCCTCATAACTCGTTGCTAGTGCTAAAAATTAAAATTTACTATTAGAGATGGGAACTTGTGAAAACCAATGACTTTGAAAACCTTGGAATGATGAGTCATTCTATTGAAAGATTTTGAAGGTGAATATAACTGGTGAATGACTTGGTGAATTTTACGAAAACTGATGGTTGGGTTCGGATGCGATACCATTCCAATTTACAAGTACCCCCACAATACCTGATTATGGGTAGGGCTTAACTTGAAGTTTATGTGTCTTAGTATGGGTTCCCTCTAAACAAGCGTCATCGGGGTTATGCCCAAAGCTGCCTCCACAACACAAAAGAAACGACGTTAAAGAAGAGGTGAATGTCCGGCCCAAGCCCTGTGCAGTTCCCGGGTTGACTGCGGTTTTCACCGGGAGGCCAAGCTCATGGGGAGAGGTGCCTATACTAGGATATGTAAGTGAAAGGTTATGGTTGATGATCCGCGTACTGAGTTACGATTATTCAGGGTTACCCCGACGGATGTAATCAAAAGTTGTGGCACAAGTGTACAACCTCTGCAGAGTGTAAACCTATTCGAATAGCCGCGTCCACGGTTAAGGACGGTTGGAAAGGCCATACTGTTCCGTCATCAGACCCTTTTCAAAAATGTGACATATGACTTGTGTTTTAAAAAAATTGGTAAAGGTGAATGGTGAATTGGAATTAAAACACAACCGAGTTGTGGGAATGACACTAATGTTCCCATTTGAGTTAGTCTAGTGATTCAAGCATCTTTACTAAATGTTTATGAAATAAACTTGGCTTTACGCAAATAAACCTAGAGCTTAGTATCCTCTTACTAGAATTGATAGTGCTTACACTAGTATTAGTTTGCGAGTACTTTAAAGTACTCATGGCTTTGTCCCCGGCTATTCAAATGGCCGGACTTTGAAGGAGAACAGCGATACGAGGAACATGGACAGCAGGACGTCTACGACAACTAGGACCGCTCCCGACGTCAAGCGTTGGCCCGTGGATTAGATAGCCACTACTACTTCGCTTCCGCTATTTGTGATGTTCGTTGATCAATAGATCAACTACTATTGTAATATTGGATCATGTGATCTACCTTTGTAAGACGATGATGTGTTGAAATAAATGATGACTCTATGATATTCAACTATTATGTCTCGCAACAACAATATTCCTGGGATTGCGATGTATGGCATAATAGGCATCTGGACTTAAAAATCCGGGTGTTGACAGATGAACTACTCATGCATCACTTCGGAGGCGGGCATGGTGATGTAGATGCCTCCGGCGATGATTTCCCCCTCCGGCGGGGTGCCGGGAAGAGCTTCAGAACCCCCCGAGATGGGTTCTGCGATGGCGGCCGCGACGGAACTTTTCGTGGATGGAGGCTCGGGTATCCAGGATTTTCCCGAGAAGATGTATAAATAGGCGGAGGATTTAGGTCGGTGGGGCACCTGGTGGTCCCAGACCATCCCTTGGCGCGGGCCAGGTCCAGGCCATGCCAAGGGCAGGTCTAGGGGCCCTGCTGCGCCTCTTCGACCCCCCTCTGGACTTCGTCTTTGTTTCGGTAAAATATTAACTTCGGCTTTTATTTCGTCCAATTCCGAGAATATTTTCTGTACAACTTTTCTGAAATACAAAAATAGCGGAAAACAGGAACTGGCATTGTGGCATCTTGTTAATAGGTTAGTGCCGGAAATCATGTAAAAGTGCAACAAAGTGTAAATAAAACATATATGAATTGGTGTAAAACAAGCATGGAGCATCAAAAATTATAGATACGTTTGAGATGTATCAAGCATCCCCAAGCTTAACTCCTGCTTGTCCTCGAGTAGGTAAGTGATAAAAAAATAATTTTTGAGGTGACATGAAGCCAACACAATCTTGATCAAGCATTGTAAAGCATTGTGAGCTAGGATCTAAGTACTCTAACATAGACATGATAGATATAATTCAACAGAACTTAGCAACTATGTTATAACATGAAGAGTAACTCAAACAAAGGATCATGAATATTAGTGCATTGAAAATAAACATAACAAAGTGGTACACAACATTCCCTCTATGGAATAGCAAAACATAAATGCTAGGACACCTTCAAAGTTCAGAGGGTGACTAGATACAAGTAATTTGAGAGCAAGCAATAGCACAATCATGAATCAATAAATAATAATTTTGGGACTATGCGCATTGCACTAAGAATGACAACTATGCTCTCTTAAACAGTGCATAAAGTAGAAGGCGAAGACTCAACATAATAGCAAAAGAGAGACTCTTTGCAGAGTAAGTAGGATAAACAAGTTTTATAAACCTTCCAAAAAGTATGGTACTTATTAGCTTTGAGCTCTCATTGCCTATATTATAAGCATCTTGAATGGTTAAAGTTAACATGACTCAAAAAAGAGCTATATGCTTGCAAATCACAAGTTGAAAATCTCATGCCCCTTGAATGCGAGTACCTAAACCTCATGCTACTCAACTTAGGTCCCAAATAAGTTCTTGTCATTGTAAATATACATGTATCATTGAGAACCGCCAACGGGGTACCTCTTGCCCGATGATATGGAGGTATGATAACGCGTGAAGCACACGTCCGTTGGGAACCCCAAGTGAAAGGTGTGATGCGTATAGCAGCAAGTTTCCCTCAGTATGAAACGAAGGTTGTCGAACCAGTAGGAGATGAAGGCCACGTGAATGTTGTTGGTGAAGGAGTGTAGTGCGGCGCAACACCAGGGATTCCGGCGCCAACGTGGAACCTGCACAACACAACCAAAATACTTTGCCCCAACTTAACAGTGAGGTTGTCAATCTCACCGGCTTACTGTAAACAAAGGATTAAATGTATGGTGTGGAGAATGATGTTTGCTTGTGAAGAACAACAGAGAACAGAGATTGCAGTTGATTGTATTTCAGATGTAAAAGAATGGACCGGGGTCCACAGTTCACTAGTGGTGTCTCTCCAATAAGAAATAGCATGTTGGGTGAACAAATTACAGTTGGGCAATTGACAAATAGAGAGGGCATAACAATGCACATACATATCATGATGACTACTATGAGATTTACTTAGGGCATTACGACAAAGTACATAGACCGCTATCCAAGCATGCATCTATGCCTAAAAAGTCCACCTTCGGGTTAGCATCCGCACCCCTTCCAGTATTAAGTTGCAAACAACAGACAATTGCATTAAGTATGGTGCGTAATGTAATAAACACAAATATCCTTAGACAAAGCATTGATGTTTTATCCCTAGTGGCAACAACACATCCACAACCTTAGAACTTTCTGTCACTGTCCCAGATTCAATGGAGGCATGAACCCACTATCGAGCATAAATACTCCCTCTTGGAGTCACAAGTATCAACTTGGCCAGAGCCTCTACTAGCAACGGAGAGCATGCAAGAACATAAACAACACATATATGATAGATTGATAATCAACTTGACATAGTATTCAATATTCATCGGATCCCAACAAACGCAACATGTAGCATTACAAATAGATGATCTTGATCATGATAGGCAGCTCACAAGATCTAACATGATAGCACAAGAGGAGAAGACAACCATCTAGCTACTACTATGGACCCATAGTCCAAGGATGAACTACTCACGCATCAGTCCGGAGGCGGGCATGATGATGTAGAGCCCTCCGGTGATGATTCCCGTCTCCGGCAGGGTGGCGGAGGCGATCTCCTAAATCCCCCGAGATGGGATTGGCGGCGGCGGCGTCTCTGGAACTTTTTCCGTACCGTGGCTCTCGGTAATAGGGTTTTCGCGACGGAGAGTTTAAGTAGGCGGAAGGGCAGAGTCGGAGGAGGCACGGGGGCCCCACACCATAGGCCGGCGCGGGCCCTTCTTGGCCGCGCCGCCCTATGGTTAGGGCGCCTCGTGGCCCCACTTCGTATCCTCATCGGTCTTCTGGAAGCTCCGTGGAAAAATAAGACCCTGGGCGTTCGTTTCGTCCAATTCCGAGAATATTTCCTGTGTAGGATTTCTGAAACCAAAAATAGCACAAAAAAGGAACTGGCGCTTCGGCATCTCCTTAATAGGTTAGTGCCGGAAAATGCGTATAAATGATGTAAAGTGTGTATAAAACATGTGAGTATTGTCATAAAACTAGCATGGAACATAAGAATTATAGATACGTTTGAGACGTATCAAGGTACTCTTGTGGAGCAATCCCGTGCCAAAATGACGACAGTGAGCATCTCAGTAATTTTTTTTATTTACTATGGATATAGCTTTTTATTGCAAATACTTCATAGAGTGCTCACTATAGTTTAGCTATAAATTTCTACCATGAATGATGCATGACTTAGATTAGCGGCTCAGGCGTTTCTCTAACTCATATAAAAACTACATGGACTTACAAGTTTCCATTTTATTTCGCACCGCTAGGCATCCATAAACAAAAGAACATGACATCAACTAATTATAAGTGCAATGTCGAAAGTGTTCCCCATGAAAGCACGGTTCTACTAACTCCCAACTCGCAATTTGCAAACATATAAACTTCATAAGATAGGCACAATGATCAAATTTATTAAGTACAAGAAACTAAATGTTCCATCAAGTTCGTGAAGCTTTACTGACTAATTTCTAATGCCAAAATTTAATTTGGAAGATAAATAAAAACATGATGAATTACTTGGAATAGCAATAATGCTACTAGGTAGATATGGTGGACACAATTGGCAAACTTTGTTTCATGGTAGTTGGATGCACGAGTAGAGATCATACTCAGCACAGGCGAAAGCTAGCAAAAGACTGGGAGCGACCAACTAAGAGAGCAATAATGGCCATAATCATGCATAGCGACAAACCATTATCAATCAAAGCATAAAGTGATATTACAAGTAAAAAATTTAGAGGCTTTAGTTGACTGGTTATAGTCATAACATGGTGTAAGTGTAGGATAACGTTGCATAGAAAACAAAAATTTTCCTACCGCGAACACGAAATCCAAGCCAAGATGCAATCTAGAAGACGGTAGCAACGAGGGGATTATCGGGTCTCACCCTTGAAGAGATTCCAAAGCCTACAAGAGGAGGCTCTTGTTGCTGCGGTAGACGTTCACTTGCCGCTTGCAAAGCGCGTAGAAGATCTTGATCACGATCGGTTCCGGCGCCACGAACGGGCAGCACCTCCGTACTCGGTCACACGTTCGGTTGTTGATGAAGACGACGTCCACCTCCCCGTTCCAGCGGGCAGCGGAAGTAGTAGCTCCTCTTGAATCCGACGAGCACGACGGCGTGGTGTCGGTGGTGGTGGAGAAGTCCGGCGGAGCTTCGCTAAGGTTCCATGCTACTTTATGATGATACGCACATGTTTTATACACACTATATGTCATTATTATGCATTTCTCCGCACTAACCTATTGACAAGATGCCAAAGAGCCAGCTTGTTGTTTTCTCGCTGTTTTTGGTTCCGTGAAGGCCGTGCTCGCCAATATTCGAATTAATGGTAAATGAAAGCCAAATATCTTAATTCACCCAGACGGACTTAACACTATGGGAGTTTGAGGAGGCCTGGGGGTCCCAGACCATAGGGCCGCGCGCTCCACCTCGCCGCGCCGGCCTATGGGGAGGGGAGCCCCGCGCCTTCCGACTCCGTCTCGCCCATAAGCCCCTCGTGACCTAAAACTTCGATACCAATTACCTAAACCCGCAAAAGACTCCGTGGACGCCGTCGCTATCGCGAACTCCGCTTCGGGGACATAATTCTGCCCGCACCCTGTCGGACGAGGAATTGCCCCTGAGTCATCCCATCGACACCACCGCCATCTTCATCGCCATCGTTGTCT
>NC_061510.1:281080783-281100831 GCF_022539505.1 Lolium rigidum
GGTCTTTGTATTATCGTAGACTAACTTGTCAATGTTATTGTAACAGACCAACTTTGTTAATCAATAATGTTGTTAGTTGATCATAAGCATGGCATGCATTTGCATTTAATTTGAGACAATCTTGCACCAAAATGGTTTGAAACAAAATTTCAAATGTTGTATTTTTGTTCTATTAGAATTTTGTGCAAAAACCCCCATGAAAATTTGGGTCAAAATACCCCAAAAATCATCAAAACTCTCCTATTTTAAAAAGTCCCGAGAAATCCCTAAAATCCGGGGGGTTTCGCAAAAATCCCCCTTGTCTTCTTCCTCCTCGACGAGCAGGCAGCTGCCTGGCGGCGCCGTGGTGGCTCGCCGGCCACCTCCTGCTTGCCGCCGCCCTCGCCATGAGACGCCCTGGAGACCCCCTCTCCCTCTCTCCTCTCATCCTCATCCTCTCCCCACCCCGGCGCTCTCTTTCTCTCCCTCCCTGAGCGCGCACGCGACCCAAACCCTAGCCCCGGCCAGACCTCCTCCTCGCCGCCGTTCTGCGCCGTCCCGCGCCCAGCCGACGGCGCCAAACGCTCCGCCTGGACGCCTGCAGCCTCCACGCCCACGGAATCGGCGCCGGAAGCCCTACAGCACCCGAAATCGACCGAGTTGGCCGGAGCCCGAGCTCGCGAGTCACCGCCGTCCTCGCCGATTCCGGCCACCTCCGGCGACGCCGTCTTCACCGGCGTGCCCGGGGTGAGCGGGCGATCCTCCCCGTGCCCCCGGCCCTCTCCCTCTCGCTCTCTACCGCCGCCGCCACGCGGGCCTGCAAGCGCCGCCGCCGGCCATCGCCGCCGTGGTCGCTCCGGCGACCATTGGTGGGCGGCGCCGACACCAAAATGCTCAGCGCGTCGCGCTGAGTCCGTTGCCCCCTCGTGCGCGCCCGAATTCGGCCTCATTTGGCCAATTGCTGCGGCACCTGTGAGCTCAAGGTCGTGCTGACGTCATCATGACGTCAGCATGACGCAATAAAGTGTTTTTCTAATTCTGTTTAATTCCAGTAATTGTTTATTAATTCATATTAATTCAGAAAATGATGAATTTATATATCAAATTGATCAGAAAAACATTTCCTATTCGTTTATACATGTTTCATCCATGATTGAACCCATTAAATGTGGAGCTTAGTAGAAAACCCTAATACAACCCTCTCATATGGCGGTGTCCGATGCCGACACCCCTTTCATTTGACGATGCACCTAGGGTTTCTCAATTCCGTTAATATGACATGTCATTCATATTGTATGCGCATTGCATTATGCCATGTGGTGAATGTTTGTTTCCCTTTCCGGTATTTGGTTCTTCGCGATAGGATCTGAGCCGGAGTCCGACGTCAACGCCACCGAAGAGCAGTACTCATCCGCTGAGGGACAAGGCAAGCCCTAACCTGGTTCATCTATGATTTCGAAATGCTTTTATCTGAGGTTCCTACATATCGCATACGATTCAACTGTCTTTTATCGATAGATAGAGTTACCCTATCCGTTGCATGTCCGACCTTTGTAGCCTCGATACCCCGATCCACTGCTCCTAGCATAACTAGGTTTGGCATGTGTGCGTCGCGAGAGCCTTTATCTCTTTATGCTTAGCCATGCTTAGTTTGTTACGCTTCTACTCCGGTCTTCGGACTGGAGCCATACAATGAAATGAAACTAGCATGACAGGTTGACGTGGTAAGTATAGAGATGTTGTTAAACATGATTAAAGGCTCAGACGAGAGGCCACATTGGGATGTGGTGGGTTGTTTCGTTTCTGCCGACCCTAGGAACCGAGTTCTCGCCTCTTGAACCAAGACCGAGCGTACAACCACACGAGGCCCTATTATGGTACCCTCTCGACTCACTAACTTGCCTAGTAGATTCCATGAGTCACATAGTTTGCGCGTTACCTGGTCATATGCATTGCATTTTGCTTGGGGGTTAAAGGTACATAACAGGGAGGTAAGCGTGGTCGTGGTGGCTGGGGGTTGCGGCCTCTGGGGAAACCCACCTCGGCTCACATCGTTAAGGACCGACTTCGGGACTTGACCCGTTACGGCGGAATAATCCTTAGCGCGTGACTCATGGTCTCGGCGACAGCAAGGTAACGGTCGTGGTCAACCACCCTCTGCCGGCTTTCCAAGGAAGGGAGCTTATACGTTGGCACTAAGAGTCGGTTGGCGCGTGTGGGTAAAGTTGTGCACCCCTGCAGGGTTATGAATCTTTTCGAAAAGCCGTGTCCACGGTTACGGACGACTTGGGAATGGATTCTGTGATCATAGACAACTTTAACCTGATCGTAAAACTTGGCAAACAATGTGTGTTTACGGATACCTTCTTCGGGTGTTGAGGGGGTAGTCCGAGGATAGTGGTTCGAGATGAGGAAGATTGGTGGATACAATATGATGATCAATAGAGATGGAGATGTCGCTCTCTTATCCCCTTTTAAAAGTTATGAGTAGTCGAGCTTCTTCTCCCTCTTGTTTATTAAAGGAAATCTGGCTTTACGCAAAAGAAGCTCCACAGAAAGCCCGCATACCCGCTTTGCTAAAAGGTTGTACTAAGTCTTGCTGAGTCCCTGTACTCAGCTTTGCATGCTTTTGTTTCAGACGAAGTCGCTCCAACGAGATGGTGGTTTCTAGTCGACATCGACGAGTAGCTTGGGGTTCCCGTGTGGCAGCTCGGAATCTATGGGCCGGGACGTCGCCGTTATGCTCCCGGCCTCTTAGGCCTTTTCTATCTTGCTATGTCTAATAGCATAACTTCGCTTCGTTGATTGATGTATGTCGGGTCGGTGACCTCTCGCTTGTAATACTTTGGTTCTTCGCTCGGCTATGAGCTTGTATTACCTTCTTGAGTTGTAGAGTCACCGTTGTGTTACCGATTTTCTCACTCGTACTCGTCGAGCTCTAGGTTAGGCTTATGTCGACGAAGATCCGGTATTTGTCTAACCCCGATCCCGGGGTGCCACGGGTTTTGGTATCGGAGCAGGACTCGCTCGTAGGAAACCCTTGTTCACTGGTCGATGTTGAGTCTAGTGGTTGCGAAAACTATTTGAAAGCTAAAGATTATTTGCAAAACTCTGAATAGGATTCTTTTTACTCCTTATCTGGTATCGCTCTAATTCTAAGGTGCCTTACCTTGTGTTGATTTGAAAGTTTTTCTGTATCTTCTAGTCTTTCAAACTTAGGTGCCCCAAAGGCAGGTCGTTTCTTAACCAGTTGACCTATTGTAAGTTTGCACGACTCTAGAGAATCTATGTGCGTGTGTTTCGAGTTTTCTTTCTTTCTCTTGCTTCAAGAGAGAGCTAGCTATCGTTCCATCATAATTTCAGTCGTGTGTGTTATGTGCTTCCTATTTGTTTTGTTTTGATTTAATAGAGAGATCTCCTTCCATCATGATCTCTCTATTTTGTGGGTTCCACATCATTATGGTCTCGGCTTCGAGGTTTCCTTTGACCTTGGATGCCTCCTTTTTATTTGTTTGGGTACTTCGGAAGCTATGCACATCTTCTAGAAGCTACACCGTGATCACTACCTCAGCAGTGTCCTCTGTGTCACTCATCTAGTGGTTACTCCTTTCTCTGGGTTTTAACCCTTGGACTTGAACTGAAGGTCCCCGATTGTGCTGGATTCTATTGTATGAATCTTCGTACATGAAGCTGGCCTTTAACCCAAGATCCATGCCATTGAACACTGGTGTTAATGTTCAAACATTACATCGGGATGGCTAAATTCAAATCGTTCTAGCCTTCAAGCTTGTGGTTATTGTCGTGTTGAATTGCGGCAATAAAGATCTTTCCCTTCCACTAGCTATGGCAGAGGTTCTTTCATGGAACCAAATGGATCACGACAAGAGTGCTCTTTGTGAGTCTTAAGTCTATGTCCGTGACTCTGACACACCTCCCTTTTCGGCATGAGTTTCACTAAAGTGTTATCTTGTGCATCTATATCTTAGGAATTTTGATCCTGATCATGTTCCTCCTCTTTAGTTGCTTTCCAACCTTTGTCTGCTAGTTAGCAGCCAAGTTCTAAATGTGCATTGGTGTTTTCCAATGTATGTTACTCTTGTGGTTCTTCAAGACATTCCACTTCAGTATGTCAGGAGAAACAAACTCCATTACCTCGTCCGTTTCTAAGACTTGGTCAAAGTGTTGTGTTCCGCAGATTAAGAGGCCTCGTGAGCTTCTGTTCTGTTCTACCTTGGAGTATCACCCTCTTCTATGTCATGAGGTCGTGCTAAGTCTCATGGCCTTATTGATGAAGTGATGCTCTTACATATCTTTACTCGCCCTTCCTCCGAGCTGTCTCTGCTTGGGAATGTTGGGGTGTTTGTACTGATGTGGCTATCCGAGATTCTTAGCAATTTTTGTTGCTTCGGTATCAAGGGACATTTGTGTCATTCTTAGCATGATTGGTTCGCCAATTACTAAGCGAAGTTTGATGGTGTTGCCAAGTCCGTTTATTCTGGCACATCTTTGGTCAAAGAGTTAGGTTAATCCCAAAGCTCTCAAGACCATATCGGTTGCTTTGTAAAGCAAGATCCCCTCTCGAACTCAGTGATGTTCCGGTGGTTTGTGACTTCCCTGATGTTTTTCCGGAAGAATTACCTGGCATGCCACCTGATCGAAGCGTGGAGTTTGTCATCGAGCTGGTTCCTGGAACTGCTCCTGTATCTCGACGTCCTTATCGTATGCCTCGAGACGAGTTGGTTGAACTGAAGAAGCAGTTGGAAGAGTTAGAAGGGAAAAGATACATCCAACCTAGTACTTCTTCTTGGGGATGTCCCGCACTCTTTGTCAAGAAGAGGGATACCAATGTTCCGCGTCTGGTTGTTGATTACCGGCCGCTCAACGCAGATAACCATCAAGAACAAGTATCCCCTACCTCGAATCAATGATCTTTTCGATCAATTGAGTGGTGCCACGAGTCTTTTCTAAGATGGATTTGAGATCGAGGCTACCATCAAATCAAAATCCGAACGGAGGACATTCCAAAAACGGCGTTCATGACTCGTTATGGTCTTTACGAGTACACCGTCATGTCCTTTGGCCTCACAAATGCTCCAGCCACTTTTATGCGGCTCATGAACTCGAGTGTTTATGGAGTATCTTGACAAATTCGTCATTATCTACATTGATGATATTCGGTCTACTCCAAAACCGAAGAAGAACACACCGAACACTTGCGTTTGGTGCCGACCAAGCTTCGTGAACATCGTCTCTATGCCAAGTTTTCTAAATGTGAGTTCGGCTACAAGAGCTCATCTTTCTTGGCCATGTGGTCTCTGCAAAAGGTGTTGCAGTCATTCCAGATAAAGTTCAATCCGTTCTTGACTGGAAGACTCCTAAGTCAGCCAAAGAAATTCGGAGTTTTCTTGGATTGGCGGGTTATTACCGTCGATACATCGAGAATTTCTCCAAGATCGCCAAACCAATGACTGGCTCTTCGAAGAAAGATAAGAAGTTTGAGTGGTCGAAAAGGCTGAAGAAAGTTTTCGGACACCGAAAATAAAGCTGACTACCGCTCTCGTACTTGTCCTTCCGGACACAAGCAAAGACTTTGTCATCTTTTGTGATGCATCTCTTCAAGGGCTTGGATGTGTGTTGATGCAAGATGGCCATGTAGTGGCTTATGCCTCTCGACAGTTGAAGCCACATGAGCTCAATTATCCAACTCATGATCTAGAGCTTGCAGCTGTTGTCCATGCTCTTAAGCAATGGCGACCTTACCTTTATGGTAATCATTGCGAGTTATACTCGGATCATCAAAGCCTGAAGTATCTCTTTACCCAACCAGATCTGAATCTCAGGCAGACAAGATGGTTGGAACTCATCAAGGACTATGATTTGGGTCTTAACTATCAGCCCGGCAAGGCCAACGTCGTTGCTGATGCGCTAAGTCGGAAGTCATATTGCAACAATCTCATGCTCAAGCAATATCAACCTGCCCTCCATGAGGAATTTGCACGACTCAATCTTGAAGTTGTTCCTCAGGGATACCTTGCTAACTTAGAGGTGAAACCCTCTCTTGAAGACCAGATCAAAGCCGCTCAGAAGCGTGATCTGGGTATCACTAAGATCAAAGAGAACATTGCTAGCGGAGATGCTAAATGTTTCTCCGTCAACGATCAAGGTGTTGTCTACTTTGGTAACCGCTTGGTGGTGCCAAAGAAAAAGAACCTGAGAGAGCTTATCCTTCGAGAAGCTCATGAGTCTCCTCTATCTATTCATCCTGGAAGTACAAAGATGTATCAGGATCTTCGCCAAAGGTTCTGGTGGACCCGGATGAAAAGAGAAATTGCTCGCTTTGTAGCTGAATGCGACGTTTGCCGTCGTGTAAAAGCTGAACATCAAAGACCCGCTGGTACTCTTCAACCTCTATCTACTCCTGAATGGAAATGGGATGAAATTGGTATGGATTTCATTACCGGACTTCCCAAAACTCAGAAAGGAAGCAATGCTATATGGGTAATTGTTGATCGCCTATCCAAGGTTGCTCACTTCCTTCCTATCCGAGAAGACATTACTGCTAGCAAGTTGGCAGATCTGTATGTTTCCCGAATAGTCTCTCTTCATGGTGTTCCGAAGAAGGTTATCTCTGACCGAGGAAGCTTGTTTACTTCCAAGTTCTGGGCCAGTTTTTAACAAGCTATGGGAACTCGTCTTTCCTTCAGCACGGCCTATCATCCTCAAACCGGTGGTCAAACCGAAAGAGTGAATCAAATCCTTGAGGACATGCTCAGAGCCTGTGTTATATCCTTCGGCAAGAATTGGGAAAAGTGCCTTCCATTTGCTGAATTCCCCTATAACAACAGTTTCCAATTTAGCCTGGGCATGGCGCCTTTTGAAGCTCTTTATGGACGGAAATGTCGAACCCCTCTGAATTGGTCAGAAACCGGTGAAAGACAGTTCTTTGGACCGGACATGATCAAGGAAGCAGAAGATCAAGTTGGCATTATCCGAGAGCGTTTGAAAGCTGCTCGGTCTCGTCAAAAGAGCAATTATGATCGTCATCATCAAGAAGTTCGCTATGAAGTTGGCGAGCAAGCTTATCTTCGAGTCACTCCTTTAAGAGGTGTCCATCGTTTCGGTATAAAAGGCAAATTAGCTCCTCGCTATGTTGGTGCTTTCCGCATCCTTGCAAAACGAGGTACACTTGCTTACAAGTTGGAACTCCCTCCAACTTTTCCTGAAGTTCATGACGTCTTCCATGTCTCCCAACTCAAACGTTGCTTCAAAGATCCCATCCGTGGTGTTGATCACGAAACACTTGATCTCCAAGAGGATCTGACCTATCGAGAGTATCCTATCCGTATCCTTGATGAAGCTGAGCGTAAAACTCGGCGTCAAAGCATCAAATTCCTGAAAGTTCAATGGTCTCATCACTCTGAGTCAGAAGCAACCTGGGAACGAGAAGATCGTCTCCGATCTGAGTACCCTACCTTCTTTTCTAAAACTTAGGAATCTCGGGGACGAGATTCTTGTAAGGGGGGTAGAGTTGTAACAGACCAACTTTGTTAATCAATAATGTTGTTAGTTGATCATAAGCATGGCATGCATTTGCATTTAATTTGAGACAATCTTGCACCAAAATGGTTTGAAACAAAATTTCAAATGTTGTATTTTTGTTCTATTAGAATTTTGTGCAAAAACCCCCATGAAAATTTGGGTCAAAATACCCCAAAAATCATCAAAACTCTCCTATTTTAAAAAGTCCCGAGAAATCCCTAAAATCTAGGGGGGTTTCGCAAAAAATCCCCCCTTGTCTTCTTCCTCCCTCGACAGGCAGGCAGCTGCCTGTCGGCTCGTGGTGGCTCGCCGGCCACCTCCTGCTTGCCGCCGCCCTCGCCATGAGACGCCCTGGAGACCCCCTCTCCCTCTCTCCTCTCATCCTCATCCTCTCCCCACCCCGGCGCTCTCTTTCTCTCCCTCCCTGAGCGCGCACGCGACCCAAACCCTAGCCCCGGCCAGACCTCCTCCTCGCCGCCATTCTGCGCCGTCCCGCGCCCAGCCGACGGCGCCAAACGCTCCGCCCGGACGCTCGCAGCCTCCACGCCCACGGAATCGGCGCCGGAAGCCCTACAGCACCCGAAATCGACCGAGTTGGCCGGAGCCCGAGCTCGCAGGTCACCGCCGTCCTCGCCGATTCCGGCCACCTCCGGCGACGCCGTCTTCACCGGCGTGCCCAGGGTGAGCAGGCGATCCTCCCCGTGCCCCTGGCCCTCTCCCTCTCGCTCTCTACCGCCGCCGCCACGCGGGCCTGCAAGCGCCGCCGCCGGCCATCGCCGCCGTGGTCGCTCCGGCGACCATTGGTGGGCGGCGCCGCCACCAAAATGCTCAGCGCGTCGCGCTGAGTCCGTTGCCCCCTCGTGCGCGCCCGAATTCGGACTCATTTGGCCAATTGCTGCGGCACCTGTGAGCTCAAGGTCGTGCTGACGTCAGCATGACGCAATAAAGTATTTTTCTAATTCTGTTTAATTCCAGTAATTGTTTATTAATTCATATTAATTCAGAAAATGATGAATTTGTATATCAAATTGATCAGAAAAACATTTCCTATTCGTTTATACATGTTTCATCCATGATTGAACCCATTAAATGTGGAGCTTAGTAGAAAACCCTAATACAACCCTCTCATATGGCGGTGTCCGATGCCGACACCCCTTTCATTTGACGATGCACCTAGGGTTTCTCAATTCCGTTAATATGACATGTCATTCATATTGTATGCGCATTGCATTATGCCATGTGGTGAATGTTTGTTTCCCTTTCCGGTATTTGGTTCTTCGCGATAGGATCTGAGCCGGAGTCCGACGTCAACGCAACCGAAGAGCAGTACTCATCCGCTGAGGGACAAGGCAAGCCCTAACCTGGTTCATCTATGATTTCGAAATGCTTTTATCTGAGGTTCCTACATATCGCATACGATTCAACTGTCTTTTATCGATAGATAGAGTTACCCTATCTGTTGCATGTCCGACCTTTGTAGCCTCGATACCCCGATCCACTTGCTCCTAGCATAACTAGGTTTGGCATGTGTGCGTCGCGAGAGCCTTTATCTCTTTATGCTTAGCCATGCTTAGTTTGTTACGCTTCTACTCCGGTCTTCGGACTGGAGCCATACAATGAAATGAAACTAGCATGAAAGGTTGACGTGGTAAGTATAGAGATGTTGTTAAACATGATTAAAGGCTCAGACGAGAGGCCACATTGGGATGTGGTGGGTTGTTTCGTTTCTGCCGACCCTAGGAACCGAGTTCTCGCCTCTTGAACCAAGACCGAGCGTACAACCACACGAGGCCCTATTATGGTACCCTCTCGACTCACTAACTTGCCTAGTAGATTACATGAGTCACATAGTTTTCGCGTTACCTGGTCATATGCATTGCATTTTGCTTGGGGGTTAAAGGTACATAACAGGCAGGTAAGCGTGGTCGTGGTGGCTGGGGGTTGCGGCCTGCGGGGAAACCCACCTCGGCTCACATCGTTAAGGACCGACTTCGGGACTTGACCCGTTACGGCGGAATAATCCTTAGCGCGTGACTCATGGTCTCGGCGACAGCAAGGTAACGGTCGTGGTCAACCACCCTCTGCCGGCTTTCCAAGGAAGAGAGCTTATACGTTGGCACTAAGAGTCGGTTGGCGCGTGTGGGTAAAGTTGTGCACCCCTGCAGGGTTATGAATCTTTTCGAAAAGCCGTGTCCACGGTTACGGACGACTTGGGAATGGATTCTGTGATCATAGACAACTTTAACCTGATCGTAAAACTTGGCAAACAATGTGTGTTTACGGATACCTTCTTCGGGTGTTGAGGGGGTAGTCCGAGGATAGTGGTTCGAGATGAGGAAGATTGGTGGATACAATATGATGATCAATAGAGATGGAGATGTCGCTCTCTTATCCCCTTTTAAAAGTTCTGAGTAGTCGAGCTTCTTCTCCCTCTTGTTTATTAAAGGAAAACTGGCTTTACGCAAAAGAAGCTCCACAGAAAGCCCGCATACCCGCTTTGCTAAAAGGTTGTACTAAGTCTTGCTGAGTCCCTGTACTCAGCTTTGCATGCTTTTGTTTCGGACGAAGTCGCTCCAACGAGATGGTGGTTTCTAGTCGACATCGACGAGTAGCTTGGGGTTCCCAGGTGGCAGCCTGGAATCTATGGGCTGGGACGTCGCCGTTATGCTCCTGGCCTCTTAGGCCTTTTGCTATCTTGCTATGTCAAATAGCATAACTTCGCTTCTGTTGATTGATGTATGTCAGGTCAGTGACCTCTGCTTGTAATACTTTGGTTCTTCGCTCAGTTATGAGCTTGTATTACCTTCTTGAGTTGTAGAGTCACTGTTGTGTTACCGATTTTCTCACTGTACTCTGTCGAGCTCTAGGTTAGGCTTATGTCAGACGAAGATCTGGTATTTGTCTAACCCTGATCCCGGGGGTGCCACAGTTATTTTTCCTAGGGATTGATCATGCGAACCACTTATTAGAATATCCAACATTAACAGCGGGGACGCTAGGGAAGGTTGGAATCTGAGTTCTTGGTTGGTAACTTTGGCAGTTTACTTCCGTTATTATCTATAACCTATATGAATTGTTCCTTATGCAAGAGATAAACACTTGGAACCCTGCCATAGCAATGCCATCCATGCGAAGGTGATTTGAACCTGACATTTGGTCATTCTTAATGCCAGTTTACTTTATGTGGAAAACCTTGGCATTACCCTACTCTAAATCGGAATGTCTGAAATTCGTATCTCATGCAAAGCAACATCTAGTTGGTTTTAATCTGATATCTGGTAAATATTGGCTTATTCATTTGGCAGCTCAAGTTTTTTGTTATTTGAAACCAGCTGACTTGGTCTTAAATGTGATATCTAAACACAGATTAAGGACAATGGAGCGGGGAGGATTAGCATTTCACTTGTGGCTGAACCTAAAATGACGGGCATGTCGACCACGACTAGTGCACGCAAGAAGGACCTGCGAGCGAGCCGGTATGTTCCGCTACATGTCTGTTATCCGATCTCTACATTGCGTAATACATGTTTGAATAGTTAATTGTTGTAACTATTTTTGCAATATTACCAGAATGCAGTTTTAGTGAAGCAGTCATCATTAGAAGATAGTCGCCAAAGCGACCTCGTGCAACATTATGATGTAAGTCTCGCTTAGTACAAGTTCCATACATTGTCTTATTTATGCAACTTGTTATTATCTTATATCTACATTGCATAATAAATGTTTGAATAGTTCATCGTTGTAACTATGTTTGCAATATTACTAGAATGCAGTTGTAATGAAGAAGTCCTTAGTAGAAGATAGAGCGCAAAAAAGGTTCCGGCGTGAGCGTATGCAACGATATAATGTAAGTCTGCGCTTAGTACTTGTGACTATCTCATATCGACAATGCTTAATACATGTTTGCATAGTTCATCGTTTAACTCTTTTTGCATTATTATCAGAATGCAGTTCTGATGAAGCAATCTTCATTAGAAGAGAGGCCCACAAAAAGTTCTGATCTTTGTTCTGATGCATCCTCTCATAGCCGTCAACCTAGACCATTCTTTTCATCAAACAGTGAACATCTCAAGGTCTGTACTTTATAAAAGACATGGTATTGCTGCTTTAAGGTCTGTAGCGGATATGTTGACCAAGAGTACACAAGATTCAATCAAGGCGATTGCCAAATGTCAACGTGTTATTGATGATGCTAATAGAAGTCCTCAATGATTCTATGTAATTTTTTTTATTTGGGCACATTAATTGCCTTGTAATTTTCCTAGTTATTTTATTTGTGTATGTAATTGTGTGTATCATTGATATTAGATTTTAGGCTCATGAAATTTAATGCAAGTTGACAAGTCAAAAAACCAGGGCCCTATAACGATTGGGCCGGCCCATTACGATAGTGTGGGACCCACTTTCATTTTGGGCCGGCTCACTTACTTATCGGGCCGGCCCGTTAACAGGAAAGTGGGACCCACTGTGCTTTTGGCCCGGCCCACTATCTTGTTGGGCCGGCCCACTTGCTACATGATGGACCCCACATACTAAATGGGCCGGCCCTTTAAGAGGAAAGTGGGACCCACCTGCGTTTTTGGCCCGGCCCACTAGTGTGTTGGGCCGGCCCACTTGCTATATGGTGGACCCCACATACTAAATGGGCCGGCCCTTTAACTGGAAAGTGGGACCCACCTGTGCTTTTGGCCCGGCACACTAGCTTGTTGGGCCGGCCCACTTGCTATATGGTGGACCCCACATACTAAATGGGCCGGCCCTTTAACTGGAAAGTGGGACCCACCTGTGTTTTTGGCCCAGCCCACTATCTTGTTGGGCCGGCCCACTTGCTATATGGTGGACCCCACATACTAAATGGGCTGGCCCATTAACAGGAAAGTGGGATCCACCTGTGCTTTGGCCCGGCCCACTGGCTTGGTGGGCCGGCCCATTTGATCTAATGTGGACCCCACGCACTAAATTGGCCGGCCGATTAGCGGGAAAGTGGGACCCACGTGCTAACTGGGCCGGCCCAATAACTTCTTGGGCCGGCCCACTTGCTTTAAGGTGGACCCCACTTGGTAAATGGGCCGGCCCGATAACATGAAAGTGGGTCCCACATGTTTTGTGGGCCGGCCCTTTTGCCTGTTGACCGGTCAAACGAGTGCATTCGGCCTAGCCCACATGCTTAGTGGGCCGGCCCATTAATGTTTTGACCGATCAACCTTAGAGGTTAGGCCCGGCCCACGTAACTAATGGACCAGCCCAGCTATATAGTTGACCGGTCAAACTAAGTCAGCTGGCCCGGCCCGCAAACTTAATGGGCCGGCCCGCTTAAGACGTGGCGGGCCTCGTGTGGGCCTACCATCTACCACGGGGTTTCGGCGGTTAACGCCGTTAGCCGCCGGTTAACGGCGTACGCCACGTGTCGGTTGCATGACGTCGGCGGTCAACGGGCTCCCGGAAACACTTCTGCAACGGTCCGATTTTCCGTGGCGGAAGGGCGCCCAAGCGCGATGGACCGAAAAAATCGTCGTAGGACTTTGCCTGACGCAGTTTCGACAACGTAACCCATATCGTCGGGTTAGGCCCATAGGCGACGAAAAATACCCCTTAGCGGACGATTTTGAGACGTTGTCTATCAGAACTTTTCTTGTAGTGAGGATTTGGATGCACGAGAAGTAATCCCTCTCAATAAAAGGCTTAGGCTAGCAAGGTTGTTTGAAGCAAACTCAAGTATAAACCGATACAGCAAAACTTACATAAGAACATATTGCAAGCATTATAAGACTCTACACTGTCTTCCTTGTTGTTCAAACACCTTAACTAGAAAATATCTAGACTCTAGAGAGACCAATCATGCAAACCAAATTTTAACAAGCTCTATGTAGTTCTTCATTAATAGGTGCAAAGTACATGATGCAAGAGCTTAAACATGATCTATATGAGCACAACAATTGCCAAGTATCAAATTATTCAAGACATTATACCAATTACCACATGAAGCATTTTACGTTTCCAACCATATAACAATGAACGAAGCAGTTTCAACCTTCGCCATGAACATTAAAAGTAAAGCTAAGAACACATGTGTTCATATGAAACAGCGGAGCGTGTCTCTCTCCCAAACAAGGAATGCTAGGATCCGATTTTATTCAAACAAAAACAAAAACATACAGACGCTCCAAGTAAAGCACATAAGATGTGACGGAATAAAAATATAGTTTCACTAGAGGTGACTCGATAAGTTGTCGATGAAGAAGGGATGCCTTGGGCATCCCCAAGCTTAGATGCTTGAGTCTTCTTAAAATATGCAGGGATGAACCACGGGGGCATCCCCAAGCTTAGACTTTTCACTCTTCTTGATCATATTGTATCATCCTCCTCTCTTGACCCTTGAAAACTTCCTCCACACACCAAACTCGAAACAAACTCATTAGAGGGTTAGTGCATAATCAAAAATTCACATATTCAGAGGTGACATAATCATTCTTAACACTTCTGGACATTGCACAAAGCTACTGAAAGTTAATGGAACAAAGAAATCCATCCAACATAGCAAAACAGGCAATGCGAAATAAAAGGCAGAATCTGTCAAAACAGAACAGTCTGTAAAGACGGATTTTTCTGGGGCACTTAACTTGCTCAGATGAAAAAGCTCAAATTGAATGAAAGTTGCGTACATATCTGAGGATCACGCACGTAAATTGGCAGATTTTTCTAAATTACCTACAGACGGGGCTGCTCAATTTCGTGACAGTAAGAAATCTGTTTCTGCGCAGTAATCCAAATCTAGTATCAACCCTACTATCAAAGACTTTACTTGGCACAACAATGCAATAAAATAAAGATAAGGAGAGGTTGCTACAGTAGTAACAACTTCCAAGACTCAAATATAAAACAAAAGTGCAGAAGTAAAATAATGGGTTGTCTCCCATGAACGCTTTTCTTTAACGGCTTTCAGCTAGGCGCAGAAAGTGTGAATCAAGTAACATCAAGAGATGAAGCATCAACATCGTAATTTTTTCTAATAATAGAATCATAAGGTAACTTCATTCTCTTTCTAGGGAAGTGTTCCATACCTTTCTTGAGAGGAAATTGATACTTAATATTACCTTCCTTCATATCAATAATAGCACCAACGAGTTCGAAGAAAAGGTCTTCCCAATATAATGGGACTAGATGCATTGCATTCAATATCCAAGACAACAAAATCAACGGGGACAAGGTTATTGTTAACCATAATGCGAACATTATCAATCCTCCCCAAAGGTTTCTTTATAGCATTATCAGCAAGATTAACATCCAAATAACAATTTTTCAATGGTGGCAAGTCAAGCATATCATAGATTTTCTTAGGCATAACAGAAATATACTTGCACCAAGATCACATAAAGCATTACAATAAAAATCATTGACCTTCATCTTAATGATGGGCTCCCAACCATCTTCTAACTTCCTAGGACTAGAAGTTTCAAGTTTTAGTTTCTCTTCTCTAGCTTTTATGAGAGCATTTGTAATATGTTTTGTAAAGGCCAAATTTATAGCACTAGCATTGGGACTTCTAGCAAGTTTTTGTAAGAACTTAATAACTTCAGAGATGTGAAAATCATCAAAATCTAAACCATTATGATCTAAAGTAATGGGATCATTGTCCCCAATATTTTGAAAAATTTCAGCAGTTTTATCACAAACAGTTTCAGCAGTAGCAGTTTCAGCAGTAGCAGTTTCAGCAGTTTCAGGCAATTTTGCACGCTTTGCACAAGGAGTAGAAACATTGCTAACACCAATTATTTTACCATTGATAGTAGGAGGTTTAGCAACATGTGAAGCATCAACATTACTAGTGGTGGTAATAGTCCAAACTTTAGCTACATTGTTCTCTTTAGCTAGTTTTTCTTCTCTTTCCCACCTAGCATGCAATTCATCCATCAATCTAATATTCTCATTAATTCGAACTTGGATGGCGTTTGCTGTAGCAAATGACTTAATATCTTTATCTTCTTTAGGCATAACTTTCAATTTTAAAAGATCAACATCAGAGGCAAGACTATCAACCTTAGAAGCAAGAACATCAATTTTATCAAGCTTTTCTTCAACAGATTTGTTAAAAGCAGCTTTGTGTACTAATAAATTCTGTAAGCATGGCTTCAAGACCAGGGGGTACACTCCTATTATTGTTGTAAGAATTACCATAAGAATTACCATAACCATTACCATTATTAGAAGGATATGGCCTATAGTTGTTACCAGAATTATTCCTATAAGCATTGTTGTTGAAATTATTATTTTTAATGAAGTTCACATCAACATGCTCTTCTTGAGCAACCAATGAAGCTAAAGGAACATTATTAGGATCAACATTAGATCTACCATTCACAAGCATAGACATAATAGCATCAATCTTATCACTCAAGGAGGAGGTTTCTTCAACAGAATTTACCTTCTTACCTTGTGGAGCCCTTTCAGTGTGCCATCCAGAGTAATTGATCATCATATTATCAAGAAGCTTTGTTGCCGCTCCCAAAGTGATGGACATAAAGGTACCTCCAGCAGCTAAATCCAATAGGTTCCGCGAAGAAAAATTCAATCCTGCATAGAAGGTTTGGATGATCATCCAAGTAGTCAGTCCATGGGTAGGGCAATTCTTTACCAAATATTTCATTCTCTCCCATGCTTGAGCAACATGTTCATTATCCAATTGCTTAAAATTCATTATGCTACTTCTCAAAGATATAATTTTAGCGGGAGGATAATATCTACCAATGAAAGCATCCTTACATTTAGTCCATGAATCAATACTATTTTTAGGCAAAGATAGCAACCAATCTTTAGCTCTTCCTCTTAAGGAGAAAGGGAACAATTTTAATTTTATAATGTCACCATCTACATCCTTATACTTTTGCATTTCACAAAGTTCAACAAAATTATTAAGATGGGCAGCAGCATCATCAGAACTAACACCAGAAAATTGCTCTCTCATAACAAGATTTAGTAGAGCAGTTTTAATTTCAAAAAATTATGCTGTAGTTGCAGGTGGAGCAATAGGTGTGCATAGGAAATCATTATTATTTGTGCTAGTGAAATCACACAACTTAGTATTCTCAGGAGTACCCATTTTAGCAATAGTAAATAAAGCAAACTAAATAAAGTAAATGCAAGTAACTAATTTTTTGTGTTTTTAATATAGGGATCAAGACAGTAAATAAAGTAAATTCAAGTAACTAATTTTTTGTATTTTTGATATAGAGAGCAAACAAAGAAGTAAATAAAATAAAGTAAAGCAAGACAAAAACAAAGTAAAGAGATTGGATGTGGGAGACTCCCCTTGCAGCGTGTCTTGATCTCCCCGGCAACGGCGCTAGAAAATATGCTGGCGTGGAGTTGACGTGGGAGTTAGAAATCTTTGTGGAGTAACTTCTCTTCAGGTACCCGGCAACGGCGCCAGAAAACAGTCTTGATGCGTGCAGTTAACAAACGTCCGTTGGGAACCCCAAGAGGAAGGTGTGATGCGTACAGTAGCAAGTTTTCCCTCAGAAAGAAACCAAGGTTTATCGAACCAGTAGGAGCCAAGAAGCGCGTTGAAGGTTGTTGGTGGCGGAGTGTAGTGCGGCACAACACCAGGGATTCCGGCGCCAACGTGGAACCTGCACAACACAATCACAGAACTTTACCCCAACGTAACAGCGAGGTTGTCAATCTCACCGGCTTGCTGTAAACAAAGGATTAGATGTATAGTGTGGATGATGATGGTTATTTGCGAAGAACAGTAAAGAACAATTGCAGTAGATTGTATTTCAGATGTAAAGAATAGGACCAGGGTCCACAGATCACTAGTGGTGTCTCTCCCATAAGATAGCAGATGTTGGGTGAACAAATTACAGTTGGGCAATTGACAAATAAAGAAGGCATAACAATGCACATACATATATCATGATGAGTACTATGAGATCTAATCAGGGCATTACGACAAAGTACATAGACCGCTATCCAACATGCATCTATGCCTAAAAAGTCCACCTTCGAGGTTATCATCCGAACCCCTCCGAGTATTAAGTTGTAAACAACGGACAATTGCATTAAGTATGGTGCGTAATGTAATCAACACAAATATCCTTAGACAAAGCCTCGATGTTTTATCCCTAGTGGCAACAAGCACATCCACAACCTTAGAACTTTCTGTCACTCGTCCCAGATTTAATGGGGGCATGAACCCACTATCGAGCATAAATACCCCCTCTTGGAGTCACAAGTATCAACTTGGCCAGAGCCTCTACTAGCAACGGAGAGCATGCAAGAACATAAATAACATATATGATAGATTGATAATCAACTTGACATAGTATTCAATATTCATCGGATCCCAACAAACACAACATGAAGGATTACAAATAGATGATCTTGATCATGATAGGCAGCTCACAAGATCTAACATGATAGCACAATGAGGAGAAGACAACCATCTAGCTACTGCTATGGACCCATAGTCCAGGGGTGGACTACTCACACATCGATCCGGAGGCGATCATTGCGATGAAGAGACCTCCGGGAGATGATTCCCCTCTCCGGCAGGGTGCCGGAGGCGATCTCCTGAATCCCCCGAGATGGGATTGGCGGCGGCGGCGTCTCTGGAAGGTTTTCCGTATCGTGGCTCTCGGTACTGGGGGTTTCGCGACAAAGGCTTTAAGTAGGCAGAAGGGCGGAGTCGGGAGAGTCACGGGGGCCCCACACGCTAGGGCCGTGCGGGTCCCCTCTAGGCCGCGCCGCCCTAGTGTGGCGGCGCCCCGTGGTCCCACTTCGTCTCTCCCTCGGACTTCTGGAAGCTTCGTGCAAAAATAGGACCCTAGGCGTTGATTTCGTCCAATTCCGAGAATATTTCCTTTGTAGGATTTCTGAAACCAAAAATAGCAGAAAACAACAACTGGCTCTTCGGCATCTCGTCAATAGGTTAGTGCCGGAAAATTCATAATAATGACATATAATGTGTATAAAACATGTGAGTATCATCATAAAAGTAGCATGGAACATAAGAAATTATAGATACGTTTGGGACGTATCAAGCATCCCCAAGCTTAGTTCCTACTCGCCCTCGAGTAGGTAAACGATAACAAAGATAATTTCTGAAGTGACATGCTATCGTAATCCTGATCATACTATTGTAAGCATATGAGATGAATGCAGTGATTCGAAGCAATGATGAAGATAATGAGTAAACAAATGAATCATATAGCAAAGACTTTTCATGAATAATACTTTCAAGACAAGCATCAATAAGACTTGCATAAGAGTTACTCATAAAGCAATAGATTCAAAGTAAAGGTATTGAAGCAACACAAGGAGATATAAGTTTCAGCGGTTGCTTTCAACTTTAACATATATATCTCATGGATAATTGTCAACACAAAGCAATATAATAAGTGCAATAGGTAAACATGTAAGAATCAATGCACACAGTTGATACAAGTGTTTGCTTCTGGGATAGAAAGAATAGGCAAACTGACTCAACAATAAAGTAGAGGATAGGCCCTTCGCAGAGGGAAGCATTGATTACTATATTTGTGCTAGAGCTTTTCATTTTGAAAACAAGAAACAATTTTGTCAACGGTAGTAATAAAGCATATGTGTTATGTATAAGATATCCTATAAGTTGCAAGCCTCATGCATAGTATACTAATAGTGCTCGCACCTTGTCCTAATTAGCTTGGATTAACGCTGATTATCATTGCATAGCATATGTTTCAACCAAGTGTCACAAAGGGGTACCTCTATGCCGCCTGTACAAAGGTCTAAGGAGAAAGCTCGCATTGGATTTCTCGCTTTTGATTATTCTCAACTTAGACATCCATACCGGGACAACATAGACAACAGGTAAATGGACTCCTCTTTAATGCATAAGCATTCAACAACAAGTTAATATTCTCATAAGAGATTGAGGATTAATTGTCCACACCGAAACTTCCACCATGAATCATGGCTTTAGTTAGCGGCCCAATGTTCTTCTCTAACAGTATGCATACTCAAACCATTTGATTGTGAGAACCGCCCTTACTTCAGACAAGACGAACATGCATAGCAACTCACATGATATTCAACAAAGGTAAAATAGTTGATGGCATCCCCAGAAACATGGTTACCGCTCAACAAGCAACTTATTAAGAAATAAGACACATAAGTACATATTCTTCACCACGATAGTTTTTAAGCTATTTGTCCCATGAGCTATGTATTGCAAAGACAAAGAATGGAAATTTTAAAGGTAGCACTCAAGTAATTTACTTTGGAATGGCGGAGAAATACCATGTGGTAGGTAGGTATGGTGGACACAAATGGCATGGTTATTGGCTCAAGGATTTGGATGCACGAGAAGAATTCCTCTCAATACAAGGCTAGGCTAGCAAGGTTGTTTGAAGCAAACTCAAGTATAAAAGGTGCAGAAAAGCTCACATATGAACATATTGTAACTATTATAAGACTTTATATTGTCTCCTTGTTGTTCAAACACCTCAACCAGAAAATATCTAGACTCTAGAGATCAATCATGCAAACAAAAT
>NC_061510.1:281100931-281133755 GCF_022539505.1 Lolium rigidum
TTATTAGTAGAGGCTCTGGCCAAGTTGATGCTAGTAACTCCAAGAGGGAGTATTTATGCTCGATAGTGGGTTCATGCCTGCATTGACACCGGGGACAGTGAGAGAAAGTTCTAAGGTTGTGTTGTGCTGTTGCCACTAGGGATAAAACATTGATGCTATGTCCGAGGATGTAGTTATTGATTACATTACGCACCATACTTAATGTAATTGTCTGTTGCTTTGCAACTTAATACTGGAAGGGTTCGGACGATAACCTGAAGGTGGACTTTTTAGGCATAGATGCAGTTGGATGGCGGTCTATGTACTTTGTCGTAATGCCCAATTAAATCTCACTTGTACTTATCATGACATGTATGTGCATTGTTATGCCCTCTCTATTTGTCAATTGCCCGACTGTAATTTGTTCACCCAACATGCTTTTATCTTATGGGAGAGACACCTCTAGTGAGCTGTGGACCCCGGTCCATTCTTTTAATACTTGAAATACAAATCTGTCTGCAATACTTGTTTCTCTGTTTTCTCTCGCAAACAATCATCTTCCACACAATTCGGTTAATCCTTTGTTACAACAAGCCGGTGAGATTGACAACCTCACTTGTTTCGTTGGGGCAAAGTACTTTGGTTGTGTTGTGCGGGTTCCACGTTGGCGCCGGAATCCCCGGTGTTGCGCCGCACTACATCCCGCCGCCATCAACCTTCAACGTGCTTCTTGGCTCCTCCTGGTTCGATAAACCTTGGTTTCTTTACGAGGGAAAACTTGCTGCTGTGCGCATCATACCTTCCTCTTGGGGTTGCCCAACGAACGTGTGAAATACACGCCATCAAGCATATTTTCAGGCGCCGTTGCCGGGGAGATCAAGACACGCTGCAAGGGGAGTCTCCACTTCTCAATCTCTTTACTTTGTTTTTGTCTTGCTTTATTTTATTTACTACTTTGTTTGCTGCACTTATATCAAAACACAAAAAAATTAGTTGCTAGTTTTACTTTATTTACTATCTTGTTTGCTATATCGAAAACACAAAAAAATTAGTTTACTTGCATTTACTTTATCTAGTTTGCTTTATTCTATGTCTTACACTCTATATTAAAAATACAAAAAAATTAGTTACTTTTGTTACCATGTCTAGCTACGAACTCGTTACTTCTTCGCCTGAAGAATTAGTCTTCACTTTCAAACAAGGGGATGAGGAGAGTTTTAAGGATGCTTGGTCTAGAATTTTTACTTCTTATCGTAAAACTGAACCTCAAATGACTCTAAGTTTGCTCCTTAGTAACTTTTATTTTGGTCTTATGATTCGCTATAGATATGCTTTGGATACTTTAGTGGGAGGAGATTTCCTTCATTGCAATGGGGATCAAGCTTTTAATGCCATAAAGAAGTTGGTTGCATCACATGATTCAGCTAATAACTTTGATTCAGCCCTTATTAGCATTTATAATAGATTAAACAATCTCGAGATAAGTACATCTCGCCTGGATGACAACTATCACCATGTTCGTAATCGTCTTGAACAAGTTTTAGTGAACTCTAAACCGTCATTATGGGATCCTACTTGTTAAAATTGTTATCGGTGATCAAACTCTTCGTGCCAACTGTGATATTATGTCTGAATTTTGCCTTATACCGGAGAGCATTTATAAATCTTTGAAACTTTGGGGAGTTGATGAAGGAGGAGAAGAAATAACTCTCATTGATAACTCCGTTATAATTCCTAAGGGAATAGCCGCAGGTGTGCATACAACCATTCTTGAAAGAACAATATCCATTGATTATCTTGTTATTGAATGTGTAGGGACAGGAAAAATCACACTCGGAAGATCCACTGCTAAAACTATTGGGAGCAGATCATAGATGTGGGAGAAGGCATCCTGGATTTCACCTCTATACCAGGGGGGAATCATACATTTCCTAAATCAAAGAGAAAGAAAAACAACAAGAAAGGTAAGGGTAAAGCCCAAGGTAAGGATGATGCACCATCTTTTGATAACACTTGATACACACTTTCGCGCCTAGGCTGAAAGGCGTTAAAGAAAAGCTCTTATGGGAGACAACCCATGTTTTTACTACAGTATTTTTGTTTTATATTTGAGTCTTGGAAGTTGTTTACTACTGTAGCAACCTCTCCTTATCTTAGTTTTGAGTTTTGTTGTGCCAAGTAAAGTCTTTGATAGTAAAGTAAGTACTAGATTTGGATTACTGCGCAGTTCCAGATTTCTTTGTCTGTCACGAATCTGGGTCTACCTCCCTGTAGGTAGCTCATAAAATTAAGCCAATTTACGTGCATGATCCTCGGATATGTACGCAACTTTCATTCAATTTGAGAATTTTCATTTGAGCAAGTCTGGTGGCCTAATAAAATCCATCTTTACGGATTGTTCTGTTTTGACAGATTCTGCCTTTTATTTCGCATTGCCTCTTTTGCTATGTTGGATGAATTTCTTTGATCCATTAATGTCCGAGTAGCTTTATGCAATGTCCGAAGTGTTAAGAATGATTGTGTCACCTCTGAACATGTGAATTTTTATTTTGCACTAACCCTCTAATGAGTTGTTTCGAGTTTGGTGTGGAGGAAGTTTTCAAGGATCAAGAGAGGAGTATGATGCAATATGATCAAGGAGAGTGAAAGCTCTAAGCTTGGGGATGCCCCGATGGTTCACCCCTGCATATTCTAAGAAGACTCAAGCGTCTAAGCTTGGGGATGCCCAAGGCATCCCCTTCTTCATCGACAACATTATCGGGTTCCTCCCCGAAACTATATTTTTATTCCGTCACATCTTATGCACTTTGCTTGGAGCGTCGGTTTGTTTTTGTTTTTTGTTTTGTTTGAATAAAATGGATCCTAGCATTCACTTTGTGGGAGAGAGACACGCTCCGCTGTAGCATATGGACAAGTATGTCCTTAGGCTCTACTCATAGTATTCATGGCGAAGTTTCTTCTTCGTTAAATTGTTATATGGTTGGAATTGGAAAATACTACATGTAGTAACTCTAAAAATGTCTTGGATAATTTGATACTTGGCAATTGTTGTGCTCATGTTTAAGCTCTTGCATCATATACTTTGCACCCATTAATGAAGAAACACTTAGAGCTTGCTAATTTGGTTTGCATATTTAGTTTCTCTAGAGTCTAGATAATATCTAGTATTGAGTTTTGAACAACAAGGAAGACGGTGTGGAGTCTTATAATGTTTACAATATGTCTTTTATGTGAGTTTTGCTGCACCGTTCATCCTTGTGTTTCTTTCAAATAACCTTGCTAGCCTAAACCTTGTATCGAGAGGGAATACTTCTCATGCATCCAAAATCCTTGAGCCAACCACTATGCCATTTGTGTCCACCATACCTACCTACTACATGGTATTTCTCCGCCATTCCAAAGTAAATTGCTTGAGTGCTACCTTTAAAATTCCATCATTCACCTTTGCAATATATAGCTCATGGGACAAATAGCTTAAAAACTATTGTGGTATTGAATATGTACTTATGCACTTTATCTCTTATTAAGTTGTTTGTTGTGCGATAACCATGTTTTCACGGGACGCCATCAACTATTCTTTGTTGAATATCATGTGAGTTGCTATGCATGTCCGTCTTGTCCGAAGTAAGAGAGATCTACCACCTTCATGGTTGGAGCATGCATATTGTTAGAGAAGAACATTGGGCCGCTAACTAAAGCCATGATTCATGGTGGAAGTTTCGATTTTGGACATATATCCTCAATCTCATATGAGAATAATAATTGTTGCCACATGCTTATGCATTAAAGAGGAGTCCATTATCTGTTGTCCATGTTGTCCCGGTATGGATGTCTAAGTTGAGAATAATCAAAAGCGAGAAATCCGAAATGCGAGCTTTCTCCTTAGACCTTTGTACATGCGGCATGGAGGTACCCCATTGTGACACTTGGTTAAAACATGTGCATTGCAAAGATCCGGTAGTCCAAGCTAATTAGGACAAGGTGCGGGCACTATTAGTATACTATGCATGAGACTGGCAACTTGTAAGATATATTTTACATAACTCATATGCTCTATTACTACCGTTGACAAAATTGTTTCATGTTTTCAAAATAAAAGCTCTAGCACAAATATAGCAATCGATGCTTTCCTCTTTGAAGGACCATTCTTTTTACTTTTATGTTGAGTCAGTTCACCTATCTCTCTCCACCTCAAGAAGCAAACACTTGTGTGAACTGTGCATTGATTCCTACATACTTGCATATTGTACTTGTTATATTACTCTATGTTGACAATTATCTATGAGATATACATGTTACAAGTTGAAAGCAACCGCTGAAACTTAATCTTCCTTTGTGTTGTTTCAACACCTTTACTATGATTTATTGCTTTATGAGTTAACTCTTATGCAAGACTTATTAATGCTTGTCTTGAAGTACTATTCATGAAAAGTCTTTGCTTTATGATTCACTTGTTTACTCATGTCATTACCATTGTTTTGATCGCTGCATTCACTACATATGTTTACAAATAGTATGATCAAGGTTATGATGGCATGTCACTTCGGAAATTATCTTTGTTATCGTTTTACTCGCTCGGGACGAGCGGAACTAAGCTTGGGGATGCTTGATACGTCTCCGACGTATCGATAATTTCTTATGTTCCATGCCATATTATTGATGATACCTACATGTTTTATGCACACTTTATGTCATATTCGTGCATTTTCTGGAACTAACCTATTAACAAGATGCCGAAGTGCCAGTTGTTGTTTTCTGCTGTTTTTGGTTTCAGAAATCCTAGTAATGAAATATTCTCGGAATTGGACGAAATCAAGACCCAGGGGCCTATTTTGCCACGAACCTTCCAGAAGACCGAAGAGCATACGAAGTGGGGCCACGAGGTGGCGACACCACAAGGCGGCGCGGCCAAGGGGGGCCGCGCCGCCCTATGGTGTGGGCCCCTCGTCAGCCCTCCGACTCCGCCCTTCCGCCTACTTAAAGCCTCCGTCGCGAAACCCCTGATGCGAAAAACCACGATACGGAAAACCTTCCAGAGACGCCGCCGCCGCCGATCCCATCTCGGGGGATTCTGGGATCTCCTCCGGCACCTCGCCGAAGAGGGGATTCATCTCCCGGAGGACTCTACACCGCCATGGTCGCCTCCGGAGTGATGAGTGAGTAGTTCACCCCTGGACTATGGGTCCATAGCAGTAGCTAGATGGTTGTCTTCTCCTCATTGTGCTTCATTGTTGGATCTTATGAGCTGCCTAACATGATCAAGATCATCTATCTGTAATACTCTATGTTGTGTTTGTCGGGATCCGATGGATAGAGAATACCATGTTATGTTAATTATCAAGTTATTGCATATGTGTTGTTTATGATCTTGCATGCTCTCCGTTATTAGTAGAGGCTCTGGCCAAGTTGATGCTAGTAACTCCAAGAGGGAGTATTTATGCTCGATAGTGGGTTCATGCCCGCATTGACACTGGGATAGTGACGGAAAGTTCTAAGGTTGTGTTGTCTTGTTGCCACTAGGGATAAAACATTGATGCTATGTCCGAGGATGTAGTTATTGATTACATTACGCACCATACTTAATGCAATTGTCTGTTGCTTTGCAACTTAATATTGGAAGGGGTTCGGACGATAACCTGAAGGTGGACTTTTTAGGCATAGATGCAGTTGGATGGCGGTCTATGTACTTTGTCGTAATGCCCAATTAAATCTCACTGTACTTATCATGACATGTATGTGCATTGTTATGCCCTCTCTATTTGTCAATTGCCCGACTGTAATTTGTTCACCCAACATGCTTTTATCTTATGGGAGAGACACCTCTAGTGAACTGTGGACCCCGGTCCATTCTTTTAATACTGAAATACAAATCTGCTCGCAATACTTGTTTCTACTCGTTTTCTCTGCAAACAATCATCTTCCACACAATTCGGTTAATCCTTTGTTACGGCAAGCCGGTGAGATTGACAACCTCACTGTTTCGTTGGGGCAAAGTACTTTGGTTGTGTTGTGCAGGTTCCACGTTGGCGCCGGAATCCCCGGTGTTGCGCCGCACTACATCCCGCCGCCATCAACCTTCAACGTGCTTCTTGGCTCCTCCTGGTTCGATAAACCTTGGTTTCTTTCTGAGGGAAAACTTGCTGCTGTGCGCATCATACCTTCCTCTTGGGGTTGCCCAACGAACGTGTGAAATACACGCCATCATAGTGCGGCGCAACACCAGGGATTCCGGCGCCAACGTGGAACCTGCACAACACAACCAAAGTACTTTGCCCCAACGTAACAGTGAGGTTGTAAATCTCACCGGCTTGCTGTAACAAAGGATTAACCGTATTGTGTGGAAGATGATTGTTTGCAGAGAACAGTAAAGAACAAGTATTGCAGTAGATTGTATACGATGTAAAGAATAGGACCGGGGTCCACAGTTCACTAGAGGTGTCTCTCCCATAAGATAAAAGCATGTTGGGTGAACAAATTACAGTCAGGCAATTGACAAATAGAGAGGGCATAACAATGCACATACATGATATGATAAATATAGTGAGATTTAATTGGGCATTACGACAAAGTACATAGACCGCTATCCAGCATGCATCTATTCCTAAAAGTCCACCTTCGAGTTATCATCCGAACCCTCTCCAGTATTAAGTTGCAGAACAACAGACAATTGCATTAAGTATGGTGCGTAATGTAATCAATAACTACATCCTTAGACATAGCATCAATGTTTTATCCCTAGTGGCAACAGCACATCCACAACCTTAGAACTTTCTGTCCCACTATCGAGCATAAATACTCCCTCTTGGAGTTAAGAGCAAAAACTTGGCCAGAGCCTCTACTAATAACGGAGAGCATGCAAGATCATAAACAACACATAGGTAATAACTTGATAATTAACATAACATAGTATTCTCTATCCATCGGATCCCGACAAACACAACATAAAGTATTACAGATAGATGATCTTGATCATGTTAGGCAGCTCACAAGATCCAACAATGAAGCACAATAAGGATAAGACAACCATCTAGCTACTGCTATGGACCCATAGTCCAGGGGTGAACTACTCACTCATCACTCCGGAGGTGACCATGGCGGTGAAGAGTCCTCCGGGAGATGAATCCCTCTCCCGGCGAGGTGCCGGAGGAGATCTCCGTAATCCCCGAGATGGGATTGGTGGCGGCGGCGTCTCAGTAAGGTTTTCCGTATCGTGGCTCTCGGTACTGGGGGGTTTCGCGACGGAGGCTTTAAGTAGGCGGAAGGGCAGGTAAAGAGGCGGCACGAGGGCCCCACACCACAGGCCGGCGCGGCCAGGGCCTGGGCCGCGCCGCCCTAGTGTGTCGCCACCTCGTGGCCCCGCTTCGACTCTCCCTCGGTCTTCTGGAAGCTTCGTGGCAAAATAGGACCCTGGGCGGTGATTTCGTCCAATTCCGAGAATATTTCTTTACTAGGATTTCTGAAACCAAAAACAGCAGAAAACAAAGAATCGGCTCTTCGGCATCTCGTTAATAGGTTAGTGCCGTAAAATGCATAAATACGACATATAATGTGTTTAAAACATGTAGATATCATCAATAATGTAGCATGGAACATAAGAAATTATCGATACGTCGGAGACGTATCAGAGGTTCAATGTCGGTGGAGGACATGGGGACCCACACCACCCCTATACACGGGCCAAGTGCCCCCTTCGACTCCCCTCTGGACTATGTCTTTGTTACGGTAAAAATTGACTTCGGCTTTTGTTTCGTCCAATTCCGAGAATAATTCCTGTATAACTTTTCTGAAATACAAAAACAGCAGAAAACATGGAACTGGCAATGTGGCATCTTGTTAATAGGTTAGTGCCGGAAAATGTATAAAAGTGCAACGAAGTATGAGAAAACCATATATGAATTAGTGTAAAACAAGCTTGGAGCATAAAAAATTATAGATACGTTTGAGGCATATCAGACATACACTTGGGGCTCCTCGAATTATTCTTCTAGTCAGTACTATACATTTTCCTTCAGGAATGTTATTCCTCATGACACGTTTGCTTGGCTTTGGAAGTGCAAATGTATACCCAAGATAAAATTCTTTTGTTGGCTCTTACTTTCAGACAGGCTGAACACTAGGAACATGCTCAGAAGGAGACACTACGTTCACAACATTGGTTCTAATTGTCTGATGTGTTACAATCCAGCGGAAGAAACACTTAAACATATGGTGTTCTTCTACCCTTTTAGGGTACAATGCCTGTTCTAGGCTTGTTATAACTTAGTTTGATGTTGATAACAAGCATATTATTATCCATTTTATTATCCACTTTATTATCCACTGGTGTATCTGGACCTCCGTCTAACCGCCGATTCAAGTTTGAACTCGGCTGGTTGAATCAGGAAGGTTTTCAGACCATGGTTAAAAATATTTGGGAACGACCGGTTGTGGGTATGTCTCCAATACAGAGGTGGAATAACAAGATGCGTGATGTACGCAAACACCTCCGTGGATGGGCACGATATACAACTGGGATTCTTAAGAAGGAAAAACAACGGCTTTCATCTATCATAGATGACCTCGAAGCCAAGGCAGAAGTTCGACCGCTTTCCGCACAAGAGATTGAGCAAAAAAAGCCAATCAAATGCGGGAATCGCAAAACTTCTGCGAGAGGAGGAGATGAAGTGGTACCAACGACCTAAGGCCCAGTTTATCCTGGAGGGAGATTCGAATACAAGGTACTTCATTGTGTTGCAAATGGCAGACATAGGAAGAAGCTTATTCGTACCCTTATGTAGGATGAGAGTTTGATTGAGGGTCATGAACATCTAAAGTCGTATATTACAAGCTATTATAAAGGGCTCTTTAGTGCTCCAGAGGATAGTAATTTTTCGCTAGATGAGACAGGAACCGAGGATATTCCTCAAGTCTCTCAAGCCGAGAATAATTTTCTCACTTCGCCTTACGCTGAGGAGGTAGTAAGAAAAGCTATTTTCCAGATGGAGCATAATAAAGCCCCTGATCCTGATGGCTTTCCATCTGAATTTTATCAGTCTTTCTGGGATGTCATCAAGTCTGACCTGTTGGCTCTTTTCGCGGATCTTCATGGTGGTCAGTTAGAGCTTTTTAGGCTAAATTTTGGTGAAATTATTATATTACCGAAGGTTAATGAAGCAGAAAGGATCCAACAATATCGTCCTATCTGTCTCCTTAACGCGAGCTTTAAAATCTTCACTAAGGTTGCCACGATCCGTCTTAACACGGTAGCTGATCATGTGATAGGACCTTCACAAACTGCTTTTATGCAAAGACGAAATATCCTGGATGGGGTTTAGTCCTCCATGAAGCTGTTCATGAGTTGTATCGAAAGAAGTTAAATGGAGTGATTTTAAAGATTTAATTTGATAAGGTTAAGTGGTCTTTTTTGCAACAAACCCTCAGAATGAAAGGATTTTCTGATGAGTGGTGTGCGCTGATCAAAAGTTTGGCCCTGGGGGGATTGTTGGCATTAAAGTCAATAATGACGTGGCAAAATACTTTCAAACCAAGAAGGGACTAAGACAGGGAGAATCGTTATCGCCAGTGCTATTTAATATAGTGGCTGATATGCTTGCTGTTTTAATTGAATGCGCAAAGTCAGAGGGTGAGATTGAAGGGGTCATTCCTCATCTTGTTGATGGAGGATTGTCCATTCTTTAATATGCCGACGACACAATTCTTTTTATGGATCATGACATCGAAAAGGTTTGGAATCTAAAGTTAATTCTTTCAGCTTTTGAGCATCTATCGGGTCTAAAAATTAATTTCCATAAAAGTGAGTTGTTTTGTTTTGGTGAGGCCCAAGATCATGTTGCGGATTATGTTGAGCTGTTCGGCTGCGGCCAAGGCCAATTTCCGATTAGGTACTTGAGTATCTGATGGCGTGTAAGACACATGTCCGTTGGAAACCCCAAGAGGAAGGTGTGATGCGTACAGCAACAAGTTTTCCCTTAGTAAGAAACCAAGGTTATCGAACCAGTAGGAGTCAAGGAACACGTGAAGGCTGTTGGTGGCGGAGTGCAGTGCGGCGCAACACCAGGGATTCCGGCGCCAACGTGGAACCTGCACAACACAATCAAAGTACTTTGCCCCAACGTAATAGTGAGTTTGTCAATCTCACCGGCTTGCTGTAAACAAAGGATTAAATGTATAGTGTGGAAGATGATGTTTGTTTGCGAAGAACAATAAAGAACAAGTATTGCGATGAGATTGTATTTCAGATGTAAAAGAATGGACCGGGGTCCACAGTTCACTAGTGGTGTCTCTCCGATAAGAAATAGCATGTTGGGTGAACAAATTACAGTTGAGCAATTGACAAATAGAGAGGGCATAACAATGCACATACATATCACGATGACTACTATGAGATTTAATCAGGGCATTACGACAAAGCACATAGACCGCTATCCAGCATGCATCTATGCCTAAAAAGTCCACCTTCAGGTTATCATCTGAACCCCTTCCAGTATTAAATTGCAAACAACAAACAATTGCATTAAGTATGGTGCGTAATGTAATCAACACAAATATCCTTAGACAAAGCATTGATGTTTTATCCCTAGTGGCAACAACACGTCCACAACCTTAGAAATTTCATCACTTGTCCCGCATTCAATGGAGGCATGAACCCACTATCGAGCATAAATACTCCCTCTTGGAGTCACAAGTATCAACTTGGCCAGAGCCTCTACTAGCAACGGAGAGCATGCAAAAACATAAACAACACATATATGATAGATTGATAATCAACTTGACATAGTATTCCATATTCATCGGATCCCAACAAACACAACATGTAGCATTACAAATAGATGATCTTGATCATGATAGGCAGCTCACAAGATCTAACATGATAGCACAATGAGGAGAAGACAACCATCTAGCTACTGCTAAGGACCCATAGTGCAGGGGTGAACTACTCACACATCAATCCGGAGGCGATCATGGTGATGAAGAGTCCTCCGGGAGATGATTCCCCTCTCCGGCAGGGTGCCGGAGGCGATCTCCTGAATCCCCCGAGATGGGATTGGCGGCGGCGGCGTCTCCGGAAGGTTTTCCGTATCGTGGCTCTCGCATGCGGGGTTTTCGCGACGAAGGCTTTAAGTAGGCGGAAGGGCAGGGTTGGAGGGCTGGCGAGGGGCCCACACCATAGGGCGGCGCGGGCCCCACCCAGGCCGCGCGGCCTATGGTGGCGGCGCCTCGTCGCCCCACTTCGTAACCCCTTCGGTCTTCTGGAAGCTTCGTGGAAAAATAAGACCCTGGGCGTTGATTTCGTCCAATTCCGAGAATATTTCCTTTGTAGGATTTCTGAAACCAAAAACAGCAGAAAACGACAGAATCGGCTCTTCGGCATCTCGTCAATAGGTTAGTGCCGAAAAATGCATAATAATGACATAAAGTGTGTATAAAACATGTGAGTATCATCATAAAAGTAGCATGGAACATAAGAAATTATAGATACGTTTGAGACGTATCAAGCATCCCCAAGCTTAGTTCCTACTCGCCCTCGAGTAGGTAAACGATAACAAGGATAATTTCTGAAGTGACATGCTATCATAATCTTGATCAATACTATTGTAAAGCATATGAGATGAATGCAGCGATTCGAAACAATGGTAAAGACAATGAATAAACAACTGAATCATATAGCAAAGACTTTTCATGAATAGTACTTTCAAGACAAGCATCAATAAGACTTGCATAAGAGTTAACTCATAAAGCAATAAATTCTTAGTAGAAAGCTTTGAATCAACACAAAGGAAGATATAAGTTTTAGCAGTTGCTTTTAACTTCAACATGTTTATCTCATGGATAATTGTCAACACAAAGTAATATAACAAGTGCAATAGGTGAGCATGTAAGAATCAATGCACACAGTTCACACAAGTGTTTGCTTCTAAGATAGAAAGAAGTAGGTAAACTGACTCAACATAAAGTAAAAGATAGGCCCTTCGCAGAGGGAAGCATGGATTACTATTTTTGTGCTAGAGCTTTTCATTTGAAAACATAGAAACAATTTTGTCAACGGTAGTAATAAATCATATGTGTTATGTATAAGACATCCTATAAGTTGCAAGCCTCATGCATAGATTACCAATAGTGCTCGCACCTTGTCCTAATTAGCTTGGATTTACATGGATTATCATTGCATAACATATGTTTCAACCAAGTGTCACAAAGCGGTACCTCTATGCCGCCTGTACAAATGTCTAAGGAGAAAGATTGCATTTGATTTCTCGTTTTTGATTATTCTCAACTTAGACATCCATACCGGGACAACATAGACAACAGATAATGGACTCCTCTTTAATGCATAAGCATTCAACAACATATAATATTCTCATAAGAGATTGAGGATTAATTGTCCAAAATGAAACTTCCACCATGATTCATGGCTTTAGTTAGCGGCCCAATGTTCTTCTCTAACAATATGCATACTCAAACCATTTGATCATGATAAATCACCCTTACTTCTGACAAGACGAACATGCATAGAAACTCACATGATATTCAACAAAGGTGTAATAGTTGGTGGCGTCCCCGTAAACATGGTTACCGCTCAACAAGCAACTTATAAGAAATAAGATACATAGCTACATATTCTTCACCACAATAGTTTTTAAGGCTATTTTCCCATGAGCTATATATTGTAAAGGCAAAGAATAGAATTTTAAAGGTAGCACTCAAGTAATTTACTTTGGAATGGCAGAGAAATACCATGTAGTAGGTAGGTATGGTGGACACAAATGGCATAGTTTTTGGCTCAAGGATTTGGATGCACGAGAAGTAATCCCTCTCAATACAAGGCTTAGGCTAGCAAGGTTGTTTGAAGCAAACTCAAGTATAAACCGGTACAGCAAAACTTACATAAGAACATATTGCAAGCATTATAAGACTCTACGCTGTCTCCTTGTTGTTCAAACACCTTAACCGAGAAAATATCTAGACTCTAGAGAGACCAATCATGCAAACCAAATTTTAACAAGCTCTATGTAGTTCTTCATTAATAGGTGCAAAGTACATGATGCAAGAGCTTAAACATGATCTATATGAGCACAACAATTTCCAAGTATCAAATTATTCAAGACACTATACCAATTACCACATGAAGCATTTTCTGTTTCCAACCATATAACAAATGAACGAAGCAGTTTCAACCTTCGCCATGAACATTTAAAGTAAAGCTAAGAACACATATGTTCATATGAAACAGCGGAGCGTGTCTCTCTCCCAAACAAGGAATGCTAGGATCCAATTTTATTCAAACAAAAACAAAAAAAAACATACGCTCCAAGTAAAGCACATAAGATGTGACGGAATAAAAATATAGTTTCACTAGAGGTGACCTTATAAGTTGTCGATGAAGAAGGGATGCCTTGGGAATCCCCAAGCTTAGATGCTTGAGTCTTCTTAAAATATGCAGCGATGAACCACAGGAGAATCCCCAAGCTTAGACTTTTCACTCTTCTTGATCATATTGTATCATCCTCCTCTCTTGACCCTTGAAAACTTCCTCCACACCAAACTCAAAACAAACTCATTAGAGGGTTAGTGCATAATCGAAAATTCACATATTCAGAGGTTACATAATCATTCTTAACACTTCTGGACATTGCACAGAGCTACTGAAAGTTAATGGAACAAAGAAATCCATCAAACATAGCAAAACACGCAATGCGAAATAAAAGGCAGAATCTGTCAAAACAGAACAGTCCGTAAAGACGAATTTTTCTGGGGCACTTAACTTACTCATATGAAAATGCTCAAATTGAATGAAAGTTGCGTACATATCTGAGGATCACGCACGTAAATTGGCAGATTTTTCTGAGTTACCTACAGAAGGGGCTGCTAAATTTCGTGACAGCAAGAAATCTGTTTCTGCGCAGTAATCCAAATCTAGTATTGACTTTACTATCAAAGACTTTACTTGGCACAACAATGCAATAAAATAAAGATAAGGAGAGGTTTCTACAGTAGTAACAACTTCCAATACTCAAATAAAAAACAAAAGTGCAGAAGTAAAATAATGGGTTGTCTCCCATAACCGCTTTTCTTTAACGCCTTTCAGCTAGGCGCAGAAAGTGTGAATCAAGTATTATCGAGAGATGAAGCATCAACATCATAATTTGTTCTAATAATAGAATCATAAGGTAACTTCATCCTCTTTCTAGGGAAGTGTTTCATACCTTTCTTGAGAGGAAATTGATACTTAATATTACCTTCCTTCATATCAATAATAGCACCAACAGTTCGAAGAAAAGGTCTTCCCAATATAATGGGACAAGATGCATTGCATTCAATATCCAAGACAACAAAATCAACGAGGACAAGGTTATTGCTAACCATAATGCGAACATTATCAATCCTCCCCAAAGGTTTCTTTATAGCATTATCAGCAAGATTAACATCCAAATAACAATTTTTCAATGGTGGCAAGTCAAGCATATTATAGATTTTCTTAGGCATAACAGAAATACTTGCACCAAGATCACATAAAGCATTACAATCAAAATCATTGACCCTCATCTTAATAACGGGCTCCCAACCATCTTCTAACTTCCTAGGAATAGATGTTTCAAGTTTTAGTTTCTCCTCTCTAGCTATTATGAGAGCATTTGTAATATGTTTTGTAAAGGCCAAATTTATAGCACTAGCATTAGGACTTCTAGCAAGTTTTTGTAAGAACTTAATAACTTCAGAGATGTGACAATCATCAAAATCTAAACCATTATGATCTACAACAATGGGATCATTGTCCCCAATATTTTGAAAAATTTCAGCAGTTTTATCAGTTTCAGCAGTTTCAGGCAATTTTGCACGCTTTACACTAGGAGTAGAAACATTGCCAACACCAATTATTTTACCATTGATAGTAGGAGGTTTAGCAACATGTGAAGCATCAACATTACTAGTGGTGGTAATAGTCCAAACTTTAGCTACATTATTCTCTTTAGCAAGTTTTTCGTTTTCTTCTCTTTCCCACCTAGCATGCAATTCAGCCATTAATCTAATATTTTCATTAATTCGAACTTGGATGGCGTTTTCTGTAGCAAATGACTTAATATCTTTATCTTTATTAGGCATAACTTTCAATTTTAAAAGATCAACATCAGCAGCAAGACTATCAACCTTAGAAGCAAGAATATCAATTTTACCAAGCTTTTCCTCAACAGATAACAAATCTATTTGTGTACTAATAAACTCTTTAAGCATGGCTTCAAGACCAGGAGGTACACTCCTATTATTGTTGTAATAATTCCCATAAGAATTACCATAACCATTACCATTATTAGAAGGATATGGCCTATAGTTGTTACCAGAATTATTCCTATAAGCGTTGTTGTTGAAACTATTATTTTTAATGAAGTTCACATCAACATGTTCTTCTTGGGAAACCAATGAAGCTAAAGGAACATTATTAGGATCAACATTAGATCTACCATTCACAAGCATAGACATAATAGCATCAATCTTATCACTCAAGGAGGATGTTTCTTCAACAGAATTTACCTTCTTACCTTGTGGAGCCCTTTCAGTGTGCCATTCAGAGTAATTGATCATCATATTATCAAGAAGCTTTGTTGCCGCCCCCAAATTAATGGACATAAAAGTACCTCCAGCAGCTGAATCCAATAGGTTCCGCGAAGAAAATTTCAGTCCTGCATAAAAGGTTTGGATGATCATCCAAGTAGTTAGTCCATGGGTAGGGCAATTCTTCACCAAAGATTTCATTCTCTCACATGCTTGAGCAACATGTTCATTATCCAATTGCTTAAAATTCATTATGCTACTTCTCAAAGATATAATTTTAGAGGGAGGATAATATCTACCAATGAAAGCCTCCTTACATTTAGTCCATGAATCAATACTATTCTTAGGCAAAGATAGCAACCAATCTTTAACTCTTCCTCTTAAGGAGAAAGGAAATAATTTTAATTTTATAATGTCACCATCTACATCCTTATACTTTTGTATTTCACAAAGTTCAACAAAATTATTAAGATGGGTAGCAACATCATCAGAACTAACACCAGAAAATTGCTCTCTCATAACAAGATTTAGTAAAGCAGGTTTAATTTCAAAAAATTCTGCTGTAGTAGCAGGTGGAGCAATAGGTGTGCATAGGAAATCATTATTATTTGTGCTAGTGAAGTCACACAACTTAGTATTCTCAGGAGTACCCATTTTAACAGTAGTAAATAAAGCAAACTAAATAAAGTAAATGCAAGTAATTATTTTTTTTGTGTTTTTAATATAGAGAACTCAAACAAGACAGTAAATAAACTAATTCTAGCAACTATTTTTTTTGTATTTTTGATATAAAGAGCAAACAAAGCAATAAATAAAGTAAAGTAAAGCAAGACAAAAACAAAGTAAAGAGATTGGATGTGGGAGACTCCCCTTGCAGCGTGTCTTGATCTCCCCGGCAACGGCGCCGTGAAAACTATCTTGATGGCGTGTAAGACACACGTCCGTTGGGAACCCCAAGAGGAAGGTGTGATGCGTACAGAACCAAGTTTTCCCTCAGTAAGAAACCAAGGTTATCAAACCAGTAGGAGTCAAGGAACACGTGAAGGTTGTTGCTGGCGGAGTGTAGTGCGACGCAACACTCAGGGCCGGCCCTATGTTTTTCGGGGCCCTTGGGCGAAGTCGACAAATGGGCCCCTTAAGATTAGTATGTGTACGCATAATTGCGATATAAATAATAATAAAATGGTAAAAATATAAGACATATTTTTTACTAGTTTAATTAGCTCTAATAAAAAACCAACTTACAATGGCTCCATCAATGCTTCACAAAAAAGTTCCTTTGCCATATCACTAACATTATCATCAAGATCTGCAATTATATTTAAAAAATAAGTTACTTACTTACATTTGCAAAATATGATGTTAGTTAGTTACTTACCATTATTCGAGGATTGTTCATTGAACTCAAGATCTCGGTCTATATTACCATCATCTTCTTGTCTAGGATCAGATATTAGCCTTTGATTATTATTGTTGACATCAGCACTACTTCTAGCTGAAAAATACTTATTTAAAGCACCTCTTTGCGATTCAATAAATTGATTATCTAGCTTTCTCTTTTTCTTTTTCGCTGCACCTGACAATTGTTTTGGCATTATAACACCTATAATAGTGAAAAAAATTATATCAAATTAGAACCCTGATCAAAATAATAAGTCATGAATTAGATGAAAATTAGACTAGAGATTTAGACTTACACAGGGGCATGCGGGGACGACACCGATCAGCGAGCTGTTGTCTGTTGATGAAGCAATCGGCAAAAGGCAGAGATGAAGAAGATCGTCTATTCCTAATCCTTTATAGGAATCAATCGAGGCAGGTATGCAGGTAGTTGGATCGATCGGCCATGTGCTCACTAACAAAAGAAATCGTTCCCTGATTAACTAAAGTTCAGTGCATGGAGAGACTCCCGATGGAGATGGGAGTTGGACCGATCAGATTAGTTGCAGGCCTTGATTCACTGTCTCCCTTCCATTTCGTACTGAATTTTTTCCAGCCTATAGTAAAGAGAAGATCCGGTCCTGGGCCCCCCTCCGGCCTGGGCCCTAGGCGGCCGCCCATGGCTGCCATGGGTCAGGGCCGGCCCTGGCAACACTAGGGATTCCGGCGCCAACATGGAACCTGCACAACACAATCAAAGTACTTTGCCCCAACGTAACAGTGAGGTTGTCAATCTCATCGGCTTGCTGTAAACAAAGGATTAAATGTATAGTGTGGAAGATGATGTTTGTTTGCGAACAACAGTAAAGAACAAGTATTGCAGAAGATTATATTTCAGATGTAAAGAATGGACCGGGGTCCACAGTTCACTAGTGGTGTCTCTCCGATAAGAAATAGCATGTTGGATGAACAAATTACAGTTGGGCAATTGAAAAATAGAGAGAGCATAACAATGCACATACATATCACGATGACTACTATGAGATTTAATCAGGGCATTACGACAAAGTACATAGACCGCTATCCAGCATGCATCTATGCCTAAAAAGTCCACCTTCAGGTTATCATCCGAACCCCTTCCAGTATTAAGTTGCAAACAACAGACAATTATATTAAGTATGGTGCGTAATGTAATCAATACAAATATCCTTAGACAAAACATTGATGTTTTATCCCTAGTGGCAACAGCACATCCACAACGTTAGAACTTTATGTCACTGTCCCAGATTCAATGGAGGCATGAACCCACTATCGAGCATAAATACTCCCTCTTGGAGTCACAAGTATCAACTTGGCCAGAGCCTCTACTAGCAACGGAGAGCATGCAAGAACATAAACAACACATATATGATAGATTGATAATCAACTTGACATAGTATTCCATATTCATCGGATCCCAACAAACACAACATGTAGCATTACAAATAGATGATCTTGATCATGATAGGCAGCTCACAAGATCTAACATGATAGCACAATGAGGAGAAGACAACCATCTAGCTACTGCTATGGACCCATAGTCCAGGGGTGAACTACTCACACAACAATCCGGAGGCGATCATGGTGATGAAGAGTCCTCCGGCAGATGATTCCCCTCTCCGGCAGGGTGCCGGAGGCGATCTCCTGAATCCCCCGAGATGGGATTGGCGGCGGCGGCGTCTCTGGAAGGTTTTCCGTATCGTGACTCTCGGTACTGGGGTTTTCGCGACGAAGGCTTTAAGTAGGCGGAAGGGCAGGGTTGGAGGGCTGGCGAGGGGCCCACACCATAGGGCGGCGCGGGCCCCACCCAGGCCGCGCGGCCCTATGGTGGCGGCGCCTCGTCGCCCCACTTCGTAATCCCTTCGGTCTTCTGGAAGCTTCGTGGAAAAATAAGACCCTAGGCGTTGATTTCGTCCAATTCCGAGAATATTTCCTTTGTAGGATTTCTGAAACCAAAAATAGCAGAAAACAACAACTGTCTCTTCGGCATCTCGTCAATAGGTTAGTGCCGGAAAATGCAGAATAATGACATAAAGTGTGTATAAAACATGTGAGTATCATCATAAAAGTAGCATGGAACATAAGAAATTATAGATACGTTTGAGACGTATCAGTATCCCGATTCATTATTGGAGACTCACCAATGCTGAATGGAAAATGGTCGAGGAAAAACTACAGATTAGATTAAGCAGTTGGAAAGGCAAATTACTGTCCGTAGAGGAAGATTGTACTCATAAATGCGGTACTCAGTAATATGGTACTATATATGATATCTTTCTTCCAACTTCCTAGAGGAGTCTTAAAAAGATTGGATTATTTCCGATCAAGATTTTTCTGGCAGGGGGATAGTGAGAAACATAAATATCAACTGGCTAAGTGGAGTGTTCTTTGTCGGCCTAAAGATTTTGGAGGACTGGTATACATGACCTCCAGATCAAGAATAGAACACTTCTCGGTAAATGGTTATCCAAACTACTTACCGAAGAGGGTATCTGGCAAACACTCGTTAAGAGAAAATATATTGGCTCAAAAGCTCTATCTCAATTTCTTTGGAAACCGGGAGATTCACATTTTTTGGCTGGTCTTATGAACACAAAGAAATATTTCTTTCCATATGGATCTTTCTCTATTAAGGATATATGGATCGAAAATTCGTTTATGGGAGGATAAATGGTTAGGTAATACCACGCTTCGAGAACAATATCCGGCATTGTATAATATCGTGCGACACAAAAGTGATACTATCGCTAAGGTGATGGAAACTTCCCCACCAAATGTGGCGTTTAGAAGAAGTCTCATCGGTCCCAGACAAACCTCATGGCAGGAATTGTTACAGCATCTTGAGTTAGTTCAATTGACGCAGGGAGTGGATGAGTTTCGATGGAATCTTACCGTGAATGGTTCATTCTCAGTAGCATCCATGTACAATGCTCTTATTTAGTCTGATATTCCGGTCGATAATAATTCAAAATTTTGGAAGATGAGGATACCGCTTAAACAAAAGTCTTTGCATGGTATCTTCGTCATGGGGTCATTCTCACTAAGGATAATCTTGCCAAACGCAACTGGCGTGGAAGTAAAAAGTGTGTATTCTGTCATCATGATAAGACTATCAAACACTTATTATTTCAATGTAAGTTTGCTAGGTCTATATGGTCAGCCGTTCAAATAGGGTCTACCTTATATCCACCCCGTAGTGTTGTTAATATATTTGGCAACTAGCTCAATGGTGTGGATGTAAGGTTTAAGCGTCTTATTAGGATGAGAGCGATTGCAATTATTTGGTCGTTGTGGCTATGGAGAAATGACAAGATTTTCAATAATATTTCTTCCTATTTTATGCAGGTCATTTACCGGTGCACAACTATACTCCGTTCTTGGGTGCCTTTGCAGCGGGTAGATTATCGAGACCTCTTTACGGAGGTATCTTCACGGTTGGAGGACGCGGCGAGGAATATTTTTCCCAACATGGGTGGCAGCGTGACCTTCGGCTGGATCCACCTAGCTAGTCTTTTATCTTCCATGAACTTTGTTGTCATTTTCAAACATCAATGTGATTTTGTAACAGATATTTGTGCGACTGCGTGCGTCTTAGCTATGCAGATACCTGGTCCATTACGTTAAGTAATAAAGTGCCCATTTTCAAAAAAAAAAAAGCAGGCAGATTATTACCCAGAGAGGCAAAGAGGCGACAAAGGCAATGTTCATGAAAACCTTCATTGTTGCGGCCTGGAATATCTGGAAGGAAATAAAATTTAATGGCATTGTGTCGAATGTGGAATCCTGGGTAGCCAACTTCAAAGCAGATTACTCTCTTCTAGTCCATAGAACAAGACCACATCTACCTCCTTTCATTACAGATTTAGTTGATAATTTGTCACTGAGATGGGGAGGTTTACCTCCATGTAAATATGTAACTGTCTTGTGATAATATAGAAAAACATTAGGAGCCTGAGCTTTCAAAAAAAATGAAAACTGTTTGAATATTCTACTAGTTAAAACTCTCGCATGACATCCGTACGTACCACTTCAGCAATCTAGACAGAGCAGGTATGCTTCTTTTTGTTGTGGCCGTTTTTCGTGTGTTGTGTGGATGACAAAGAAAGGTTCCTTGTGTTTGTTCTCATCTATTACTGTCCGCATATTTCCTGGACATGTCGACAATACGAAAGACTGAAAGTTGTATGTACAATGGGCCGGCAGAGCTTTGCAGGTAAATATTTATTCCATGGAACTTTTCAGTATCCTCTGTAGATGGTGCATGGTTTGACTGGTTACTTTGTTGTGAGATTGTTAACTTTTCGTGGTGGAGCCGCAGCAAAGATTCGGTGGTGCTGCTGCTACGTGTTGCCGCACTTGGAAAAGGCGCGCGGTCGGAGGCTGCAAGTACAATGGTGGTACGAGCAGCGTCTTATCTGCCCGCTCTCTTCTTTCTGTGGATGCCCCTTGTCTCGCCATGTTTGGCACAGCACCAACAGCTAGCAGCAGCACGTCTCTTTTCTTTTTCCCCTCGCCTTTGCAGGTTCCGGTACAATTGCGCGGCGCGCATTGAGCAACTCCCGTTGCCCTCATCGCACTTCGCAACCAAACCTTTTGAACTTGTTCCAACTGGCTAGCATAAAACCGCCCAACCACCACATTTCTAGTAACATTTTTAAGCTAAATTACCAAATGACACCACTCTATGAAAAACTACCACATTTTCTTTTTTTGCAAAAAAGACTAAACTTGTATTGGACATGAGCAAATTGATGGTACTTCTGATAAGGAGGCCTCGCTTGGCAGGGCCAATTCGCTCATGTAGATTGGTCCCATATGTCATCCTAATTAAAAAAAGATCATGTTGTCATGTTCTTTCATGCCTCTAGCTGTCATGTTCCTCGACCATGTTGCCGCTTCCTATGTCATCTACGAGCACGCCATTTCTTGTGTGTGATGGTGGTGATAATATGGTAAGATCACCAGTCAAGAGAAGAGGTCATTGCAATCTTTGCTTGGATGGTACCAAACATGCGCCGTGGACCAGGCACGCCAGGCAGATGAGGGCCCAGCTTCCGCTTTGATCTCCGAGCTGGCGACGCCCGTGACTTCGCAGGTTGCTGCTGCATGTGAATCCCCACCGCCCGTTTCCCATGCACCGGCCCAGGATCTCTCTTCTGCGCAGCCGGATGCTACCACTTCACAAGCTCGCATGGGCTCTGAGGCTCGCCAAGCTGATGGGGCGGAGCTGGTGGCTCTCCTGCAGCAGTTCAGAAAACAATTAGATGACCCTTTGCTTGCGCTTCCAGATCCCAAGCTGGTTCGGCGTAAGCTGTTCTCTGTGGCCCAGCCTTCGGCCCGGCGCAGCAAGCGTATCGCGGCCAACAGCAAGGGCATGCGTGGGTCGGTTGTGAAGCGCGCCCAGCGGCTGCTCATGAAGAAGCTAGGCTTGTGCCATGAAGAGGAGCGGCTCTCCGCGCGTCAGCTAGATGAATACGCGTCGATTTTTGCGTCGCCTCTTGGTCCAACACAGGTTGAGGCCCTCGCTGCTCTGTTTGGACTTGACTGTGGAGGCGCAGGAGAGGGTGACTTGGGTGGCGCCTCGGGCTGTTGATTAGTCCTGTTGGCGGTCTCTGGCAGGCCTTTCCTCATGGAAGTGCCAAACCTCAATCTCGCAGTGTGGAATCCAAGGGGCCTCAACAACCCCGCGAGGCGGTTAGCAGTCAAAGCGGCGGTGTGTGACGCCATGGCCTCGGTTGTTTGTGTGTCCGAGTCCAAACTACATGTTGTAAACCGCTACATTATCTCTGAGTGTTTTGGATCCCGCTTTGACGGGTTTGTTTACCTGCCGGCTGTGGGCACTGCGGGCGGTGTCATTGTTGCGTGGCAATCTGCAGACGTCACGGTGCTGGATAGCCGAGTCGACGCTTTGGCTCCGAGCCTTGGTGGCTGACGATGGTTTATGGGCCTACGGACCCAACGTTAAAACCGGTCTTCCTTCAAGAGCTACGCGATCTCCGTGCAGCCTTGCGCGGGCCTTGGGCCGTTACCGGTGACTTTAATCTCATTGTGGAGGATCGCGACAAGAACAACTGCAACAACCTCAATCGCCGATCCATGGGCATGTTCCGCAAGTGCCTCAATGATCTTGAGCTCCGGGAATCTGCGCTCTGTGGACGCTGTTTCACTTGGAGCAATGAGCGGAATTCTCCCACCTTGGAGAAGCTCGATCGCTGGTTTGCCTGCGTAGATTGGGCTGACATGTTCCCGGAGTCCATCCTGGCGGCTATGTCCTCTTCGCTTTCCGATCACGCCCTCATCCTCATGTCCACTTCCGTTCAGTTGTTCTCCAAGCGCAGATTCTTGTTTGAGAGGTTCTGGACGAAAGTGGAGGGTTTCTCCGAGGTTGTCAACTCCATCTGGAATGACCCGACGTTTCAGGCAAACCCAAACCCGCTGCTGCGGCTTGACACGAAGCTGAGGGCCATGGTGAAAGGCCTGCAACGGTGGAGCCAACAGAAGGTCGGCAATATCCGCGACCAAATTCTCATGGCTAACGAGGTCATTTTTCGTCTTGATGCGGCCCAGGACACGAGACAGCTTGACACAGTTGAGATTTGGCTTCGGCGGAAGCTCAAGCTCCGCGTTCTTGGCCTGGCATCTCTTGAAAGGACTATCGCAAGGCAGCGTGCGAGGATCGCCGGGGTGAAGGAAGGGGACGTCAACCCACTCTTCTTTCGGATCCATGCTTCTTCGCGCCGGCGATGCACGTTCTGTGCTAGGCTGCGGGACGGCGACCGGGTGGTGACGGAACAGGAGGACAAGGAGGATCTGGCAACGGCGTTCTTCACGCGTATGCTTGGGCAGGCCTCACCCCGCGCCCACGACATCGACCTTCAGGTGGCTGGCAGACTAAGGGTCAACCTTTCGGGCCTAGAAGGGGCTTTTTCGGAGGAGGAAGTTTGGGCTGCGGTCAAGTCCATGCCAGACGACAAGACTTCCGGCCCGGATGGATTCTCTTGGACGTTCTTCAAGCACTGCTGGTCCGTGGTCAAAGCCGACGTGTTGGAGGCGCTGAGGGAGATCTTCCTGGGTAGAACGCAGGGCTTCGAGAAGATGAACAGTGCATTCATCATTCTGATTCCCAAGCGCGAGGGCGCTTCGGACTTGGCGGATCACAGGCCGATCAGCCTCGTCCACTCCTTCGCCAAGCTCCTGGCTAAGATCCTGGCATCTCGGCTTGCGCCAAGGATGAAGGAACTCGTCGATCAAAATCAAAGCGCCTTCATCCGGGGGAGGTGCATCCACGATAATTTCATTCTTGTGCAACAATCTGCGCGGCTCATGTCACGCCGGCGCATTCCCATGCTCCTCCTCAAGCTAGACTACGCTCGTGCTTTCGACAGCGTGTCTTGGGCTTTTCTGCTGAGCGTCCTCCGGCAGAGGGGTTTTGGGCCAAGGTGGATCAGGTGGATTTCTCTCCTGCTTGGTACGGCCACCACGCAGGTGATGATCAACGGCTGCCCAGGGCCATCCTTCCGCCACGCTCGGGGCCTGAGACAGGGGGACCCCCTTTCCCCCCTCCTCTTCATTCTCTGCATGGACGTTCTCTCCGGCATGCTCAGGATTTCGGAAGAACGCGGGGTCATCGCCGATCTGGCGGTTCTGGGGCTCAGACACCGTGTCTCACTGTATGCGGATGACATTGTTGTCTTCGCCAAGCCTACGGTTCCGGAGGTCACGGCCATCCGCCATGTCCTGGAGTGTTTCAGAGACGCCTCGGGTCTGACCGTCAACTTCAACAAAAGCTCCCTCGCACCGATCCGTTGCTCTGATGAAGATGTGGCGGCCGCCTGCCACGTTCTGGGCTGTCCTGTGGCTATGCTGCCGTGCAAATACCTTGGGCTACCACTGTCGATAGCCAAGTTACGCAGGCAAGACGTGCAACCCATCGTAGATCGGCTAGCCAACAAGCTAGCTCTCTGGAAGGCCAAGCTTCTTTCTATCGATGGAAGGCTGATCTACATCCAGTTCATCATGACTTCCTCCTTGGTCTATCACCTGCTAGCGCTCGATCTGGAACCATGGGTGTTCTCCTTCATCGACTAGCTGCGACGCAGTTTTTTCTGGGCATGAGCGGCGGAGTGTAGAGGAGGCCACTGTCTTGTCGCCTGGCCCACCGTCTGCCAGCCAAAGCGTCTCGGCGGGTTAGGCCTGCACAACCTTAAGCTGCTCAATGCGGCTCTACGGGCCAAGTGGATCTGGGCATCCAGAACTGACCTGGACAGACCGTGGGTACGGCTCCAAGTCCAACCCAATCAGCTTGCGCTGGACATCTTCAACGCATCCACCGCGATCTCTGTGGGGACAGGAAGTGCCATCCTCTTCGCGCGACCCTCGGCTCCGGGGTTTATCGGCAGGCCGTATCGCTCCGGAGATTATCAGCATGGTCCGACCGTCCATCATACGCAGCCTCTCTGTTCGAGACGGGCTTGTTGGCGATGCTTGGACCCGCGGCATTGCCGGCGTGCTCTCCGTCGATGCCACGGTTCAGTTCTTCGTACTCCGGGAAGCGGTGCGCCGCGTGAATCCTTCAAGCGATGCCGACAGCTTCGGATGGAAGTGGACTGCCGCAGGGGTTTTCTCGGCTCGATCGGCTTACCGTGCGTTCTTCTTCGGACGAACAATTCTCCCCGGTGCGGCTCAACTTTGGAACGCGTTCGCGCCCTTGCGGTTCAAAGTCTTCGGCTGGTTAGCCTTGCGCGGAAGATGCCGGGTCGGCGGACCGCATGGCTCGGCATGGCCTCGCCCGCCACCTAACTTGCCCGCTATGCGGCATTGAGGATGAGACCCTCAACCACATCCTTCTCCAATGCCGATACGCGCGTGCGATCCGGTTCAGCATTCCTGCAGCGTCGTCTCTGGGAGCATCTGACCCCTCTTGCGGACAGCGTCATCATTTACTGGTGGCCGGATGCCGAGCAGCGGCTCCAACCCAAGGACCGCAAGAGCTTCAACTCCTTGGTGTTGCTAGTTACCAGGTCCATCTGGCTCCAACGAAACGCCAGGATTTTTGACCATGTCGACATGCCGGCGCACACCCTTTTGGAGGTAGTAGATAGCGAGTGGCTAGCCTGGCAAAGGTGTAGACGTGGGTCTGTGAGAGAAATTGAGTAGATTAGCCAGGGTCTTAGACCTCGGAGGTGGTTACCACAAAGTGGTTGTTCTGGATCCTCTTGTACATGTTTTTTTTTCCCTGATGCTTAATTTTAAGACGCGCAGAGCTCCTGCGGGTTCTCCAAAAAAGATCAGGCTACTAAACACGCCTTAAGTGTACGAACAACACAAGGAACGGTACGGTGTTGTTGTTTAGCGTGATCGAGCGTACGATGGAACGATCGACCAAAGGAGATGTTAGATTAGATTCTGCACTTAGGGGGTTGGATAAGATAAGATTAAGCTCAGGTTGTGCAGGGTGGGACTTGACTTGGCCGGGCTGGCTGTCCACGTGAAAGCTACTAGCCAGACTTGCATGGATGGATGGACGGAAGCGCATGTGACAAGTTGTTGTTAACATGCACGGGCGGCGGCAGGAGCTGGCCGGACGCGGAGGGGATGGCGCAGATATTCCCCCGTACTCAGACAGAAATATAATCCCAGTCAAAGGAGCTACTCCTCCATAGTTATATATATATGCCTAATCGATGGACTCCATTGGTGGCAAGAGAGATCCAGTGGAGTGATAGAGAATTAAGAGAGATTCGATACGAGGCCAGGAGGAAGCTTCGAATCACCGACTGCGCCGCTTGTATATTGCAACATGCAGGAGCTCCGGCCATTTTTTAATTGCTGGCTGGCGGTTTCGACGGAGTATTATACTATGGAGACCGGCCGTCCGGCGACTGCTACGGCGAGGCATGGAGGAGGGAGGTGTGGTGCCGGGGTGGACGGATTCCTGCATATTTTCCTGCTGTGTTCGTGCACGCGGGAGGAGAGATCGGAGATGGGTAAGGTGAGATCGTGCGTGTGCGGGGACAGCTCCGGTGCGCCGGCCAGCACCGTCCAAGCACGGAGGAGGCAGCTGCACGACGCGGCAACGCAGCTGGGCCGGCGCGCGGGTGATTAATGGCGGTTGGCGCTCCGTGGCATGGCATGCCATGCGACCCTGCATGCACCTGTAGCTGGCCATGCTCCCTCACTTCATCAATGTACTACTTGCATGATATATTGATACCGCTTCCGTGTTATACATGGTGATTTATTTGTTAGTTAGTAAGACATAAACATAACCGCGGTTCATAGACATATTCAGTTAACTTGCTCTTTGTTAAGTTGTCAATACATATTGTGTGCTCCTAGTATATCTCTACATTTAGGGCATCTTGAGTGGCCGACGCAAACGGATCGATTAAGACGCTAGGAATGAGTCCACATGGACACAAGCATGATCAAATGGAGCGCGCGACGCGGGCCGGTCCACGAGGACCTCTTGCCAGCCCAAATTTTTGATGAAAATCCCGTCAGCGTCCACATCCACACGTGTCCGTCTTTTGTCCTCCTAGGACGTCCCGTCAGCGACATATTCGCAATCCCTCTCCCTCAAGTCCCACATGAAACCGGCCGGGGCAGCCACTTAGGGTGTGTTCGGTTGTGGAATACACTGGAACGGAATGGAACCGTTCCATTCCTAGGAGGCATTCTCGTGTTCGGTTGTCAGCTGGAACGGAACCGGGGCGTTCCTCAGAAGAGAATATTCGCTCCATATCCGGAACGCACTCGTCCGGCCAAAACGGCCGGACCGAGTGGAACGGGCGCTAATCTCTCTCTCTCCTCACGCTAATCTCTCTCTCCCCGCAACGAAGAGGATTCGATGAAGTGCAAGCTCCACCCGCACGCCAACGCGGCCGGCGTCTCGCGCGCCTCGCCTCCGGGACCGCCTCCTCGTGCTCGCCGCCGAGCGCGACCGGGCCGGCGCCACCGCCGCTCGCAGCAGCCAGCGGCGCCGGCAGCCGAGGCCAGCTCGCCCACGCGCGGCCGCTCCGCGTCGCCGTACGCAGCGACCGCCCGCAGCGAGCCAGCAGCACCGGCGCTCCGACGCGTGCGCGTACACCTCGTCCCGCCACGGCCACGGCCACCGGCCGGAGCTCCTCTTCTTCAGCACCCCGCAGGTCGGGCCCTCCACGCGCGCGGCGGACGACGAGCCCGGCGGGGGCGAGCGCAAGAAGTCCGCCCACCGGCGGCGGTCCTTCCTGGCGGCGCTCTTCGGGGCCGGGCGGCGGCCCACGGCGTGGCGGCCCGAGGCGGATCGGAGCGGCGGCCCGAGGCGGACGGAGAAGAGCCGGCGGCGCCGGCGGCCGGAGAAGAGCCGGCGGCCCACGGCGTGGCGGCCCGAGGCGGTTCCTGCAGGTCGCGGCGGCGGCTGCTTCACGCGCGGCGGCGATTCCTGCGAGCGGCGGCGGCGGTTCCTGTGGGGCGCGGCGGCGGCGGTTCCTGTGCTGCGGAGGTTCCCGCGGGGCGCGGCGGCGGCGATTCCAGCGGGCGGCGGCGACGATTCCAGCGGGCAAAACTAGTTTAGCACAAAGTAAATTCAGTTTAGGCTCAAAATTAAGCTTAGATGGAGACATTCCATTCTACCTATTTTCCTCCCAACCGAACACGCGAATGGAGTGGAATGGAACCGTTCCGTTCCAGTGGAATGGAACCATTCCATTCCATTCTATCTCATCCTACAACCGAACGCACCCTTAAACCCTAGCAAGCGATGGAGGCCGCCCGGACCATGCTCAAGCCGAAGAAAGAGATAATGGTAGAGCAACAAGCTCTTGAGACCCAGAAGCGCACTGGCTAGAGAGACAAGGCGAAGGAAAGGGTGGCCAAAGCCCAAGTCGCCGCCTCCCAAGAAAAGAAGTCGAACTCATCATAGCCCTGCAAGACTAGCCAACACCGATACTATCGCCACCCAAGCTGCCACCAAGGCCATGCTCCAGATCAAGCAAGAGGCGTGCACCATTTCCATGGCCCACGCCGCTGGCCCCGTTGTCGCCTCTTCAACAAGCATAGTCTTGCTTAGGAACGCACGACCGAGGCCTCTTCAACCTTGGATGCTAGCTATCTCGGTGGAGCGACCTTGCGGTGTCCGACACGTCCTCATGTCCTTCCATCTTGGCGGCTCCAATTCCACGTTGTCGGAGATCTCATCCATGTCGGATGTCCCGATAGCCCACCCTTTACTTCAAACCGAACTATTGTGGCTAGTGACTCGGTGCCGTACCGTAGAAAGAAGTTCACGGGTTCTCTCTGACGCCAACATTCCCGCTCCACACGAACTATTCATGGAAATGCCATGCCCGACGCGGTCCAACACGGTATGATTGCAACCTGTCAATTTTTCCATTCATTCGCATGTCAAAATTACGTGTAATATGCAAGTATTCGTAGACCTATCATCATGAGGACTGCGATTGCATCCTGAACCACATGATCAATGGGGGCAGCCCTGTGGCCGATGAACAAGAGACTCAACAAGATAAGATCTCTATTGGTGGAGATCGATAGTTTGAGGACGGTGACCCAAGCACGGGTTTCCCTAGCACTGGTGATCATGCATGTCGTGCGGCCAAGGGGCTACAAATTGTCGAAGCAAGATCTAAATCGTGATACTTCGTCGCTTGCATTGAATGGGACATTGAAGGCGTTGATACACGAAAAGAGGAGGCAAGTACTAAGGGGGTGAGAGGAGACAACATGAAAAGGGGAACAATGCAAAACTTCCTTGAGCTACAAAAAAGACCCTTGAGGCTCAAAGGAGCTATCCAACTTGACGAGACCAATGCCTGGTCAAGAGTCATAGAAGTAGAGGCCAGATAGATAGCTGAGAAGAACCGCACCATGATAGCCTATTTGAGCATCATGGACCGGTTCAAAGTGTTTGGTTCCATAAGAATCAAATGGTCATCTGAGAACACGATGCATGTAACATGTCTAAGGACCGACCAAAACAAATAAAAGTTGGCACATTGAGAGTTCAAAACAGGTCCACCGGTTGCATATGGCTTATTAACTCGGAGACAGCAGTCTAATGAGATCGATCGATGCCGGTTCATGAATCGACGAATGGGGCGTTCAACTGCGTGCCTGTCGTCCTACCAGGTCTACGTGCATGATTGAGGTACTACAAGTCTGACAGTCGCCAGGAATAATTTCTCTGCTCTGGCGAGAAAGACTAGCGACGACGAAGCGAGGCGAGCCCTGGACCGGCCGGCCGCGGCTGCGTGTCTGCACATCATTTCCTCCATCTCGCCCCGCTCGTCAACTGTCGCACTGTTACCATACACCCACGATCAGTAGCCGGCCGCCACTAGTACGAGCTACGAACGACACAGCAGGCCCTGCAATGCATGCTCCTGTGTTTCCTGGCTGCTTCATCATTTCCACTTGTCGGCACCACCAATCATTTTACCATTCAACCGCCGGCGATGAATCATGGAACCGCCGTCCGGATCTCTCAGCACATGACGCTACTTTGCCGCTACTTTCTTTACTACTAGTACCTCTCTTGTTCCCTCCCATTTGTTAAATTGTACTCTGCGCTCATCGATCTACCCTACTCCGGACTACTTTGGCCAAATATGTTTGCACCCGGTTAGCACTGTTTTCTTCATTTATGTTTGTCATCATTCTGTTAGTCTGTTACTACTCCCTAGATCGTCATCTACTACCTACATTATTTCCATAAGTTTTGCTCCAAGGACTCGATAATAATACTCCCTCTATTTCATAATTCTCCTCATTGCTTTACTTTAAATTTGAACTAAAATCATGACAAAATTATAGGACGGAGTTAGTAATAACTAGTTAGTCTCGTTCGTAGCTTCAAAAAACGAAACACTGCTCAACAGACCTTTTAGCAAGGAGATTATCACCTTATTGAAAAAAAGCAAGGACATTATCACGGAAACAATATCTGTTGCTTGTACGGACATTGTTTAACCCGTGCAAGCCATAACATGGATTTGGTAGATATGAGTGCATGTGACCCGTTTATGACCAGGAAAAATAGAAAATACTAAATCAAATCAAATAATACGGTATCAGTTATGCATGCAGGTATGTGCATCTTTATTTTAGAACTAAAAAACAAAATGTCCAAGTAACAATATCATGACTGGATTTTTACTATTCAAAGAAATACAAAGTTGCATTTTCTCCCATCTGTGTAGGCCACATACTCCATTCCACAAAAATAGGGCTTTTTAAAAATCAAAACTCAATGTCATCTTACTTTGATCATGTTTCATATTAAAATATAAATATATACAATATTATAAATACAACCACTATAAAAAAAATATTTTCATGGTATTTAACAAATATTATATATTGATGTTTTCATGTATATTTTGTCAAATTTACCAAGCTTTGACCTTTGTCTAAATTTATATGCCTTGTTTTATGAAACCGAGGTAGTGCAATTGTATTTTTTTCTCAAAAGTTTGCACATGTAAATATCAAGGTAATATGTGCGTGTGTTTCAAAATTTTCATAAACTTTTAAATACCATATTTTATATTATTTGAAAATGAATTTTACCTAGACTCATGTCATCCTTGCTATTTATGGTGACAATCGTTGCTAAGTACCCCCTCTGTTCGCAAATAAGTGTATATTTTTCTTTTTTTAGAAGTCAAATATTTTTAAAATTGACTAAAGTTTTACACAAAAAATAGCAACATATGTGAATTAAATTAATATATTATTGAACTACATGTCAAGATACATTCAGTAATATTAATTTAATACTACCTCCGTTTCAAGGAATAAGGCGTCCTCGTTTTTCGAGTTCTTTGTTTGACCAAGAATTACTTCAAATATATAAAGAATGTTTGTATAAAATTAGCATCATTAGAAAGTGTTTTTCAATACGAATCCAACGATGTTAATTACATATAATATAATTAAAATTTTGTTGTTCAATTTTTATGGTCAAAGTTTGTCTTGGAATGCGCGTGCGGCTTATTCCTTGAAACGGAGGTAGTATGATAAATGATGATATTTTTTCTAAAAGTTAATTCAAATTAATAAAGTTTGACTTAAGATATATCTAAAGGTACACTTATTTGTTAACAGAGAGAGTAATAATGAAAGTAAAAATATCATCATGTGCCAAAAAAAGAAATAAAAAAAGAAAAAGTACCATCGTACTGGAACCAGCAAGTACTTCCGCTGCCGGGCCGTGCCCACGGGCCGGCCGTTGCACACGGAATCGACAGCCGTATTGGCGGGCACGAGCTGCGGCGCTCGTTAAAATCCGCACCTCCTGCTTTGTGTCTTGACCAGAAAAGGAGACAGCAGGGGCCAGGGGGGAGTATTTTGTCCATCGTTTTGCGGGGTACCTACTTGGTTATCCCTGTTTTCCCGTCAGATAGTCTGATCCAGTAATAAGTATAGTTGTTTCAGCGTGCGAGTTCGAGCCATGGACGACTGCAACGTGCAGATCGTGCGTGCCAGGAAGCTTCTCCGTTTGCTCCTGACTTTGGGACAAAAAGCATGGTCCAGTGTTCACGTGAACCGATGATAGTCTAAACAAGATTTTACCAGTTTACTCAGTGGTAAAATCTTGTTTAAACAAGGAGTAGTATTTGCTACGATCGAGTAGTACACTCAGTGGTGCTAGTAGCTAGTAAAGGCAATTTGTCTCACTAAGCACACCACTCGATTCGATTCGCCGAATCATGGCACTCGTTAGTCTTGTGCTTGCCGCTTACTTCCTTGTGTCTGGGTTTCCAGTACTCCTCGTGTTCAAATACGCCCTTCGTCTTATTAAAAGTGTTTCAACTTTATTAAAACTAGATTTAGATGTGCGCATTGGCGCACGATCCCGTGGAGATCATGGCAATGA